>NC_048447.1:1806191-2158262 GCF_004353265.1 Vitis riparia
GTGGTCCAAGTGGGAGATTGTTAGAATAACTATGGACTCACATATATAGACCATAGTTTATGATTAAGCTATCTGTACATGTTTCAATTAATATTCATTGAGTATGGGTCACCTTATGGGTAGAGCCCAATGCCACATGTGTCTTAGATGATGGGCCTAAGACACGTGAGGCCCAACATTCCAAAGGGTATGGTCTCTAAGGCATAGAGGAAATTCATATATATGGAATTGAACAGGTTTGGTGTTGATTCGATATAATTTTGAAAAGACAAAATGTTCGCTCTCCTGTCTCCCATCATCGGAGAGAATAAGAAAGGTGGTTTCCCCTCTATCACCTTAGAAGATCCATACTTCATCACCTATAATGGACTTAGGTTTGTTCGCATTCCGTATGTTCGCATTTTGTAAAATGTCAGCGATAATTTCTTTATATGATTTAACATGAGATTCCTATGTAGAATTTGGATTCATAATGTTTTTTAACACAAGAACCATTTTGGGCCGACTTGGAGGCCAAGCATTAACTGGTTTAGATGATTTCTCTTTTAGTTTCATCTGATTAAGGTTAAGGTATTTTCATTTTCTCTCTAATTTTTTTTTTTAAAAAAAAACTAGCAATAATTCAGGAGCATTCCCTTGTGGAAGCTGATAGCAATTACAATCTGTACTCTGTTTTTCATGGTGATAATGCTAGAATATGGTTTTCTCATCATCCTCTACAGGTGGCATGTGGAAAGAAGTAAAAGGCCATTTCCTAAACTCGGGTTCTTTGAGATGCAGCTTGAAGACATGAACCTATGCTTCGACGGTCCAAGAAATTACTTGCAAAGCAATGGCATTAGAAAGAAGCATGGTCGGTCAATTTGTACTAAATTACTGGTTTGTTTGTGATAAATTCTTTTTTTTTTAGTACTTCCAACTGGAATGTGGTTGATAATTCTTTTGACATTTCAGTGATTCTTGCTTGAAGAAGTTTTAGTTCTTTCATATTAGACAAGTGTGTAAGAAAGCCAGAGTGTTTGGTCATACCTAACAGTTGGCAGCGAGGGAACAAGATTATACCCTGGATTGTAGGAACTAAAGAAAATCAATAAACACTTCCGGTCAGGTTGCTACATAGGTGCGGCCACCATGGCTAATTTGAGGTTGAGTTTTCTCTTAGAACTTCACGAGGGAATTTTTGGTTTAACTTTTGTCTGAAGGTGATTCTTAGCTCTAAGCTTTTCTCATTAGTGTTTGGGATTTTTATGTTTGCATGATTAAAAATCTCATATTTCAATTTTGTCTTATAGACGATGCTTGTCGATTGGCAGCACTTCAATCATGAAAATGCCATGTCATTCGTATGTTTGTCATAAGGGTTTCTGCATCCATTTTTTTATTTTTTATTTTCTATAAAAAAATATTAAGAGATTAAATGGAGCTTCCCGTAAAATTGAGTGATTTTTATAATTTAATGATGGTGCTTATGAATTTAAGAATTTAATACAAAAGTCACCATAACGTTATTTGTTACAATGAAGGGTTTCTTTTTAAAGTTAAGCATTAGATACTTCGACTAATAATGGCTAGAAAGCCACATATTATTGCAAACAAAGTCCTCTAAAGTTTGATATATTTTATTGTCTTTGAATGAATTGGCTGACAACAAGGCCCACTTTTATTTACATTCCACCCCTCCCCACACAGTCTTCTTTTGTATTTGCTTTTTGTGTGCTCTGATCTTTAGGGGCCGGCTTCTTGCCCCTTCATTTTGTTCCAAACATTTGGACGTGTGAATTAAATAATATAACATGTTTAACTTTAAAATAAATAATTAACTAATAATAATATCTGGTGTTATTTAAATACATTTATTATTTTATATTTTTAAAAATAAAAAAGTTGTAATTTATATGTAAAATATAATAATTTATATATATATATATATATAAGAACTTAGAGGTTGTTTGATAAAATTCTTTAAAAGGATAATAAACCATTCATAACTTTGAAAATATGTTTGACAAAATATAATTTTTTTCCGGAATTTGTTTTAAAAATAAGTTATTTTTTAGAATAACTTTGACATATTTTTAATTATTTTTGTAGAATTTTTTGAGTAATAATTAAAAAGGTAGAGAATATTTTGAAAACTTTTATAAACTAAAACAACTATTTTTCACATTTTAATTTCCTAAAAAAAAAAATTACTCCTAAAAATAATTTAAAACTATTTTTAAGATTTATTCTCAAAAATATTTCTTTGAGAACTATTTTATAAAACATTGCCAAATAGGCTTTTATAGTCTCTTCTTGAAATTTGTGACCAAAATTAATAAAATTTGTAGTATTACTTTTTATATGGATCTTATGTTTTCAAGATAAGGTCCATCCTTTAATGACAGCCTCCACTAATTGAGATGCCTTTAAACATTACCTAAGTATTTTTTTTTTCTTCCAAAATATTTATCAATGATTAGATTAAGGGATTATACTATACATATATAGTATTAAAAAATAAAAATAAATTGCAGAGGTTGAAGACAAATTAATAAAATAACCTATAGAAATATGTTTATTGCCTAATCAGCTATTAATTGGGAGTTGGTGTATATAGAGCTCAAGTCTCTATGAGTTTGATGACATGAGAAAGTTGAATTGAATTGGTTTAGATTTAAACGGCTATGAGCAATTCTACCGACTTTGAAAATCATATATTTTTATTGGAGTCTAGTATTTATTTATTTATTTATTTATTTTAATATATCCTCCACATTATTCAAACTACTAGATTGTCTCCTCTCTCAACCACCAAATACACTGAATTATGATAAGCTAAAAATGATTAAAGGAACATTTCAAGTGTTCTTTTCCCCGGTGATTTGGCTACTAAGGAATGGATTGAATGTAAGCTTTCTAGATGTTATAATTTATAGCACCCAAACATCGTGATGTTTGTTTTTTTGGTTGAATAAAAAAAGTTCAAATATTTTACTTTTCTTTATTCGATTAAAAATATATTATTGATATCAATCAATATAATTAAATTAAATTTATTATTAACAACTTTACTTTAATTATATTGATTAATGACAATAAGTTATTTTCAACCTAATTTAAAAACCAAATATCAAAAAAAAAAAAAAAAACAAACAAACATCAATTTTTTTTTAGTTTTTTTTTGTACACCACACACACACACACACGTGTATATACTCGTAATCACACACAAGTACATATAGGCAGACATTTAATCTCTAACAAGATAGATTTGATATTATCTTAAATCTTAATTAATCTAAACTTAACTTAGATCTATAAGAAATATGTTTGTAATATTTGTTTTCATGTGTAATGATTACAATTTTTCTTAATTTGTAAAAAATTAATTTCACCTATCCTTCATCAACAACCAGATCAAATTACTTCATCATATAATTTTCCTTTAAAACTTTTATTGATTATAGCATAAATTATAAAGCTCCCTCTACATTTTCATTGACGAATCAATTTTGTTCATAAACTTTTTGAAACAATATTAACTGTAATTACATCTAAATGTCAATTAACACTTATTGTTTGCTTAAAAATAGAATAAATAAATAAACTTATCTAATTTAGACACAAATATTATGATATCATATCTACATCATGTATGGTGTCCACATGTAATCACATGATTTTTTTTTTTTTAAAAAAAAAACTATTTTTAATGAAAAATCCTTGTACAAAGGTTATTTGATTTGAGCATGATTTTTCTAAAATTGCTAAAAAAAAAAAAAAAGATTATCATATAAATTAAGAAAAAAAAGGTTTATGAATTAAGTTAAGAAACAATATATACATTATTTTTGTAATATATTTACCTTATAAGCTTAATCTCTAAATCCAACAAGTCAAACAACATGTAGGATGTTTTTTCAATAATGGAGGAAATGGGGTAGATATATATAGCCCCTGATCATCCACAAACAATGACTCTACATAACAAAACAATCCCCATAATAAGGGAATATTAGAAGCATTAGAATATATTTACAAACAAGAATGGGGCCATGGGTGTGATGATAAGAAGAGGGGAGTCCACAATGTAAGCTTAGAGGGGAATAGCTTGGAGTGGCATCAAAAGCAATGAGTTTGTAGCCTATAGCCTTGTGAAATTTCCATTAATTTGATAAACAAAGACATGGAAAATTATTGAAAAAGAGAAGGCAAAGGGCGCCGTTGAGTGGAGCCACCACCATCACCACCACTTTGGAGAGTAAATTGTAAAGGTGACGTCCTCATAAACCCTTAAAATGGTGAAGTTGTGGCCCCATGTCTCCATCCAACACCAGTAAATTGCCAAGAATTTTGGAGTTTAGCTAATGACCCCACGACACCCTCCATAAGGCACCCATAGTTTTGATTTGGATAGTCCTTCTCAGTTCTTTCTGCTTCACTGGAATATTGTATATTCGGGTAAATTATTAAAAACATACTGTGATTTCATTTGTCTTTCAATTTAATCTGTACACTTCTTTTTTAAGAAAAAGTTCTTCTTATGATTTCACCTCTGTTTGAATTTAGCTCTCATGCATTTCATTTTTAAGGTAATACAAATCATAGATTGTACCTATTGCTTAATAAATTCTTGCATATATACAAACATATCTTAAAAATTTTATGTCAATATTTTCATACTTGTGGTATAAGACGTTAGGATAAACCTTTAAAAATATGATATGATATAATAAACTTTTAGATTTTATTATTTATTAATGAAATTCCACTTCATTTTTATCTAACTTATTTTCATGCATTATACTTTGAGAGCATTTTTGTTTGCATATCTTACATTATACTTGACTTGAGTGTATTAGAAGTTGTACAAAAGATTCAAGTTACCAGCTTCTTGCAAGTGGATTATGTGTTCACAACCAATACATGGGCATAGGTAACCTATTAAAAGTTATAGTACACTACCTCCTAATTAGAGGGATGATTGGTATTGACCATCAAAATGGGTTTTTTATGGTGAGTACACTAGTGTGTATGATTATATATTAAACATGACCTATGATGAGTCATGAAATAAGATTATCAAGTAGTCATGACTTTATCAAACTGCTTCATTGTACCGTCTCTTAACCTTGAGAGAATACTATATTTGTGCCCAAGTTGGCACCAACTTTGACCTACGGGTGATATCCTAAAGTGATGATCATATATTCCCTATGCATTAGATCATTGTTGACGTAAGTTAGTGACATTAATATGTATTCTTAATAGAGATCTTATGACATCTCATAAGATTGAGACAGAGTATCATCTTGAGTGATCATGAGAAAGTGTGCTCTTATAAATTACGACTAAAGTAATTCTTTAAGTGGAACTTGACATAAACTCTTTATAAGTTAAAATATGTCAGTTGATCAAATAATAGAAAGATCTGTAACTCAAAAACACTAGAGGTAGTGTTGAAAGACTGATATTTTTTTCTTTATTAGACTACACAAATCAATTGTTGCATATGAATTACTCAATCCTCAAGCATATCTAGTTTTAGAAGTAAATATTATGCATATATAATTATAGATAATCTTTTTAAATATACTTGAGTTCTCTTTTTAATTCATAAAAATGAAACTTTTTTGTCCTTTTTTTTTCATTTTAAGTTTTATAAAAAGATTTAAAATGAAAAATGTTCCATAATATCTTGTATTAGAAGTGATCATAGGGAATAATTTGAAAATTATGATTTTTAATTATTTTACAATAAATCTTGTATTAAGCATAAATTTTCAAGTCTTAGAGCACCTCAAATAAATAGGGTTGTTGAGGGAAAATTCGTAATTATTAGAAATGACTCAAAACCATCTAAATGAAAATTATTTACCGAAGTACTTTTGGGTCAAAGCGGTTAATAGCACATGTTATGTTTTAAACCATCTTTTATTGAGACAAATCTATAAGTACTTTTAATGTTAAAAAACCTAACATTAATTATTTTAATTTTTTAAATATAAATGTTTTATTTTAAACCCAAAAGACGACTTGAGAAAATTTGATTCTAAATCAAATGTAGGAAATTTCCTAAAATATTCAACAAAGAAAACTTTTAGAGTACTTAATAAAAGATCCCTTGTAATAGAAGAATTAATCTATGTTATTATTATTATTATTATTATTTTTATGAAACTAAGAATGTATTTCAAGAAAGAGCAAAGGTTAGTAAGAATATAGAATTTGAGGAGAGCATGAATACAGTAAAGATTGTGGAAGCTTGACAAAAAGAGGTGAGAGGATTGAACCTAAATAAGAAATATTTCCATTCGCACTAAATTGGTATTTAGGAATAAAATGGATAAAAATAGTATAATTATCACAAATTATTTCCCATTATTTTGATTTATACTTGATAGACCGTTTGACTAGCTATTGAAATTAAATACAAGTTGCAAATGATCATTGTAGGCCAATCCTACTCCTTGGTCAACTGAGTGTGAAGACATTTGGGTTATTGCAAATGGTGCAATTGGTTGATTTTTCATCCAAATGTTGAGGTCTTAGGGTATTGGGTTCCTAAGCTTTGTGTTTAAATCCTCAATGAATATGGACTTTTAGAACATTTTTAAGTTGGAAAATATTTCACGAAGGTCCCAATTTTCAAAGAATTTGAGATAGACATGAAATTACACCTAGGCATAACCTACAAAATCTACAAGTAACTTTAAGCTCATGTTTTTTGTGGGAAGCTTCCCTCCACATGTCCTTCACAGGTTCAAGACCTTTTAACCCTCCAAGGTAAGTAGATAATTCGTTTAGGAGCAATCCATCTGGACCAAGACAAACTCCGTCTAGTGCAAAAGGAAAGACAAATTTCCTTTTTCCCTAATGTTAGACGAAATAGATAGACCAAGCTGACTAGGGATTTCTAGACAGACAAACTAAGCCAGTCGAAAATTCCAAGCATTGGATGGATGATTAATCACCACCAATGCTTGAGCGACGATCAAGATGACTTTTACACCCAAAAGTCAATGTCACCTAATCGTTACACACAATTGGCAACATTGACAAACATAAATGCACAGTCAACAACATGGTTCAAAAATTCTTGCACAACAGATAACAAATGACACCAATCGATTTCTTTTATTTGGTATGATTGTCCAATCCGCACTAAGAAAATGACATTGATTATCTTATTAAGGCATAGTATTCACCATGATGGCATTCATCAACGTAGGAAAGATATGAATGCACAATCAACGTTGCAATGATGGTGCCATAAGTTCTATAAAAAACCCAACCAGAGGCATGAAAAAGGTACATGCACACATAATCATTCAAAAAGTTGGATTCACCCTTACTAGATTCTAACTTAAGCTTCAGAGGGGCATGCCCGGACCACTTGTTCAAACATCCATTTGTACAGGGAAAAAAACCTTTTGACTCTAGTGAAGCAAGGCGGACCAACATCCAGTTGTCACAACACCAGCATTAGTGTCGTCTATGGGAACCGACTAAGAATGTCAACACCCTCTAGAAACCAATCATCTGTTATGGGTGACAAAGACTATTTTGTCTGGCAAAAAATGATGGAGAGACGCCAATGAGAAAATAAGCGATGGATGTAGACTCTACTCCACCAAATAGAACGATTAAGAGAAGAGAACAAAGAGTTGCGAGCTCAAATGTCAATAGTGGGCCCCTCTCAAAGTTGGCAAACAGCCTCACGATGAACTGTTGAGGCATCTTTCCTTGGGGGCACAAAGTTCTCCTTTAACAGCTACTCGAGACAATCCGAGAAGGAGCCTTCGCTAACTCATCAAACGTAGTCAGACGAAGGCACCAGCTCCACCTAAGCATCAAGGAAAATGAGGTCCTGTAGAGGATCGCATTTATTTGACGTGATGTAAGCCCGATTGGGACCCCAAGCACCAAGCGTAGAAGGACAACTGTGCATATCAGAGACCCTGAGAGCACGTCTAGGTCAATCAACTATAGTAGTGACATCTGGATGGCCCTCTCAACCAATAAAGCAGTAGCAGGCGAAAGTACCAGTGACGTTATCCACGCCCGACTCTATCAATTGATAGTTGGATGATATGCTTTCCACGTCGTTCAACCCTCATATCATTAGCTATGAGTTCCCTAGAAGGTTCATAGTGCCCAAGCTCACAATGTGTGACGAAACGAGAAACCCATTTGATCACATCATACACTTCAGGAAGCTCATGACCCTTGACATAGGGAATGATGCATTGATGTGCAAGGTCTTTTCGGCCAGCCTACATGGCCAAGCTCTTTCTTGGTTCCATTACTTCCTGTAGAATTCCGTAAACACTTTTTAAGATGTATCAGAAGCCTTTATAGGGCACTACCTATGTTTTGCTAGCCAAAAGCAAAACATAAGCACCTTGTAGAACATCAAGTTGCGGGAAAATGAAACATTAAAGGACTTCATGAAGCAATTTAGGCAAGCAATGCTTCAAATTGAATCCTGCAGTATGGACGTCATCCTATAGATCTTCAAGCAAAGCATTAGCTTGCGCATGCCATTTTTCAATCCCTCATGAAGAAGTCGCCCACAACGATGGATGACTTATTCAGGCGAGTGGATAAGTATTCTATGCTCAAAGACAATGTCTTAGAAGCCTCTCAACAGATCTTGGTCACTAATCATCCAACCAAGAATGATAAGGCAGGGAATTCTAAGCTCTCAAACCAATTGAGGGAAGGTAACAAGAGACAAGATGGTTGGCAGCAACAGAAAATGAGACTCACTCCCCTGAGTATCTTCTATGAGAGACTTCTCCTATAGATCTGCGACCTGTCTAACTTCAGATGGTCAGAGCCAATCAAGATAAATCCAGCTAGACGAAACTAGAACAGAAAGTGCTCCTACCATAAGGATCACAACCATACCACTAAACAATGCAAGAATCTGCATTACTTGGTGGAGAAACTCATCAAGGTCGGGCATCTTAAGCAATATGTTCGCACAACCAGTGGGCAAAGAAAAACGACACCAGAGGCAGTCGTCCAAGCCTTTGCATCTCTGGCAGCTGGTAGCTCCCAGATTTTTCATTAACTATATACACAAAGGCTCAAAAAATGAAAAGTATAGCTCTAGGCGATAAAGGCGAAGATTGCCCCGCACTGTTTCTATAAGAGAATGGATTAGCTCCGTCCAACACACCTTCGTAGAAAGAAGTGTGTGTCTAGTTTACAGCACAATCACATTCCCTTTTATAGATGTCAATCGGGTGTTGCAACCGCATGAAGATGTCTTGATCCTAACACTAGGAGTGGGCGGATTCGATGTGCGGAGAATCCTAGTTGATTCAAGCAGTTCAATTAATCTCTTGCAAAGTTAGCCTATAGGCAAATGGGCTACTCACCATTTGCCCTAGAGAATCTAGGATATTTGCTATTCGGATTCAATGGAGCTATAACAACCTTTTTGGGCGATGTTGTGTTGCCACTCTAAGTTGGCTCGGTCACATTGAGCGTGCGGTTCTCTATGGTTGACGATTTATCTCCATACAATGTCATTATGGGACATGCATAACTTCACAAAATGAAAGTCATTCCTTCTATGTACCATCAAATGGTGAGCTATTTCATAGAAGCGAGACAAGTTGATCTCCTCGGTAGCCAACTAGTCATAGGACAATGCTATTAGGTGGCATTAGAGTCCAGACATCCAGTTGGTGAGGATGCGCATTCGAAGCCATAAAAAATAAGGGAACAATAACAGTTACTAAGTTTGACAGAGAAAGATCTACCTGCGGTTGATTCACCTACTCCAGTTCCTTACTTGCATAAGATGAATAGGAACTGCTAAGGAATATGCTTCAACGCAATAAGGGCATATTTTCTTGGACTCACTTGGACATGTTGGTAATCCATTCGACTGGCCTCCCAAAAGCTCAATGTCTCACCCACCTCGTGGCTTGTCCGGTAGAAGATCCGACGCTTTCATTCGGACAAAAAAAAAATCATCCAAATGAAAATTGATAAACTATTGACGGTTGGATTCATCAGAGAAGTCAAATATCTGTATTGGTTGGCAAACGTGGTGATATTCCCAAAGAAATATGGAAGGTGGTGAGTCTATGTTGATTACACCAATTTTAATGACGTCTGCCCAAATGATAACTTTCTCTTGTCCCAAATAGATCAAATAGTCAACACCACCGTCGGGGCCATGGGATGCTTTCCTTTCTAGACATCTTTTCTGGATACCACCAGATCCTTATATTCTAGCAAGATGAGGTGAAAACAGTCTTTGTCACCTCACAAGGGTTTTACTATTACAGAGTCATGTCGTTTGGACTCAAGAATGTTGGCGCTACCTACTAGAGACTAATGACAAAAATCTTCAAGCCCTTGATCGGTCGAACTGTGGAAGTCTACATTAACGATATTGTTCTAAAAAGTGAAACCTAAGCTAAGCACGTCCAGCACCTGGAAAAAGCATTTCGTCTGATGTGGGCATACAACATGAAGCTCAATCCGATTAAGTGTGCCTTCGGTGTCAGTGTAGGAAAGTTTCTAGGGTTTATGGTAACCCAAAGAGGAATTGAAGTTAATCCGGTTCAAGTGAAATCCGTCCTCAAAACACTCGCTCCAAACAACAAAAAGGAAGTGCTCACAGGCTGTCTTGCAGCTTTGGGACATTTCATAGCATATTTCACATATAAGTTGTGACATTTCTTTCTCACACTTAAGGGGGCAAGCATGTTTGGCTGGACAAATGAGTGTAAGCAGGCATTTGAGGCAATCAAGCGCTACCTCATTCAACCACTCATTCTAAGCAACCCTAAGTCCAACGAAAAACTCTACATATAGTTGGCCATATCGGACTACTTTGTTAGCATCATCATATTTCAGCATATACGAGACAATGAGTGGAGACCCATCTATTATGTGAGCAAAACAACAATGGATGCTAAGACACGGTATTCCCAAGTAGAGTAGACTGCTCTAGCACTAAAGAGTGTCACTTGAAAGCTTTACCCATACTTCTAGGCTCATCAAGTGACCATACTTACAAACTAGCCACTTTGAGTCAGCTAAAAAAACTAAACAAGTGGATCATCAAACGGGTGCCACGAGAAGAGAACGGAAAGGCCAACACACTAGCTGAGATCGCTGCTAGTCTTCCCATAAATGGGACAATAATGTTGCCCATTTACCTTAAAGTCGCGCCTTCAATCACTCTTAGGCTAGTATGTAATATTGATCAAACAGACTTGGGATGAATACTTGACATCATAAAATATCTCCAGATAAGGGATGTACCAAAAAATAGGAAACAAACACACAAACTCCACATACTACCAGCACGCTTCACTTTAATTAATGATCAACTTTATAAACGATCATTCAAAGGCTCATACCTAAAGTGTTTGAGCAAGCCAGATGTCAAATATGTCCTAGTCGAACTCCATGAGGGTGTATGCGTCAATCACCCAGGCGGACGAACTTTGGCATATCGTGCCTACATGCAAGGATACTAATGGCCCACCATGAAGCGAGACGCTGAAAGTTATGTCAAAAAATGTGATCAATGTCAATGACACGCTCCCATTCCTTGTGTACATTCGGAAGCCCTTAACCCAGTCACAAGTCCTTGGCCATTTGCACAATGGGTGATGGACATAGTTGGCTTCTTGCCCACTAGAGCAATAAAAAAGAAGTTTTTACTCATTGCAACCAACTACTTCAACAAGTGGGTGGAAACAAAAGCCTATGTCAGTATCAAAGACAAAAATGCCTCTAAGTTCATCTGGATTTAGGATTCCACGAGCAATCGTCACAGATAATAGGCCCTAGTTTGATAGTGTCATCTTTCAAACATTTTTCTTAGAGCTAAACATCAAGAATTTGTACTTAACACTTTGTTATCCACAAAACAATAGATAAGCAGAAGCGACAAACAAAACCCTATTGAATGCATTGAAGAAAATGTTGGACAGAGCAAAAGGAATATGGGAGAAGAATTGCCCGAAGTCTTATGGGCCTACCAGACAACATCTAGATGACCAATAGAAGCCACTCCTTTTGCCCTTACTTATTGGATGGAAGCCATCATTCCAACCAAAATTGGCATGCCTATTGCCAAACAGTCCTGCAAGATCAAAAGGACAACGATGAAGAACTCAGAAGACAACAAGATTAAGTTGACGAAAAACAAGGAGTTACAGCTATTCAGATAATTTCTTACCGTTAGAGGGCAATCGCTCAATACAACAAAAGGGCACGACTACGATTTTTTCGGCTAGGATCTTTATTCCTCATAAGAGTCTTCAAAAACACAGTTGAAGTAGGAGTCGAAAAGCTACAAGCTAATTGGGAAAGACCTTATGTTGTAATTAAGACAAAAGACTCAGGGACATACCATTTCCAGATACTAGACGACATGCCCTTGTTTAGCCCATGGAATGTAACCAACTTAAAGTAATATTATTAATAAAAGTTGCTTATGGAAATAATGTAGCAAGAAAAAACGGCTAAAGAAAGCACACTTGAAGAAAAATTAAAACTTCCAATCATATTGAAGAAAAAAAACTCAAAAGAGAATGCATTGTGTGTACAAGTATGAAAGTCTAAGTCATAGTCGACCAAAGTAAAGAAATGAAAAAGAAGTCAAGTCTGCTCGCCATGGAAGCTGTCTTCAGCAGAAGGTTCACCTTCTGGAGCATGTCCGTCTCCTAGTATAGGTCTGTCTTCTTGGTAGGGTCGCTAAAAAACTCATCCTTCTCATTCTTAGAAGGGAAGTTGGGAGTATCATTAACAATGTTATGCTTCTTTATATAGCACCGGTAGCCATAGAAGAACATGCCATCCACCTGATTCTAATAGTTCGCTTTCATATTATCCTTCTGAGTGGCAAACCCTACCCAAAGATCTTGTAGCTCCTTCCTTAGTTAGGTAGTCTCCTCTTCAGCTTTCTTTTTCTCGATCGCCATAGCAGCCTTCTCCTCAACCAGTCGGCAAACCTCGACCTGTAATGCTTTCTTCTCCTCCTCAACTTTCCTCAATAGATAGGCATCCTCCTTAACCAACTTCCGGGCAACAACAGCTTCACTCCTTGTCATCTCCAAGACTAGGAGTTTCTCATTTTCATCCATGTTATGGGCAATGTATGCCCTCATGGTTTTGGCTGCTTCCAATCTTTAGAAGAGGTGTGGTCTCTGTCGCATGAGGTTTTGAACTCCAACTATCACCTAGGGGCAACAAAGATCATTATGAAACAAGCGACTAGAAGAAAAATGAGAAAAATCACAAGTGAAAAAAAGGGAATGACCTACCACTTTGGTAAAGCAGTGTAGTCCTTCATATGAATGATGTAGGCAATGGTAGTGTATGGAGTACCGTAAGGAAGTCTTGCCATGAAAGACTGGTTAGGGTCTTCATCCACCTCAACTGGAATTCATTGCATAGTCGAAAAGAGCACCCCCATGTCTTTCATTAGAGGCTCCCTTTCAATGAAAAAGGAAATACAACTCAAAAGCTTAAACACTTTCTCCCGGTTGGGACCATAGGCTAGCTTTGGGCGAAAAGGAGAAGAGTTCAAACACTCGAATGAATCCTCACTGATGTTCCCTAAGACGACAAAGGGTTTCCTCATCTTATGATAAGAAATGTTGCTAACAGAGGAAGGTTTTTCATCTAAGCTCGAAGCGACGGCTGTAGTAGGAGTCGACAGTGTTGGATTGGACGGAGAGTTTGGATCGGGTGTCAAACGGGCTTTCTTTGAAGGAGAGGGGTTAATAGTAATAGATTCGAACATATGCTTATGCTACTTCTCGCGGAATCTGGCTCTCAAGTTGGAGGTCATATCTCTTTCTTCATTTCCTCACAAATAATAAGGGGCACTAGTCGGTCCACCCTTGCTTCTACTTCGTCGCTAGAAAATGAAGAGGACGAAGAAGATGAAGGGGATGAAGTAGATGATGAAGATGGGGTGGCAGGAAGCGGAGTTCTCACATTTTGGATGAGACAAGCCGTAAGTTTCTTTTTTTGGGTAAGATGACAGACAACGGAGCTGGAAGTTGGATGGCTAGTAGTTAAAGCTTGCCTCAATGTTCCTTCCTGGCACTTCTTCTCCCATTCCTCTAGACAAGCCTGACGTGCTTCAGAATTCTCCAAACGAGCAACCTCGTAGAAAGGAAAATCCTTCAACACAAAATGTTTATCAGGTTCTAGAGACAGAGGAGCTAGTCGGGGAGACACTGAGATGATAAACGGCTTGGGATTTTCGATCAACGCTTGCAGATTCTTGTCTAATAGGAAAACGTTGTGAGCCTGCTCAGCAGTGTTTATTTCGAACAACTTGTTAAGACGGGTGAATAAAGCCTTCTCCACCCACTCTACAAATCATCCTTTCCTCTCCTTACCTACATTAGATGAACATAAAGATTGTGAGTACATTAGCAATAAGGATGAAATAACAGCAAAACAAAATGAAAGTGATAAAAGCATAGTTTACTTGGAATCTCCAATGAATGCTATGAAGAAAAAACTTCGTCTGAACCCTTAGGTGAATTGCTCCAAGGGTTGGACACCAAAGCATGCCCCTTGGCCTAGCCTTTGCTCGAGTCCGGAAGATTGGTCACAAACTGGAGAGAAGGGATGTGGGCAAACAAGCTGAACCTCTCTTTTAGGCTCATCTTGATAATGTAGATGAACAAGATTTCCAACAAAGAGAAATCTAACCAGAAGAACATGTCCAACACATTGAACCCCATCAGTATCTGGATAGTGTTCGGATAAAGGAAAGCAGGCGGAATTTGTGTGAAGTGAAGAAATTGTTTAAAAAAGGATGGAAGGGAGAGACGGAGCCCTGTAGCAAACTGCTCCTTGGTAAAGTATATCATATTATTCGAAAGATCGATTGACGATAAAGCTTTATCGTTTGTTAGTTGAATCGAGATGGTGTTTGGAATGCAAAAACGAGCTTAGAACTCTCGCTTGCATAGGTCCCCAGCTAGACGATCCGACCTAGAGCACCCAGCTCTAGCATTTTTTTTATCCGCCTTGCTGAGGCCTTCTGTTGGTAGAACACCTTCTCTGTCCATTAAATCAAACAGGTTTGGGTTGTATGGAAACTTATGCAGATCAATGCAGTTGTTAGAACTAATCACTCGGCTCGTTTTCGCCATTTGGTGTTACCCTAGTAACGGAAACCTAAACTTAAATGAACTATAATCCGAATCTAGACGGATTTGGATGTGAAAACTTGCAAAACAAGCTCTTTCGCCAACGACAAATGAAGAATAAGCACCATTGCGACGACAGTAAAAGCGTGAGACAATAACATAAATACAATGACGATGTAAAAGCAAACAAGAAGCCTAAAAAGCCTTAGATCTAGACACCAAGGGAAACCAAAGGGCCCTAAATCTAGACATTGATATGTCCATTTTCTCTCCAAACAAATAGAACCAACACAATTGGAAAAGCAAAAACAAACACAACAAAGGAATGAGTAGACGGTAGAAAACTTATCAAAGTCAAAACTGAAACACTTTCTGGCGGGGAGGAGATCTTTTGGTAGCAAACCAGTCGTCGAAGGTGATGAAAGCAAAGGGAAATAATTGGTAGTAAGCATAGTAACGGCAAAGGAGCAATGCAGGCAAGAAAACACTAAGCAGGAGAAAGCCAAAAGGTAAACCAAATGAATTGAACCTCCCTATTTATAGGGAACAAAAACCCAGGCAGCCCAAGAGACACACCGCCTAGCAGCACTTACCAAAGTTAGTTAAGCAACACATCGCCTGATAACCAGTCTCGGTCGATGTGACCCATCATTAAAACACCAAATGACACGCATCCCTTGGCTCCCAAAAACTTGAAAAAACAAATAATCTATCCTATATTGCCCTAACTCATCAGCAACCTGATCGAACAAAGGTAGGCGGATTAGGGGGCATTGTGGGAAGCTTCCCTCCACATGTCCTTCACATGCTCAAGACCTTTTGCTCGTCCAAGGTAAGTAGATAATCCATCTGAGAGTAATATGTCTGGACCAAGACAACCTCTATCTGGTGTAAGTGGAAAGACAAATTTCTTTCTTTCCCAATGCCAAACGAAATGAAAAAACCAAGCTTATTGAGGACTTCCAAACGGACAAACCAAGCTAGTCGAAAATTCCAAGCATTGGACGGATGATTAATCACCACCAATGCCTAAGCGACAATCAAAACGGCTTTTACACCCAAAAGTCAATGTCACCTAATCGTTACATGCAATCAACGACATTGACAAACATAAATGCACAGTCAATAACATGGTCCAGAATTCTTGCACGACAAACAACAAATGACACCAAACAGTAGCTCTTATTTGGTATGATTTTCCAATTCACACTGAGAAAATGACGTTGATTATCTTATTAAAGCATAGTATCCGCCACAATGGCATTCATTAGCACAAGAAAGATATGAATGCACAATCAATACTGCGACAATGGTGCCATAAGTTCTATAAAAACCCCTCAAGAGGCATGAAAAAGGTACATGCGCACATATCCATTCGAAAAGTTGGATTCACCCTTACTAGATTATGACTTAAGCTTCAAAGGTGTGTGTCTAGACATCCTTTTATGCATGAAAAAGTCCGCATGACTCCAGTGAAGCTAGACGGACCTACATCCTGTCTACACAACACCAGCACTTTGTACCTTCCAATAAAAGTTGCCTTTAAATCCATTTTTAATTATAAGATTCTCTTATTGCATATGTTTGATAGGAACTATTAAATTTTTATATTTTATTTTATTATCATCAAAATTTGACTCATTTCTTTTTGGAAGAGCTTTGATTAACAATAACCTCCCTTATTCTTGATAATAATAATAAAAAAAAAACTCT
This sequence comes from Vitis riparia, assembly GCF_004353265.1. Taxonomy (NCBI): domain Eukaryota; kingdom Viridiplantae; phylum Streptophyta; class Magnoliopsida; order Vitales; family Vitaceae; genus Vitis; species Vitis riparia. Next base: position 1,823,045 of record NC_048447.1, read on the forward strand.
TTGTGGATTGTAACTGATCAAATGCTGTACAACTAAGTGTAACTACACCCTGGTAACACTTTAAAGCATAGGACATTTTAGGTCTAAAAAGATCCTTCTTTTTCAAAGTTTATTCAAATAGCTTACCTTACAAAGGATTTCAAAATCTAAAATTTTCTTGGCAGATGGGCAGATGTTGAAAAGCAACGGAAGGGGAAAATAATATTGAGAAAATTATGTGTGTGGATAATATGAAAGAAAGAAAGAAAAAAGTAACAAAAATGGTATGGGTGGAAAAAGAGGAGGAAAATGGTAAAAAAAAAAAAATGGAAATGGAAGAAGTTTGAAAAATGCATTTTTTTCTCAAGTTTTTCATGTATAAAAAAAAAAAATTTATAGTTTGTCCTTATTTTTTTTCTTTTCTTTTTAGTTTTTTTCTCTTTATTTTATTTTCCTTGAAATTGAATTCTTGAAGTTTTTTTTTTTTTTTTTTTTATCTGATTATTTATGGAAAATTTGATGCAAAAAAATAAAATTAAATTAGTAAGTAATATGCAAAAACAATATTTTCACATAACTTTTTAAATGAAAATTTTGAGTAAATTTTTTTTCTCTTTTTCTTAGATATTTATTATTATTTTTCGTCTCAGGGTAATTTTCAGAAAACAAGAGGTGATCATGTCTATGTCACCCCATACAAGCATGTTTATTATTATTAGGAGAAGATATATCAACGAATAGCTAGACTTGGCCGTAGACTTCCAATTTTCGTGAATTTTTCCACTGGGCTACAAGTCACAGGTCAGACTTAAATAATGGAATCACATTAATGGTATTTATTTTATTCGTTGAAAGATCAATGAGATACATGAATGGTTATAAATTTGTGATATACTAATTATGATTAATGGTCACAGGGGGTGAAAAAGAGAAAATATTATTCTGTTTTTTTTTTTTAAATTTTTCTTGTTTGATTATTCATAGAAAAATTGAGGGGGAAAAATGAATTACTAATAAATATACTTTCTTCAAAAAAAAAAAAAAAACATCTTTTAGGGAAAATAGGAAGAAAAATATTGTTATTATTATTATTATTATTTTATGTATTTTTAAAACCTTTTTCCATATTATTCAAATATTAAAATAAAAAATTGAATTAAGTTTTTATAAATCTACTATTTGACCAGGGCTGATTTTCCAATGGCCAAAATCTCTTAGGTCATCATGTCATCATTCTCATGTAGCTTTCTTTTGTTTTTCTATGGCACGAGGGAGGAGAGTGGACCAAGACTATATATAAAATAATTGAAAGATTTTTTTTTTTTTTTGCTGACTACAATTAAGTTATATTTTTGTATTATTTTGTTTTCATACTTAGGGTATTATTGTATTTTTTTAGAAAAATTAAGTAAATATTTGGTAAAATGTATTTTTAAAATTACAATCAACAATAATGACCAAAATAAATATGCTCAAAGTGTAATTATTTTCTTTCATTTTGAAATAAAAATTTATTATATTATTAAGAAGTGAAATTTTAGTATTTTATTTTTTTTCAAATGAATATTTATTTTCCTAATTCAGCCTAATTTAAGTAAACACATTTATTACAATAAATCTTTTATTTGATAATTTATAATAAGGAGTATCAAATAGAAATCTCAATAAATATTACATGAATTAAAAGAGTTCATCCAGACATTCAAATATCATACTTTTATTAAACTTACCATGATAATATTACCACTAAAATATCATTATTTTATTTAACATATGATAAATTAAAGGCAGACAACTAGGAGTTGAAGCACCTTTTCTTCTATAAAAGCAGCATCTTGTTGTCGCGGTGAGCCCGCTTTGGCTAAGTGGTCATATTTCCTTCCGTAACCTTCTCCTCTGTACCGTGTTTGCTTCTCCTTTGTCCCCTTTTGAAGTCCTATTCTCATCTCCTCTCTTTCATTTGATTGTTGGGCAGCTTCATTTCAGTTTCCCAAATACAATCTCATGTCTGGTGTGTTTCCTTTGATTCTCTACACATATTTTGATCACAAACTGGCAGGGAGGCTTTGTTTTTCACTCTACTGCTGAAATGTGCAGGTAGCTTTAGCTTGCTTTCTCCTATTTTTGCTTGAGAATAGCAAGATTAATTCTATACATATCGATCTCCCTATATATATATTCTCAACTGCGGTTCTTGTAGTTTGATAAAGGAACTGAGTTTTTTAGCTATGGCCTCAGACATGCCTCGGAAGTTTACTTGTAATATTATAAGCAGATTCCATATGGCCATCTGGGTTGTCAAGCAGGTTCTGTTATCAGTAGGCATCATCTCCACTGTCCTCGCATTGAATCCAACACCAAAAATCTCATACACATTTAGCCTCTGTTATGGTATTCCAAGCTTTTGGGTGTGGTTGAAAACCTGGTTGTCTCCCCCTTATGCTTACATTATTATCAATTTCATCCTCATCCTCATCATCATCATTGCCTCTTCATCTTCATCTTCTTCATCTTCTTTATCTTCCTCCCCTGTAGAGGAATTCACAGCACTGGATTACTCATCCGTGCAAGATGTTTTGTCCGAGGTCTCCGGCGATGAGGAAGCGCATGTGAAGACCTCCATGGTGATGGACCACGGTCGTCGGAAGTGCATAACCGGAGAGACAGCGGTGAAATTGGAGAGCACAGCAGTTGCTCCAGGGCAAAATGAAAGCCTAGAGACGACATGGAAAGCGATCCTGGAGGAACATGGGATTCCAGCCACACGGCACCTCAGGAAGAACGAGACATGGGATGTGCCACCTTGTGTTGATCATGGAAGCAGCAGCTTGGGCCCCAGGGAAAGGGAGAGGGAGATGAGGAAGTCCAACACTCGTGTGGAAGCAAGGTCATCATTCAGGGAGACTCCAATTCGATACCTGAGGAAGGATGAATCGCTAAGCCATGATGAGTTGAACAAAAAAATTGAAGAATTCATTCAAAAGTGTAGGAATGAGATGCGACTGGAGAGAGTTGAATCAGATCAACGCTTTATGGATATTCTCAATGGAGGAGTGTGATTATTTCTAGCTAGCATACTGCATATACATATTATGTAAAAAAGCTTACTAGAAAAAGATTTGTGAGTGCTTGTTATGCTATATATTTGATATATTTTATACAATTCGCTAGATTACACATGTTCATTACAAATTCCAATTAACCATGTGATTGGAAACAACTGGAATTTAGTCCTTGTATCTTCAACCCATCTTGAAAAACAAAATTTCTAACCAAAACCACTTTAAATCTTTTAAATGGAGAGCTTAAACTTTTACATGAATCATTACATTAATTAGCAAGATAAGATTGGGATTAGAAATTAATTTTTTTTTTTTAACTGAGCCCCACCTTTATATCTTAGTATATGATGCTCACAATCCATAATATTAATTAGTAGAAAAAGGAAAGAGAAACAACATCCAATGGGTGATGTTTTATTTGGACTTCCACACTATGCATGCAATGAGTTGGAAGATTGGGACCACTTACTTGCTATGCTTTGATGCCAAGTCAAACTGTTCCTCACTATGGTTTGTGGACTGCCATTTTTTTTTGTTGTTGTCATCATATCCATCACTTCTTTTATCACCATCCTTATTTGATTTGGAGGGGAAGTGATCCATCTTCCTCATAGTATTTTTGGTTGTTTTTTTGTTGCTATTGATACTACTTATATAACAAACACTTGATTCCAAAAATCAATCGATGTTTCGAACCACCAAAAGGTATTTGGACGTGTTTTTAATATTCGGGTGTATAACAAATTTTGAAAATCATTATGTACTTCATGTGATTATAGGATATGTGTTTTTAAAAACAATTTTTAAAATTTTGCAAAACGTTTAATTTTTATAAGAAAACATTTTCAAATGTTACAAACAAGTCTAACTTTTTTTAAAAAAAAATGACATCTAAAACATACTCTTAATATCATATACACATATGCTTTGGTTTGAAGGGTATGGTTCATGAACATATTAAACAAAAGTGCTTTTTTTTTTATTCATAAACTTTTTAAAAAAAGTGCTAAATTATTAGTGGTCCAAATCTACAAATATGTTGGAAAGAGTGAGCAGTTTCAAACACGAAGCTCATACTATTTCAAAGTTGGAAAACAAAAATGATAAGGAGCACTGGATGGCTCCAAAAGACGCGGTAAAAGGGAGACCAAAAGAATTCTAGAAAGAGGAAAAAGGTTGAAGAGATGAATTTTCAAAGTATGTGTGAAGCAAAAGACCACCACCCAACAAAACAATATCAGTCTTTTAGTTAGGAATTAATTTTCATACTTTTATGTAACTTCTAGGCAAATGGCTTCGACATTTAGGCCCATGGCTTTGACATTTAGGCCTTTAGTTGTTCTTATTAGTGGAAACGTCTATGAGACAACTTCTTCTGCACCGATAACATTTGTGAGTGTTCTCCATCATCCTTAATTCAAAGCCCATCACCACATTCATCAGCTTATTAGTTAAAGCTTGAGTTGGAGGGCAGCCACTTGCTAGGTGGGCCATGCCTTTGATACCAGCCACATACATACATACATAGTAAAAAAAATAATCTATAAAATAGAAACCATTAGATCATATTTGGTTCCTGATAAATATTAGAGAAGGAAAAACAAAATTAAAAATTACTTTCTAATAATATTTGGTTTTATTATGAAAAATATGAAAAAAAAAAAAAGTCAAATATAATTACAAATATTGAGAAACTTGTATATTTTAAAATTATTTAATATTTAAATAAATGAGTTAAATATGTGAAAAAAGTTTAAAGTAGTATAAAAAAAATAAATCTATTTTTTATTTTCTTCTATTTTTTCTTCCTATTTTTTTTTTCTTACATTTTTCTTCAAACTTTCAAGGAATCAAACATAGTCTAAAAGTACACATATAACTTCCTGTTTTCATTAAACAAACAAACTCCAAATTAAGCAAAAACTCTATGCTTTAGCTTTATTAACAAGTTTAGTGATTTTGAAAAATAATTTCAAAATAAAATAATGAATTAATTAATAATAAAAATTTATGAATAAAAATTAGTTCAAAATGACTGTTATTTTTCTTCTCTATATTATTATATTTTTATACAATTTTGTCACTAGAAGAATGAACTTCAAATCAAATAAGATTTTGTATTGAATTAATTAATTTCTAAAAATAATTTGAAACTTAAAAAGTAGATTAATCACTACAACTAGTAGACTAAAACTGTATATAGTTGGGAAGTGACCCAAATTCCTAATTAGTAAAAATTCTTTTTATAAAGAATATTGTATACAATATTTCCTAAGGTGATTTATTATTGTAATATTAGATTTCCATATAAAATAAGAAAAGTTGTTGGAAATATCTCTATAAATATTCTAGGTCATGAGGAGAAAAAGTTATGAGATGAATATGAACTTGTACACACTATACAAGATGGATAGAGATGTGAGGGAGAACGAGAGATACCGATAGAGCGAGGGTGCTCGTGATAGGATGTGGATATAAGGAATAGGGAAACATGAAATGTTTCGGAAACCCAATAGTTGTATTTGATTTTGTTCTTCATAACGTTATCTATTATATAGTAAAAAGATTCTCTCTTATCCATGGATGTAGGCATATTGGTCTGTATGTGTGATTGTTTTATCTTTGTGTCTAACATGTTTGCATTGAAGCTTCCATTGGCCCAACATGTTGGTGTTGTGTCAATTGGATGCAAGTTCGTGTAGCTTCACTGGAGATAGATAAACTTCTTCCCTGCACAAAATGATGTCCGAACAGGTGGTTCAGACACGCCATTCCGAAGCTTAAGTCAGAATCTAGGTAGAATGAATCCAACTTTTTTTAATGGCTATGTAAGCGTACATTTTTCATGCTTCTAGAGGGGTTTTTATAGAACATATGACATCATCATCACAACGTTAATTGTGCATTCATACATTTCTTGTTCTGATGATCGTCGTCGTGGCAGATACTATGCCTTAATAAGGTAGTCAACGTCATCATCTTAGCAGAGATTAGGCAATCATACCAAACAAGAGCTACTGATTGGTATCATTTGTTGTCTATCGTGCTAGAATCTCGGACCATATCATTGACTGTGTGCATTTACGTTTGTCAATGTCGCTGATTGCGTGTAACAACTGATAGCCATTGATTTTTTTAGTGTAAATACAATCTAGATTGTTGCTCAGACATTGGTGGTGATTAATCATTTGTCCAATGCCTGAAATTTTTGACTGGGTTAGTTTGTCCATCTGGAAGTCTTAATTAGCTTGGTCTGTCCATTTTGTCTGACATTGGGGAAGAAGGAAATTTGTCTTTCCTCTTGTGCTAGACGAAGTTTGTCTTGGTCCAAACGAACTGCTCCTTAACAAATTGTTTACTTACCTTAGACGACCAAAGGGTCTTGAGCTTGGAAAGGACACATGGAGGGAAGCTTCCCACACAACATACATGATGGATGATGATTTTATGGTTTTCCTTATACACACAACTAGATTTTTTGAATTTTCTTACTAAATAAATATATTTTAAATAAATTGAGATATAATTAATTGTGGACCCCGTATTTCGGCTTATGCGTTTTCCACTCGATGGTGAGCTCAATTTTTAAAGGTGATCTGTGAAAAACCAGATCGAGCTCAAGGGTCAGGTTACTTATCGGGAAGGTACGGTAAAAACCATAGCACCTCTCTAAGTCCTTAAAGTCGGGTCTCTACTAATAAAATGAAGTTGACGTAGCAATCAATAGGAAAATCAATGGATACTCAAATCGATCATACACATATGGGAATCAAAACATGCATAGAGAATGACCAGAATGAGAGTGGATATGTACTTGGGCCACGAACGAGCAATGCGCTATCATAAAAATGGGGTCAGTGTACAATAAAGAGCACAAAACATATCACATGTATCACCAAACAGAAATGAAAACTGTTCGAGGGAAAACTAGATTTTTGAAATTTATTTGAAAATTGGAGTCTTAGAGATTATTTAAAAATTGGAGTTTTGGAGATTATTTGAAAATTGGGTTTTTAGAAATTAAATGTAAGAATGAGAATTTTAGAAATTAAATTTCAAAGAAATTGGAATTTTGAAAATTATTTGAGAGTTTGGGATTTAAAAAAAAAATTAAATTACGAAAATTGGGACTTTAGAAATTAAATTTTGAAAGAAATCAGAACTGAAAATTATTTGAGAAGCAAAAACTATGAAAATTGAATTATAAAAATTGGAAATCTTGGAAATCATTCAAAGGCAAAATTTTTAGAAATAAATGAATAAAATGATAATAATAAGTAAGTAACGGAATAAATGCGAGAATTAGAATATTTGGAATTGAAAATTAAGTTCGGAAATTGGAAAATTGGAATTTCAAAAAACTGAATTTGAAAATCGGAATTTTGAAGAATTATTTAAAGATAGAATTTTAAATAAATGAATAAGTGAATAAATAAATGAATAGAATAATAATAATGACGAAATAATAATGATTGGATAAATAATTGCGAAAGTTAGGATTTCAGAAATTGGAAATTGAACTTAGGGATTGGAAATTTAAATAATTATTTAGGGATGAAATTTTAAATAAATGAACAAGTGAATAAATAAATGAGTAGAATAACGAAAATAATAATGATTGGATAAATAATTACGAAGATGAGAATTTTGGAAATTGGAAATTGAATTTAAAGATTGGAAATTTGAAGAATTATTTAGAGAGGGGATTTTAAATAAATGGATAAGTGAATAAGTGAATGAATTGAATAACGAAAATAATAAAGATTGGATAAATAAGTGTGAAAAGTAGAATTTTAGAAATTGGAAATTGAATTTAGAGATTGGAAATTTGAAGAATTATTTAGGGATGGAATTTTCAATAAATGAATAAGTGAATAAATAAATGAATGAGATAATAATAACGAAAATAATCATTAAACAACTTAATGTGAATAGTGAAATTTTTTAGATTGGAAATTAAATTTAGAAAACGGAATTTTGAAAAATTGAACTTTAATTATTGAAAATTTTAAAATAAATAAATAAATAAATAAATGAAATAATAATAATAACAACGAAAGCAATATTTAAACGAATGAACAAGAATGGTGGAATTTTTTAAATTTGAAAAATTGTTTAAAGATGGAATTTTTAGTTAAAATAAATAAATGGAATAATGATAATAATAACGAAAATAATACTTAAATGAATGAACGTGAATAGTGGAATTTTTGAAATTGGAAATTAAATTTGAAAAACAGAATTTTGAAAAATTGAACTTTAATGATCAGAATTTTTTAAAAGAAATAAATAAATAAATGGAATAATAATAATAACAACGAAAGTAATATTTAAACGAATGAACATGAATAGTGGAATTTTTGAAATTTGAAAAATTGTTTAAAGATGGAATTTTTAGTTAAAATAAATAAATAAATAAATGGAATAATGATAATAATAACGAAAATAATACTTAAAAGAATGAACGTGAATAGTGAAATTTTCGAAATTGGAAATTAAATTTGGAAGACGAAATTCTGAAAAATTTGTTTAAAGATGGAATTTTTAAAATAAATAAATAGATAAATAAATGGAATAATAGTAATAACGAGAATAATAATTATTAGATAAATAATTGTGAAAATTGAAAAGTAAATTTAGAAATTGGAAAATGGAAGAATTATTTAGAGATGGAACGTGGGAAAATTAAATTTCGAAAGTTGGAGACCCAAAATATTATTTTAAGGATGGAATGTCGGAAAATTAAATTTGAAAACTGGAAACCTGAAAAATTAATTTTAAGGATGGAATGTCGGAAAATTAATTTAGAAAACTGGAAACCCGAAAAATTAATTTTAAGGATGGAATGTTGGAAAATTAAATTTCGAAAACTGGAAACCCGAAAAATTATTTTAAGGATGGAATATCGGAAAAAAATTATTTTAAGGATGGAATGTCAGAAAATTAAATTTCGGAAACTGGAAACCCGAAAAATTTATTTTCAGGATGGAATGTCGGAACGAAAAATTAATTTTAAGGATGGAATGTTGGAAAATTAAATTTTGAAAATTGGAATATATAAAAAAAAATCATTTTGAGAATGAAATTTGGAAAGTCAAATCTTGAAAATTTTGTTTTGATATCAAAATGTGAAGAAATAATAAAAAGAAATATGAATTGTGGTGATCATCATGTGCACGTCTCCAGTATAATGGCCACAAACCCATTTTATATATTCTTTTCCACCACCACCACCATAACCATTAAGAGCCATGCATGGAGATGTCAACCCATTTTCCATTGGCCTTACCACCAAACCTTTATACCCCCATGATAACCTACACTCATCATTGATTCATTTATTTGGGTCACCAGCAACTCCAGTTGATAAAGCGGGGCCTGCTACTCTAAACAGTGAAGTAAATACTCTAAAACAATCTCATCATCCTCCTCTTACAAATCAAACAACAATTATCAACAAAATCCTAGCTCTGATCCACAAAATCAAACCGTTTTCATATTGAAAAATGAAGATAAAAAATCCAAGCTAAGCTTACCAGAGGAAAGGGTGGGGACAAGGAGGTTGAAGAATGGGCATGGAAATGGGCTTGGGTAGCAGCTATGGGCGCATAATCCTTGCATGCATGAGTGGGAAATACGTGAAGTTGGTGAGCTCATATGGGATAGATTGGGGGTTGATGAGCATGAGAGAAGCAGAAAGGTGAGGGGGACCATGCGGACAAGAGTTTATGAGAGAAATGGGCTGGATGGGTATTATAAAATGGGTTTTATTGGTATGGGTGCAAAGAGGTGGTGAGGTTGACGAGTGTGAAACAGGAGAGGTGAAGCAAGGATGGATGGTTAAAGAGAGAAATGGGTACATGGAGTGGTTGATGGAATGGGTATGGAAGAGAACAGAGGATGGCCTTATATGCATGGTTACTGTGCACCGTTTCCTGATCTAGTATATTGAGAGGCTTCCCACTTCAAGCCACTGTGAATGTGCATATGAAGCTCTTAAGCTTTTCTCCTTGCAAGATTTCTCATGAAGAGTTTTGGAACGTCTCAAAATACTTGGGCAGTTATAATGGGAGTGATCCTACGATTCATCCAAGCCAGCTACAAGCAAACCAACACCATATTCAAAAGCTCTATAAGACCCATATTCAACCGATTCCATTTTAGTTTCTCTATAGGACATCAGTCATCAAAGCCTCTAAACCCGTTTTCTCTTTGCAAGTTTGATTCCGAGTCTTGATAGCATTCAGAAAACACGTCTCTGTAACAGTCACCTGGTAGTATCCATGGTGCTATACACCCAAAGCATCCATAGAGAAAGAGAGGGAGGCAACCAAACAAAAGAAGAAAAGAAGGAAAACAAACAGAGTAATAATAATAATAAAAAAAAACAAGACAAACCAAAGATAGCTACATTTCATGGTTTCTCAATGAGCTCATGTTGGTGAGAAGAAACATAAATGGATTCAAAACAAAAATACCATACGTATATCTGGATATCCCGCAATGGATATGATAGAGACCCTCATCCATTTTTCAAAGCTAAATTAACAAAACAGAGAAGGAACCCCCAACATAGGTAGAAAAACGCCAAATAAATCAAGCAAGACCTCTCAGGGGAATCATACTCAGAATAAAAGAATGTATCGTTAAATATGAGCATACCTGAAAGTGCACTAGGTGTCATCTCTAGAATGTATCGTTAAATATGAGTATACCTGAAAGTGCACTAGGTGTCATCTCTAGTTTCTCTCTGACCAATTCCTCCTCCCGAACTCCTTTTTCAGCCAAAAAAAAGGCTCCCCCTTCTTTCAGCTCAACGAATACCCTCACCAAAATATCTCTCCTCACCTATTCCACTGCTCCCATACCCATCATCCGTCATCCATTTCAGAACGAGTCTCATCTCAACCACCACCATGGCGAGGTGGTGGTGTCCTTGGCCATGTGTCCCATGCAGCTAAGCATGGAAGTCGTCCCCCACTCCCCCAAAAAGAAGTGCTATCTAGCTCCTCCATGGGTGCTCCTCAAAGGTGGCAGAACCAAAATAAAAATACATAAATAAATAAAGGGCAATTGGAAAAGGGGCACTACCATTCTGATGTTCACTAGTAGCCAGTGGAGAACAGTCAAACCCCTTGAATGTGATGTGGGATGCAAGTTTGAGTTAACTAGCTCACCAGCTATCGAAGAGGTTTTGGAGCCATCAGCTAAGCAAGTTGCTGCTACTCTTGATTTGGAGGGGAAGTGATCCATCTTCCTCATAGTATTTTTGGTTGTTTTTTTTTTTTGTTGCTATTGATACTACTTATATAACAAACACTTGATTCCAAAAATCAATCGATGTTTCGAACCACCAAAAGGTATTTGGACGTGTTTTTAATATTCAGGTGTATAACAAATTTTGAAAATCATTATGTACTTCATGTGATTATAGGATATGTGTTTTTAAAAACAATTTTTAAAATTTTGCAAAACGTTTAATTTTTATAAGAAAACATTTTCAAATGTTACAAACAAGTCTAACTTTTTTTTTTTAAAAATGACATCTAAAACATACTCTTAATATCATATACACATATGCTTTGGTTTGAAGGGTATGGTTCATGAACATATTAAACAAAAGTGCTTTTTTTTTTTATTCATAAACTTTTTAAAAAAAGTGCTAAATTATTAGTGGTCCAAATCTACAAATATGTTGGAAAGAGTGAGCAGTTTCAAACACGAAGCTCATACTATTTCAAAGTTGGAAAACAAAAATGATAAGGAGCACTGGATGGCTCCAAAAGACGCGGTAAAAGGGAGACCAAAAGAATTCTAGAAAGAGGAAAAAGGTTGAAGAGATGAATTTTCAAAGTATGTGTGAAGCAAAAGACCACCACCCAACAAAACAATATCAGTCTTTTAGTTAGGAATTAATTTTCATACTTTGATGTAACTTCTAGGCAAATGGCTTCGACATTTAGGCCCATGGCTTTGACATTTAGGCCTTTAGTTGTTCTTATTAGTGGAAACGTCTATGAGACAACTTCTTCTGCACCGATAACATTTGTGAGTGTTCTCCATCATCCTTAATTCAAAGCCCATCACCACATTCATCAGCTTATGAGTTAAAGCTTGAGTTGGAGGGCAGCCACTTGCTAGGTGGGCCATGCCTTTGATACCAGCTACATTTCTTGGAAAAAAGTGTTTCCGTACATACATACATAGATAGTAAAAAAAAAAAAATCCATAAAATAGAAACCATTATTAGATCATATTTGGTCCTGATAAATATTAGAGAAGGAAAAATAAAATTAAAAAATAATTTTTTAATAGAATTTGGTTTTATTATGAAAAAAAAAAAAGTCAAATATAATTACAAATATTAAGAAACTTGTATATTTTAAAATTATTTAATATTTATATAAACGAGTTAAATATGTGAAAAAAGTTTAAAGTAGTATGAAAAAGTTTAAACTGTGGGCCATTGTCGGCTATGATGGTTTGGGGGATTCCAAAGCGACAGATAATGTTTTTCCATACGAATCTGGTGATATCTTTATCTTTGATGCTAGCATAGGCTTCGGCTTCTACCCATTTAGTGAAGTAATCCGTGGCTACAAGCAGGAATTTTTTCTGGGCGGGTGCGACTGGTAGAGGTCCTACGATGTCCATGCCCCACTGTGCGAAGGGCCAGGGTCCTGAGATTGTTTTCAATTCTCCTGATGGCATATGTGGAATGAGGGCATGCCTTTGACATTTGTCACATTTTTTGACATATGCCACCGCATCCTTTTTCATCGTAGGCCAGTAATAACCTTGCGAATGGGCCCTGTGCGCTAGAGACCGACCTCCGGTATGATTTCCACATACTCTCTCATGCAATTCAGCTAATACATACGATACCTCTGAATGATTTAGGCATCTGAGGTAGGGGCCTGTAAAGGATCGCTTGTACAGGTGCCCCCCAATCATGGTGAAGCGGGCAGCTTGCACCCGGATCTTGTGTGCTTGCTTGGTTTCTTCGGGCAGGGTGCCTATCCGGAGGTATTCGATGATGGCTTTCATCCAGCCTTTGTCGTCTGTTTCATTTTCCTCAATGGCATTACAAGTGGAGGCTTCTGTGACGGAGGGTTTGGTTTGCACATATATAGGCAATAGTATAGCTTCTTTGATGGGAAGAGAAGCAGCTATGCCTGCTAGGGCGTCGGCACGTGAGTTTTCAGTTCGCCTGATTTTTTCAATCGTCCATTCGGTGAATCGCTGCAAGGTGTCTCTTACTTTGTTTAAGTATCGCGCCATGCGTGCATCCTTGGCCTCATATTTTTTCTGAACATGTCTTACCACAAGTTGGGAATCACTATGAACCCGAAGTTTGGAGACGGATAAGGCCAAAGCGAGGTCCAATCCGGCTAAGATGGCTTCATATTCTGCTTCATTGTTAGAGGCGGGGAACCCCAGCCGGATGGCTTGCTCCAGATGCTCTCCGGTTGGGGATTGTAACAGGAGCCCTACTCTGGATTCGGACGATCGGGAGGCCCCATCAACCCGTAAAGTCCATCATTGTTTTTCGCTTGGCTCCTCGTGTTGGGTGGGCCTTCGGGAGTATTCCAGCACGAAGTCAGCCATCCCTTGGCCTTTTATGGACAATCTGGGTTGGAACTCGATTCCAAATTCACTCAATTCTATGGCCCATTGAAGCATTCTCCCGATTAGGTCCGGCTTGTGTAGGATATTGCAAAGGGGTTGGTCAGTTAACACGACCACCGGGTGTGCTTGGAAATAGGGGCGGAGTTTCTGAGCGGCACTTCGAAGCGGTAAGGCCGTTAATTCCATCTTTGAATATCTGGTTTCTACGTCTACTAACGCTCCGCTGATGTAGTAGATGGGTTTCTGCTCCTTGGGTGATGGGCAGCGGAATAAGACAGCGCTAATTGCCCACTCTGAGACAGCCAGGTACATATACAATTTTTCTCTGGGGAGGGGGCTGCTTAGGATGGGTGGTTGCATGAGGCACCACTTAATTTTTTCGAAAGCGTTTTGACAGCTGTCCGTCCATCCGCTTGCTCCTGCTTTGCGGATTGCCAAGAAGAAGGGTTGTAGCTCATCGGTGAAACGGGCTATAAAACGCCCTAGGGCAACAAGCTTGCCTGTGAGGCGCTGTAATTCCTTCTTGTTCCTGGGGGGTGGTGTTTCTATGACTGCCTTGACTTGATCTGGGCTAACCTCTATCCCCCTTTGACTGACCATAAATCCCAGGAATTTTCCAGCACTTACGCCAAAGGCGCATTTAGAAGGATTTAGCTTCATGTCAAATTTCCTCAGGAGGTGAAAAACTTCTTGCAAGTGGAGAACGTGCTCCTCTCGGGTTTTGCTTTTGACCACGATATCATCAATATACACCTCTACTGTGCGGCCGATTAGAGGTTTGAATATCTTTGTCATCAGTCTTTGGTAAGTAGCGCCAGCATTTTTGAGGCCAAATGGCATGACTTTGTAACAATAAAGTCTGTGTGGCATTATGAAGGCTGTCTTCTCTTGATCATCTGGGGCCATGGGGATTTGGTGATATCCGGAGAAAGCGTCCAGGAAGGAGAGCATCCCTTGCCCCGCAGTGGAATCCACAATTTGATCTATTCGTGGCAAGGGGAAACTGTCTTTCGGACACGCTTTATTGAGGTTGGTGTAGTCAACGCAGACCCGCCATTTGCCTTCTTTTTTGGGTACCACTACTACATTTGCCAACCAGTCCGGATAATCCACTTCTTTGATGAATCCGGCTTCCAGTAACTTGTCGATCTCATTCCAGATGATTTTTTGTCTGTCCGGGTGAAAACGTCTAACCCCCTGCCGGATGGGTTTCGCTGTTGGTAAAACGTTAAGTTTATGAGAGACTATTGAGGGGTGGATTCCCTTCATATCAGAGTGTGCCCATGCGAAAATGTCATGGTTTTGCCGGAGGGCGTTTTCGACGTTCTGGGCTTCTTCAGGCGTTAAGAGGGAACTGATATGAGTAAGGTGAGCATCTTCTTTCGAAATTTGGATTGTTTGTAAGGGATCTGCTACCGGGGGATCTCTGTCCGTCGGACACAGTGACTGTTATTGGTCAAGTGTGGGAGTGGACTCAGGGAGAGATTCGTCTTCCTGACTGGTCCCTGGTTCTCTTGCTATCTGGTAGCATTGGCGAGCGGCTAGCTGGCTGCCGTACAGGTTGATTTGCCCATCCTCAGTAAGAAAGCTTACCATCTGATGGTATGTGGAGGGGATGGCTTTCATGCAGTGCAGCCATGCGCGTCCCAAGATAACATTGAAGGGTGATAGATCTTGTACCACCAAAAATTGAACGTTGAGAGTGACTGGTCCAGCTTGGACTGACAGCACAATGTCTCCCAAGGAAATAGTTGATGCCCCGTTGAATCCGGACAAAATCCTTCCAGGGTTTTCGAGACCGACTAAGTTGTGTCCCATGTGGCTTATGATTGATGCTTGCACCAGATCGGCTGAGCTGCCTGGGTCAATTAAGATGCGTCTTACGTCGAATTTGTCTATCCCCAAGGATAGAATGAGGGCATCACGGTGCGGATGTAATATCCGTGTAGGGTCTACTGGTGGAAAAGTGATTGTCCCGTCTATGGGGCGAGGGCTTCCTCCGGTTATCCCAGGCCGGATGGAGTTGACGCGCTCACGCACCATTGCTTCTCGTAACAATTTTTGCCTCTTTCGTTTGGAATTTATCTCTTCATCCGACGGACTTCCATTAATGTAGTTTATGACGGCTTTGGGGGCGACTAGAACCACGGGGGCTCCAGAGTCGTGGCTCCGGGAGGCGTCTTTATCTCTGGCATTTGAGCGGAGGTATTGCCTTAAATGTCCCGCCTTTATAAGCCTTTCCACCAGATATTGGAGGCTTCTGCACGTCTCCGTTGTGTGGCCATGCTCCTTGTGGTAAGCGCATTTTTTGCTATGATCTCTTTTGGATGGATCCGATCCGAGGGGTCTGGGCCACCTGAAGTCGGACATGCTTTGGATCATAGGGAGAAGCTTCTCATAAGTTATGGAGAGGGGTGTGAGGGGTGGCATTTCCGGGCGGCTTGGCCCTTCTTGCCTTCGATCGGATGGCCTTGGCCTGTCCGGAAGTTTGGCGCTTCCTTCTGTATTACCCTTGGACGGCTGTCCGGCAACCAACACTTGCTGGGTGGCTGCCCGTACGTCATCTTCAAGCATTGAGTATTTGTTCGCACGTCGAAACAAGTCGTCCATCGTCATGGGAGGCTTTTTAGCTAGTGACTCAAAAAATGGAGTGCTTGGACAGATGCTTCGCTTGAAGATCTGTAGGACGGCGTCCATGCTGCAAGCTTCCACTTGTAGGACAGCTTGGCCAAATCGTTTCACGAATTCCCTCAAGGATTCATTATCCTTCATTTTTATGTTATGCAGGGTGCTAATGTTTTGTTTATGCCGAGCGAAGCATAGGTATTGTCCTACGAAAGCTTCTGAAAGGTCTCTGAAATTATCCACAGAGTTAGGAGGTAGGCGATGGAACCATGAGAGAGCCTGACCTTGTAGACTGGCAGGGAACACTTTACATAGCAGCGGGTCGTTGCCTATATCGAGCGTCATAAGCTGTCGATAATGCATGATATGGTCAAAGGGGTCACTGCACCCATCGTATGTGGAGAATTTTGGTACAAGGAACCCCCTTGGGGGCTCGTAATGAATGATATGAGAGCAGAAAGGCGTGGAGAGCATGTCATCCAGCCTTTTGCTAATGGAGCCCATGAGTGGCTCGTTCGGGGGATTCTTCCCAATGGTTCGTACCGCTTGGTGCGGAGGAACGTTCTGCACCATGGGGGTGACCAAGGGGTCACGGTGCGGGAGAACGTTCTATGGTATGGGGTGACCGCAGGATCATGGTGCACTCCCCCTGTGGTGGTTATTGGTGGCTTGGGCCTGCCAGGTTGCTGGGGGCCCAGTCTCGCACGCATAGCGCCTGACAATTGGGATCTTCTGTCACGCTGTCTCTTTGATGAGAAATGAGTGGAATCTGAGCTCTCTTCACGGGGAGCTCGAGGCATGGGTGTGTGTGGCTCATGCGGCCTAGCGTTGCGTGTTTCAGGGATTGCCCCCGCTGTTTCGGGGTAAATCGACTATGGATGAGGCCTTGAGTTGGCTACTTGGCCTCTAGATTGCTGACGACGGGGAGGCCCCGTCGATGACGCCTGGATTTGTAATATTGCATTTTCCTCTCTTAACCTTGTCGTCTCCTGGAGGAGAGTTTGCAGTTGTCGCTCGCTTGCTAACTGCCTTTTTTCAATGGCATGGCGCCATTCAGAATTATCTTCCTCTCCTCTACCAGATGAACGGCTTTGGGAAGGTGTGGCCATATTTGCTGGTTACTGAATCAGCGAAAAAGTTTCCCACAAACGGCGCCAATGTTGAGGCCTCGTATTCCCAATGATCCATGTAGTTGCCAAATGAATGGACGTACGATCTCAACCAATATAGATTCCTGATTCAGCTGTTCCTGCAAAAGGCGTCCGGACGGGGTGTCCGGACACACCCTCCGATGGTTTTGTCAACCATGGAAAGAGAGATAAAAGCAGTTGGCACAGTTGGCCTTTTACTAGGTGTTGGAAAAGCTTACCTTCTTCTTTGCGCGAAGGTTTATATATATAGCATTTAGAAATTCTCTCTCCATAAATAATGGAAGGCTTTTTGGTTTACCATGATGCCACTAGGTAGTGGCAGGGACATCCTCATCCTACGAACGGCTGTCAGAGATCGTGGGAAGTGACTTGCTGTCACTTCTGTCTTTTCACTCTGCAGACATCGGAATATGGATTGTGACAGGATGTCAGAATGACGTAGTGAGGCATGCTTGGTTTGGTCGGTGATCCGGATGAACATATCCGGATAGAATATGAAAGGTCGCCGGATGAGTACTGGCGGCGGTCCGGATGTGATGCTTTGCGAGTCTCGTGTGCTCTTACTTCAGGGGGTCCGGAGAGGAGAGTGCACCACGTGTTCTCTCGGGGAAATCTGGATGTGGATACTCCGGATAGGATCACGTGCCACGTATCGTCAGGGGACGTGTGCCACGTGTCATCAGGGATGGGTCCCTACAATCACAATTCAAAAAAATAAAAAAATTAACAAACTTTAAAATAATAATAATAATAATAATAACTTATCAAATTGGCATAATATATATATAGTAATTAAAACACCTTTTTTTTAAAAAAAAAAAAAGAAAAAAAGAAAACTTAACTTGCCACAAATATATTAAAAGCACCTTAAAAAAATAAAAAAATAAAAAATAACTTACTAAAAATTTATTTACGTACATATTAGTAAAAACATTTAATAGTAATAGTAATAATAATAATAATAATAATAATAATAATAATAATCATAAAAAGAGATAAGATAATTGATCTCATGCAATTTTCTAAAAACAAATAAATATATAAAAGTAAACAAATAACTATATAGATAATAAGTAAATAAATAAATAAATAACTAAATAAATAAATAGATAAATAAATAAGAAATCAAACACATGCAAGTGTTAAAAATACAAATCATGCGAACTATGTAAGCCATATAAGTCAGGCAAAAAATGCTTACAAGGCAACCTAAGTGTACTTAAGGTGGGCCAAGTGTGCCTAATTGGGCTTAAGTGACCTAGGTAGGCCTAAGGTGGAGCCTAATGGGCCAAGTGTGCTTAAATGGGCTTAAGTGACCTAGAAGCTATCCAAAAAAGAAAGAAAAGCTTAAATCTAAATTTGGGCTGCTAAGAGTCACAATTGGGGTTAGATAAATTCCTCAACCAAAGTCTCCAAGGTGGCTAAAAAAGGGTAAGTAGTATGAGTAGTAATGGGCCACCAAGGAGCCATTATGGAGCATTGGAAGTGAACTTAAAAACATGTCCTAAAGGGAAAAAATAGAGGGTCTACAAAAACAAAATAAGGTGACAAGAAAAAGGAAAGAAAGAAGGAAATGGGAGGGACCTAAAAAATGGGAAAAAAACATAAAGGAATAGTGAGTGGAGAAGAGAATATGGGAGAAAAGAAGAAGAAGAAAAAAAAAAGGAGAGGAAAGGGGAATGTGAAGTGGAAACTGTGGAGGGACGAGAGAGAAGTTAGGGATTTGGAGTTTTTTTGTTTTTGTTTTTTGTTTTTTTTTTTTTTTGTCTTTGTTTTGTTTTGTCTTTTTTTTTTTTTTTTTTTTTTAAAGAAAATGAATTGTGGGGATGTGGTCTTGAGATGAATGACCAGTATTAGTTCTCCAAAATGAGAAGTTTAGCCCAAAATGCATAACAAAAAGGCCCAAAAACATTAACCAAATGGGCTTTGAAAATAATTAAATAATAGTGAATAAAAAATAATAATAAATGATCGCTTGGATTTTTTCGTAGTTTATTGGATCAAAACAAAATTTATAACCTAATTCACTATTCTAACGTAGCTTGTATCCGATCAAAAAATGGTTTTAGTACAAACTACTGTAGTATAGTGGTTTTTAGGTGTCATCCACTAGGATGAATTATTCTCAATAATTAAGGCTTGAATGAGAGGAGAAGAAATGATTGTAATCAAGTGAAAATAATTTGACAATTCATGATAAAAGTTCAAAATAACAATGATTTCAAATTGAGAGGAAAAACTAAAATATAAGAAAATTAATAGGAAATGAAATTCTCGAAGTTAGGATTTTCTAGAAAACAAATTTCATGGTGAATAAATGTTGAGATCTAATTTTCATCAAGTTAGATTGAAAACATAAATTTTCATCTAAATCGATTTTTGATTTAGCTTTAGATCTAGATCAAATTTCTCTTCAAATTAGGTCATTTAATCCAAGAGATCAATTCAAATAATATATTCAATTCATCTTAAATTATCTTCCAATGATTCACACAATGCAACTATTCAATCTCATCAAATCTAGCTTTAAGAATTTAATGAATATACCTAGTTTGCATTGTAGTAATCATCCAAGATAATTTGAAGAGAAAAATCCCCAAAATTCAATTAATCAATCAATTAGATCAAATTACCTTTGCAATTCAAGCTCATTTCTCTAATTCACCATAGATCTTGCCTCTAGATCTTCATTCCTCTGAGAAAAACGAGATTTAACCACTCATGATTGGAGATTTGGTCTCACAAGGCATGTTTGGCTAGCGAGAAAATGAGAGAAAATAAGAGAAAATGAAGGATAATAGAGAATTCTCTTAAGAGAGAAAATCTGGAATATTCTACAAATTAGAAATATCTAAAAAACTCTCAAATGATAAAATCAAGTTTCTATTTATAGACCAAGGTCAAGTGGACACTTGACATCATCTTAAAGGTCTTGTGGAGGCTTTTTCACCAAGAAATCTTTAGTTTAGTAATAAAATGGTTATTTCACACGAGATCCAGCAATTTCGCATGATTGTGTGAAATCACAAATGCAACAGCAACAATTTTCACCTTCTTGGAGCATTTCACATGGTTGTGTGAAATTTTCGCATGATCATGCGAAATCAGCTTTGAGATTTCCCTTTGGTTTGTAGCACAAATACCTTCTAGTCCATTTCGCATAGTCATGCGAAATGGAAATATTTAATTTTTCAACTCCTTTTTTTTATCATTTTTTCCATTTCTTTCTTTTGAATCTACCTCAATCACCTCCAAATCAACTCAAAATCCCAGTCCAAACCAATTGAATTACTTCTTTCATTGTGCATTTGGATTTTCATCAACTTTATTTGTTCTTTTCAATTTGATTTATCTCTTTTGTCACCAATTTATCAAAATCATACCTTAAAATGACTCCAAAACTTCATAAAACTTGTTTGTAACTCTTGCAAGGGCAATAACATGTTAATTGAGTGTTTTAGGCATAATTACTACTCAAAAGATGTGAAACTCATGAGAATTATTATCTAAAATATGCTTTTTTTGAGTATTAATCATTGCTCCCAACCAACACATTTCTAGTCCCTTAGCAATGGTATGACAAAAGGAAAGAAAAACAATACCAAACAAACGAAATCATAAGTCACATAAGCAAATCATTTGAAAAAAAAATCTTTGAAATTTCCATAGCATAAATGGTTGATAAACAAGCACACCCTACTATCCATAGGTATCAACAAAATCCCAACTTATTTACTATCTCTAATAGAAAGAATATCATGCAAATCAAGGCATAAAAAACATATCCATTTTCATTCCCCAAACAATCTTTCCAAACAATTCTTAAGTGTAATTAGGTTAGCCCCCGAATATAGTACTCAAAACTAATCCTCTCCCTAACTTAGCTCAATTTATCTTAAGCAACAAAAAACACTCTCTCATAGGTCAAGAATGCACCTATCTTTATTTCTTTATATATATATATATATATATATATATATATATATATATATATCAAAGGTTTAATTGTAAGAATGCAATGCTAAAGGTATCTCCAAGTATACAGTCCATGTAGCGGGGATTCATCGATGACTCCTAACCATAAGGCATAGGGCACCAAGTTTATAGGACTATTTAACCAGCCGCTAACTTCTTAGACTTCACCCTGGACTCCTTAAATTATGATCTAATATCTTAGCACCTACAATTGAGCTCATACTCCACCTATCCACCCATGTAACGAGCATTGAGGTCGATGACTCCCAACCAAAATGGCTTAGGGCACCGAGCTTCAAAGACCTTTGGGCCATATACCCCTTAGACCTTGCTCGGGTTTCAAGATAAGCATAACTCAACCTTTTTATTCATCAATTTTTTTTTCCTTAGAGAGGTGGGCTCATTAGCCTCTTTTGAAGGTGTCTCAACTCAATTTAAAAGTGATTCAAGTTACTAAGATAATTGGGTCCAACTCTTAGGGTTAGACTAGTCTTTCATCTTATATCAGGGGTCTAGAGTGCATAGTGTGTGCCAAGACTCAATTAGAAAAGACTATTGGGAAAGTGAAAACTTCAAAGTTAAATAAAATTCAATCAACATAACAAGTTTTCTAAAATCAAGCAAATGGGCTGGTATTCCAAATCAACTTTTTTCAAGCTAGGAATGCCCATTCATCAAACATAAGTGCTATGTTCTTCTCAAAAAATTATCAATTAATTTGTTTTAAAAAGAATTCTAGCTAATAAAAATTATCACAATCAAAACAAACAAAAGAAAAAAAAAATCAAACAATTCTAAATCACCAAGAAACCTCTTTCTCTTCCTTTCCTATCATCCCCCCAACCAAACTAAACATTGTCCTCAATGTTAATCGAGAAAATGCAAAGAAATGAAGGGAAAGGTAGCTGCAAAACATTGTTTTTCAACGTCTATAATTGAAACAAAAACAATATAAAAGTATAAGTATGGTAGGAAATGAGGAAACAAAAAGTGAAAACTATCATCATAACAAAAAAAAAAAAAAAAACACAAAGGAAGTCAAGGAGTATATGTAATGAAAAAGTGACGATCAAGGAGAAAAGTAGAGGGCACTCCCTATCCTTAATCATGAGATGGAGGGGAAGGGGTGATCTTTGAACGTGTCACAATAGTGGTAGGCACTGTGGACTCCCTCTCTGAAGAATTAGTCTCTTGTGTAGTTGGGATGGATAGATGAGTAGCATCATGAACACTAGTTGGCTTCTCGGAAGAATATTTTCATTGTTGGATGACCATGGTAAGTTCATCAACTCTTTGGACAAGTTGCTGCTAAGTGAGTAGGATGTTTGCTTGATTTTCTTGAATCGTGTCCAAACGAGCTAAGAGTTGGTTGAAAGCCTCAGCTGAGATATGTACATAGCCATCAGATGATGAAGGACCTATGTTTGGTGTAGATGAAAGACTAGCCAAAATATGTGCGGCTGCATCAAGATTTGGAAAAGTAAAAGCAACTTCTGGTGTGGGGGCAACTGGTGGTCTTGGGGGTGTATCTTCCCCATCACCAAAATCTTTAAGAATCAAATTTGGAGAAGGCACATAATGATGTTCATTATCAGTAGTTAATGAAGCACTTGTGAGTGTAGATTCGATTTTGGTCACACTTCCTTACCATCTGGAAACAGTGTAGACTTCCCTACAATGATGTTTATTTTCTTTTCCAGGTTTAGTAGGGAAGCTATAGTACTCCAAGATGCTCCCCAACATCCACGGGAAGAATAACGGATATTTCTTGGCTCTTTGCAATTTCTTCAAATGCACCTTGTCTTCAAAATAGAATATGGTAGCCATGAATAATTAAGCAGGTGTCCATCATTGCCCACTAACAATTCTAAATAATGCCATTAGTATATGTTCTTGCCTTTGCATTGCGTGTTGACAAGGATAAACATTGGAGTGTAGGACATAATCCAAAAACTAGAATTTGGAATCTATTTCTCTCATCAACACTGCATGTGTATTGGTGGATTGGTTTTGAGAGATAATCCGAACCATTTCAACAGCTTTAGTTTGAGTAATAGGTTGAAACTCAGCTGGATTTGGAGGTGTAAGAGGAATATCCAAGGCTCTTACTACCATTTCAGTATTCAACATACCTAGTCTCCCATCAATTTCGAAATAAATCATTGAAGGAGGTTAGACTTCTTTGCTAGTCATGGTTTGGTAAAATTCCTAAATTATGTAAGAATAAAAGAATGGTCTAGGTACCATGAATGGCTCCAAAAAATATTGACGACACAGCTCCATGGAGAATTTAGTAAGAGGAGATGTAACAAATGCCTTGAAATCATAGTAGCATTCTTTATGGAATTTTCTACCTGAGCAGTCTTCTCTTGTACCAATGGCTAGTTTGTTCTTTGGGGCTTTCATGAATTGAAATTGAATTGGTTGGCTCGGTGGAGGTACAGATTTTGTAACTGGAATAGGAGTAGGGACTTCAGTAACTGGTGATTGAATTACAGCATGCTGAACTAAAGGAGTAGCAAGGGATGTCGAAAAAGATGAAGGATTTTGAACACTGATGCTTCATGTTCTCTTCACCGGTAATTTTTCAGGAACAAGCATCTTTGATTTGCCTTTATCTAGTGAAGATCTTGTGACATCCCTCTGGTTTGGATATCCAGAAATGGGAAGTTTAGAGATGAAGAATCTCGGAGGAAATTCGAGACCAACGTCTTCGTCATTTCCATCATTAACCACCATGAACTCTTCCTCAATTTCCATTGATTTTTGTTTTTGATTCCCCATCTATAACAAGAAAAAACCAAAAATTAAAACAGACAATTTGATGAATTGAATGATAATTGGAATAAAGGATATCAATTTGTCCGAAATTCGTAAAAAAATACAGCAACCTCTCAAAGCAAATCAAACTTTTCAATCCAGATTCATCTTGCAATTTCAGAAAGAGATGAGTGAAATCCAAATACATGAAATGCCTGAAATACTGAGAGTGCTGAAGTAAATCTTCGGAATTAAAAAATGAAAATAATGAGAGTTCCCGATGTTTGATCATGGTTTAGGGCAAGGAAGAGATATGAGAGAGTGTGGATGAAAGGGAAAAATGACTGATGGTCTTCTACCTCTTCAGTTTCTCGTGTCCAACGAAGACGAAGAGTTTTGGCACGAGGGCTTGTTTTCACTTAATGGTGCGAAATGAAACAGAGGTTTATATTTGTTGCAATTTTTTTTTTTTTGGCACAGACGTGAAATTTTCGCATGTGTGTGAAGTGGTTCAGATGGTTCATTTTATTGCAGTCCTTAAGATGACTTTCGCATAGTCATGCGAAATGGTCCAGAGGCATAAAATTTCTACAACTATCCTTATCAGTTTCACACAGTCATGTAAAAATTTTGCATGATCATGCGAATTGGGAGAGAGACTCATTTTTCGCATTTTCAAAGCTATGAAAACTCCCTTGTTTTTGGCATGAATTCCCCTATTTTTGGCATGAATGTGCAAACTGGTGATGAACCATTAAATCTCTTTTTTCCTTTGCTTTATGCATTCCATCTATCCGGAAAGTCCTCAAAACACAAATCAAAGAGTTGAGATGGATTTATTTAATGGAAACTAAAAGAAAAATAAAAAAAAATCAAAATTCAAAGGAAAGTAGATAAATAAGAAACCATTGGACTAGCTAGCCATTGACATGACTAAGCCCATTAACCTTTACATCAATACTCGATTTGGATATAGCTTGCAAACAATGAATGGACCAACTCTTTGGTACTTAAGCTTTCCCCAAAAAAGATGTGGCTTGAAATAACCTTCTTTGAACTTGTTCTTTATTGATGAAATAGATAGCTTATTTTATAGGATGAAGAGAGGATTAGTTTCCTTATAAAAATAGAATTGCACTTTCCATCAAAGTGGTTTTAATTTTAAAAACTAACTTCTCAAAAATTGATTAATAGGATTTTTAGCTTTATTATTTATTAAACCATAATATTTAAATAAATATTACATAATAATAAACACATGGACCACATAAAATTCATATATATGTAAAACTAGTTTTTTGAAAAAAAAAAAATTTACCTTTAAATTAGTTATATATATTGGTGTATAAAAGAAAATTAAATTATTGATACTTGGAGTATAAAAGAATGTGTGCATTAACAAATGACTTTGAAATTAAATAAATATTAATATGGATCATTTAAATATTTGACAGGTAAATTTATTATATTTAATATATTATCCATATACTCCGAATCTACTTAAAGCTACGCATTTTTTAAATTATATTTTTATTTTTTAAAAATCTTTTAATATAATAATTTTTAGAAATGCGTACGATTTTGTTTACCATTTTATGTTTTGCTTCAAAAGGAAAAAAAAAAAAAAAAGAATGGCTTGTTAAAAAGATTATTAATAAAATAACATAAGCATGAATGAAAAAAAAAGAGAAAGGGAAAAGGATAATTAGATCGGGTAGAATTGAGAAAGATGCTACATGCATTTTAATGTCAATATCATTCATAACTATACGTAGGAGTTTGGCATAAAAATTAATATAATTGTTTGATGTTGTTTTTGAGAAGTAATTTTTAAAAGGAGAGTTATAAATTTAATAATGTTTAAAAACAGTATTAACAATGATTAATTTTAAATTATTATTATTGATTTTTAACAAAATAAATTAATTATATTTTTATAGGATGTTAGTATTATTTTTTATAATATTTATTAAAAATATAATTTATGATTTTATTATAATATTACTATTTATATTTTGTTAAAAACTATTTATTTTTTAATTTATTTATAATCATAAATTTATTTTTATTTTTATTAAGACTTGAAATTAAAATTATTTTATATTATATAAATTGAAATTATGATTTTTTAATAA
Organism: Vitis riparia; assembly: GCF_004353265.1. Classification (NCBI taxonomy): domain Eukaryota; kingdom Viridiplantae; phylum Streptophyta; class Magnoliopsida; order Vitales; family Vitaceae; genus Vitis; species Vitis riparia. The sequence continues at coordinate 1,849,361 of NC_048447.1, forward strand.
AATCAAAATAAAAAATTATTTTCAAAATCAATTTATTAAAAAAAAAAAAGTTTTTGATTTTTTAATTTTTAAAAATAACTTTGCACCTTCCATTTTTGTATCACTTTTAAGTTAGAAAAGGAATGGGGATAATCATTCCCGCTTCCTATTCCCACTCACCTAACATGGCCTTTTAAGTTGCTAAAGCTTTCACAAGACACTAATGGTGTTAGTTTTTTTTTTATTTTTTGCTGAAAGTAATTTGTTTTCAGAATTTAGATAATTTCTTTTTTTTTTTTTTTACTTTTTCATAATTTATTATAAACTTTTTACTAAGTAAAAAAACCAAAATATGTAACTTTTTCTAAATAGAAAAAATAACATATTGGTTTTTCTTTACTTTTTAATACTTAATAGAAACAAAATACCATAAAAATAAACAACATAATATTTAATATTATTAAGTATTAAAGTTCTATTTAGAATTAAGTAAAAAAACAAACACCACCTAACAACTTTTCTAGTTGCTTATGCACGCCTTCCGCCTTCCATCCCTCTCTCTCTCTCTATCTCTTCCATCTCCTGAAATCACGAATGGAAGCTGTCGAAGGTGTTGCTCTTTATTCTTCCTCTGGGGTGTTGTTTTGAAAAGATGAATGACATAGAGAATTGGCTGAATTATATTATTGATGTTGAAGTGTGTATTTATACAAGGAGGTTTGAGATCTTTTTCTATAAGTCAGGAATCAGCTTACCATATTCTAAACTATCCAGCTATAAGTCAGGAATTACAATAGGAAAACTAACATATACATATCATCTATTCTTAATATGGAAGATTTAGGAAGATTGACTTTCCAACACTCCCCCTCAAGTTGGAGAGTGGATATCTTGCACTCCTAACTTGCGAATCATAGGAGCAAAAATCTCCTTTCCCAATGGTTTGGTTAGAATGTCTGCAAGTTGGTGTGCTGAGCTCACATGTCTTGTAATAATGGAACCATCTTAGATCTTGTCCCTAATATAGTGACAATCCATCTCAATGTGTTTAGTACGCTCATGGAAAACAAGGTTAGCTATAATGTGCAACGCTGCCTTGTTGTCACAATACAGCAAGGCAGGTTCCTAATGTAAAACACCCAAATCTTTCAAAAGGTACCGAAGCCACGTCAACTCACAACAAGCTCCTGTCATTGCACGATACTCTACTTCGGCTAAAGAGAGTGACACTGTTTTCTGTCACTTTGATCTCCAAGAAATCAGTGAAGGTCCAAGGAATACACAGTAGCCTGTAGTGGACTTTCTAGTAAGTGAACAACCTGCCTAATCAGAATCACAATAGGCTCTCAATTTGAAATCATTATTCGAAGAAAAGAACAGACCCTGACCAGGTGCATTCTTGAGATAACGCACAACTCTAAACACTGCTTCCATATGAGCCTTTCTCGGTTGATGCATAAACCGGCTTAACACATGAACTACATAAGTGATATCTGGCCTCGACACAGTTAGATATATTAACCTTCCAACCAATCTCCTATAATGACCTTGATTCTTGAGCAAATCGCTCTTATCAGACAATTTCAATCCTCGTTCCATAGGTGTATCAATAGGGGCAGCGCCCAACAATCTCGCATCCTTAATAGTCTCTAATGCATACTTACGTTGGGAAATAAAAATCCCATTTTTAGAAGTAGAAACCTCAATTCCAAGAAAGTATTCCAAGAAACCTCAATAAAAATCCGATGAAAATGACTATGCGGAAATTTTTTTGTTGTAGCAATGCTCATAGGATCATTTCCAGTAATCAGAATATCATCAACATATATCAAGAGGGTAGTAAAGGACTTGCCTTGTTTTCTGGTGAACAAAGAATAATCGGCTCGAGATTGTGCATAACCGGCGGATTGAATAGCTTCTGAGAACTTGGCGAACCACTAGCGAGAAGCTTGTTTCAGACTGTAGAGTGATTTATGAAGGCGACATACCAAGTGTTCCTCCCCCTGTCGTCGAAGCCCTGGCGGCGGAGACATATATATTTCCTCATGTAAGTCGCCATGAAGAAAAACGTTGTTAACATCCATTTGATGAAGAGATCAGCCACGGGTTGCGGTCAATGCAAGCAAGTAGCGGACAGATATGATATTGGCAGTGGGGGAAAAGGTATCCTGATAATCGACACCTTCTAATTGAGTAAAGCCTTTCGCTACCAATTGTGCTTTGTAACACTCAATAGACCCATTTGAACGGTGTTTAATTTTATACACCCATCGACAGCCAATCAGTGTCTTGCCGGCCGGAAGTGGAGTGAGAGACCAAGTGCCATTAGCTTGGAGAGCTTGCAATTCAGAACGCATTGCCTCTTGCCACTCAGGATGAACGGCGGCTTCCGAATAAGACCTGGGTTCAGTGACAGCACTATGTTGAGCAACAAAAGATCTATATGCAGGCTTATATCTGTGATAAGAAACATAATTGGCCAGTGGATATCGTGTACCTTTAGTTGGACTTGGAATCAAGGAAGACGATTGATCGGAGGAAACGTGGGAGCAAACATAATCGTGGAGCTTGATTAGCGGGGCGATATGGCGGCTAGAGCAACGGAACGGAGTGGCTGGTTTGGGTGAGTGTGTTTCTAGTGAAAAGATGGGTGTCTCGGCTGGAGGAGCGGACGGGATGGATGCAAACGGTGGCACCGGAGAAGGTGATACTAGAGTTGTAGAAGGCGATGGTGGAGGGTTTGGATCAATCTGAGAAGAAGGTTTGATAACGAGTTCGGAAGGTCGAGAAGGAGAGGAAAAGTCGTCATTTTCTGTGATGGGAGATGGTGTGCTTGTGTGGTTGGAAAGAAGAGGGGAAAATGCGTGAGAAGTAGAGTTAAGGGAGGAAGAAATGTCGTGGGCCACCAAGGGGATCAGACCAGAATTATGGGTCAACGAAGGGAGAGTAGAGTTGGGCTTGAGAGAGACATAAGGAAAAATATCTTCATGAAATTTGACATCTCGGCTAGTAAAGACCTTTTTGGTTGATAAATCAAATAATTTGTATGCTTTCTGACCAACAGGATAACCGATGAAGATGGATGGCATGACACGATAATCAAATTTGTGAGAGGTGTGAACATTGGTGGCATAGGCTAAACATCCGAAAACACGGAGATGGGAGTAAGAAGGTGGTTTTGAGTAAAGCAATTCAAAAGGAGTTTTGAAAGACAATACTGGTGAAGGTAACCGATTGATGATGTGTACGGCAGTGAGAGAACACTCCCCCCAAAATTGAGTGGGAACTTGAGCATGGAATTTCAAAGCTCGGGCTACTTGTAAAATATGACGATGTTTACGTTCCACAACCCCATTTTGTTGAGGCGTGTAAACACAAGAATGCTGAAAGATGACACCATTATCTTGAAAAAAAGAACGAAGTGAAGTAAATTCTCCACCATTATCACTTCGAAAAGTTTTAATGCGAAATTCAAATTGTGTGAATAGATAGTTGAAGAAACGTTTTAAAAGTGATTGTGTTTCATCTTTATGTCACATTAAAAATATCCAAGTGAAACGTGTATAATCATCAACAATAGTGAGAAAGTAATGGGCACCAAACAGAGAAGGGTGTCGATAACTACCCCAAATGTCACAATGAATAATCTCAAAAGGTTTTGTAGAAGAAATAGCACTAGTACCAAAAGGTAAACGACTTTGCTTAGCCAAAGGACATATAGGGCAAGCATTATTGGACTGAACAAAAAAATTCAAAAAATTCTTGGCAATGAAACTCAAACGAGAAGGTGATACATGACCTAAGCGACTGTGCCAGAGATCGGTGGAAGAGATGGCGAGATTGCAGGCTGGTTGGTTTGTGGATGAGGAATGGTTGGTTAAAGATTTCTCTGTCGCTAGTGCCACCAAATAGTATAGTCCGTCACGTTGTTTACCCAAACCAATCGTCCTCCTCGTAGCCAGATCCTGCAAAATACACCAATAAGGGAAAAACGTCACTGAACAATTTAGACCTCTTGTCAAACGACTAACTAATATTAAATCAACTTTGAATGTAGGCACAAATAAGACATCATGCAGATAATATACAGAATTCAGAGGCAAAGTCCCTTTTGTAATAATATTCGTTTTTTCTCTACTAGGCAACAATACGGGCGGTAACGAGCAATTTTTATCTTTATGCAATAACTTAGAGGATGAAGTAATATGATCTGTCGCCCCACTATCAATAATCCAATTGCGGGAAGCGACTTTGGACAAACCTGGCTTTGTTACCGCATTCACTTTGGAACTAGAGTTTTCATCTTGGTTATTAAGAAGTGACAAAAGTTGCTTGAGTTGGGCTTCTGACAATGCAACTGCATGTTTCCCTTCATCTGCCTCAGAAACTTGGTTAGCCGCAGAAAAACTTTTATTCTGATTTGAGTTTGAGCCTAAGTTCATTCTTGCTTTAGGATGGCCTGGTGGGTATTCATGTAGTTGAAAACACTTTTGGACCCAAAGACCCATATCTCCACAATACGAGCACTAGGGGCGTCCTCTTCCAGAACCCATGCGGCGCCGATCTTGATCAAAAAATGGTTTGCCATCTTGTCCCTGAGAAGACCGATTCACCTGAAAATTTTGAGAACCAGAGGGGCGATTAGTCGGTTCCATCCTTCCTGTGTTCGATCGATCTATTCTGTCCTTCCAAGTTGCCGAAGACTTGTCGTTGCTGTGCACGACCATAGCAACACTTGCGGCAGATTCCGCTGCTGTGTTCGTCGAAGTGAGGAGGCGCTGCTTTTCTTCTTGAGAGACAGAGGAGTATGCTTGGCGGACAGAAGGGAGAGGGTTCATCAGGAGGATTTGCCCGCGAATAGCACTATAAGATTCATTCAAACCCATCAGAAATTGCATCAATTTTTGTTGATCTTGTTGTGCCCCATGTGCTGCAACGTTGTAGGAAGCCAGTTCATCCCACAGGCCTTTCAATTTTGTGTAATAGGAAGAGACAAAGAGTTGCTCTTGTCGAAGACAAGCAATATCTCGCTGAATTTCAAAGATGCGAGGCGCATTGCTCTGAGAGAATCGCTCACAGAGATCTTCCCAAACTTCACGAGCAGTAGAATAATAGATTACACTATCCGCAATTTCTGGATTGAGAGTATTGACGATCCAGGAGTGAACCATGTCATTACATCGTGACCAAGTCGCATAACCTTCAGGATCAATTTCTTCTGAAGGAGCCTTGATCGAGCCATTAACAAAACCCAATTTGTTCTTGGAATTTAAAGCTAGAATCATAACCCTTTTCCAAGCCGAATAATTGTCTCCATTCAAAGATTTGGAAATCAAAACCAAACCTGGGTGATCTGAATGGTGAGTGAAATAGGGATTGGAGATATCTGCCTTTGAGAAATCTGTAGGAATCTCTGATTTTGCCATGATGATTGAAGAAAAGAGATGCTATACATGATGGGAGTGTTTACCTGCACCAAGCAGTTTTGTTTGAAGAGTATTGTTGGTTACTCTTTGCTGAAAATGCATTTAAAAATCAAAATATGAATGAACATCCAAATTTGGAAGTTGCCAAGAATATGTCTAGGCGGCCCTTGGCTACAAATGCGCTTGGTCTCTACTTCTACAGTCCGAACCATCCGATCAATGGGAAACTGTATTGAATAGCGAAATGTGGACTGCAGCAGATGAATACATTCTTCTACGTTTAAGATTAACTTACTCTTATCTTCCTTTCCAATTGAAGAGATGTTTTGCTTACTGTGCTATATTCCTAAGAGGTTGTGAATTTGAGGTAAATGAGTCGGTCCTCTTATGGATGGCTGAAGGTTTAATTCAGCAACCAGCAGAAAATCCGGAAATGGAAGACTTAGGTGCTGAATATTTTCGTGAGTTGCTCAAAAGGTCCTTTTTCCAACAATCCATCAACGTGTCAAAATTTGTGATGCATGGCCTTATTTGTGATTTAGCTCGAGCCTTTGTTGGGACATACGTACTACGTCTTGGAGGATGAGAGGGATTACAACGAAGTCATCTCTGAAAGAACTTATCAGTTTTCATTCACTTGTTAGGTTGTAGAAGTGTTAAAAAAGTTTGAAACCTTCAAAGAAGTAAATTATTTACGAACCTTCTTAGCAATATTACCAACTGCTGCACCAGAAGATAATGAAGCAGTTTGCAACTCAACTACTAGGGTCCTTGACGAATTGTTGGCAAAATTCAAATGCTTAAGGATTCTCTCTATCAGGGGTTATCAGTTAAGTGAGCTACCACATTCAATTGGTACTTCCATGTATCTGCGGTATCTTAATTTGTCCCTGACTGCAATCAAAGGGTTACCTGAATCAGTGGTTACTCTTTTACATTTACAAACGTTGCTATTACATGGCTGCAAGAGTCTAACTGAGTTACCTCAGAGTATTGGGAACTTAACTAATCTACGGCATCTTGATATCAGAGGCACAGATCAATTACAGGAAATGCCTCCACAAATAGGCAACTTAAAAGCTTTGCGAACTTAATCGAAGTTTATTGTGAGCAAAGGCAGCGGTTCAAGCTTATATAGAAAATGAGGAAGAAAACCTAATCTCATTCTTTTTATAACTTATACTACTCTCTTGTAAGGATGATAATGCCCATCATGTCTTACTATTAATTATATATTGATTATGTTATTAATTATGTTTGTTGTACTGTTAAGATAAATTGGAATTCAAAAAACCTTCCTTTGTCAATGTTGCGCATTCGATGAGGTCTATTGCTATTAGACAATGCCTAATTGAATATTTTAATGGACTATTAATGTTGATATTCTCTTGTCCCAAACTTGGTTTGTTTTTCTATTTTCTTTTGGGCTATAATAAAGATTTAATGGATTATTGATGTTGATGTTCTCTTGTCCCGTATTTGATTAATCTCTTACTTTGTGTTTTAACTATTGATAATAATTTTTTTGTAATTATTCTTAGGGTCACATATGCCAATTGGTATACACACTTGTTTTCCTATTATATTTTTATTGTCATTTCTTTCTATCTATTTTTAGAAGTATTCACTTATATATCTTTTTTTGAAATTGTAATTGATTTTAGTTTTTTGTGCATGTAGGTCATCTTTTTTAGGAAATTAACATTGTAGTTGGATAAGCTAGTATGGAGGAGTATGTTGAAGACCAAAGCACAATAGGGTTGCATGTAAAGAAAAAATGGACTATGTTAAGGGACTAAACATTAAAGTTGTGACTTTTTTTTTTTTGGTTATTTTAATATATTTTAGCTTTTTTGTGTTTCTTATTTATAAAATAGAAGTTCCCGATTTGTGATTAAATACTGCAATTTGGAAATGTATTACCAGGTGAAAAATTAAGTGCAACAACTAATTTCATTGGTACATAATTTTTTTTCTTATGTGTATGCGTTATTTCAATAGCAGGTGAAAAATTAGGTGCAACAATTATTAAATTAAAACTAAATTTAAAATTAAAAAATTATCTTCCTTGATGCTTTTACTAAGTGTCAAGGAATGAGAGTAACCACATGTAGTGTGAACAACTAACAATGACGCTTTTTTTAAGTGTCAAGGATCTCTTCAATGATGCTTTCTAGAAGTGTCCTTATAGTTCAATATTTGAAACTGCTAAACAATGACACTTATAGAAAGTGTCAAGGTTTCTTCTACTCAACAATGGCGCTTATAAAAGTGTCAATGTAGTTTGACATTACTAATGATAACACTTTTTTTAAGTGTCAAGGTTCTCTTCAATGGCGCTTTCTAGAAGCATCATTGTAGGCAAATACTTATTATGACAGGCTACTAGATGACGCTTTGGGGAAACACCATTGTCAATGGCGCTTATACTCAACAATGGCGCTTATAAAAGTGTCAATGTAGTTTGATATTACAAATGATGACACTTTTTTTAAGCGTCAAGGTTTTCTTCAATGGCGCTTTCTAGAAGTGTCATTGTAGGCAAATACTTATTATGACAGGCTACTAGATGACACTTTGGGGAAACGGCATTAAATGTATTTCTTGACACTTAAAAAGCATCATGGTTAACGTTTTTTCTTATAGTGATTAGGGATAACCGCACTGAGGAATTTGTCAAAACTTCAAGGGAAGCTTTCCATTTCAGGGTTGCACAATGCGGGTGTGGACCCCGCATTTCGTGCTCATGCGTTTCCCACTCGATGGCGAGCTTGATTTTTATTTTGAAAAATGATTGATTTTTATTGATTTAAGAAAATGACTTGGAGTCACCACTTATTTTTGTTTTATTTTTAAAGGGTAAACAAAATAAGAAAGAAAAACCCTAAGTGTGACTCCTTATTTTGGAAAAGGTGGTCTGCGAAAAACCGGATCAGGTTCGGGGGTCAGGTTACTTATTGGGAAGGTACGGTAAAGACCGTAGCACCCCTCTAAGTCCCTAAAGTCGGGTCTCTACTAATAAAATGAAGCAATCGTGGCATCTAACAAAGAAATCAATGAATACCCGAATTGATCATGCACATATGGGAATCAATACATGTATATAGGGTGACCAAAGTGAGAATAGGTGCGTACCTGGGCAACGAGCCGTTATGCGCTATCAAGAAGTGAGGTTAGTGCACAATTAAGGAATATTTTCGAGCATGCTATAGAGCAGAATAACATCAATCATGCAAAACCAATCAATCAATCAATTATACAGTCATTTATGTAGGGCCCCCACCAAAGCCCGTTTTATTTTGCATGAATTAATTCCATAAATTCCATTAATTGGAATTACGGAATTTAAATTCATGTTTATTTTAAAATGTTTTAAAATCATGAAAAATACGAAAGTGGATCGCCAAAAAGAAAATGACGGCCAAATTTTATTGAAAAGCGGATTCTTGGAACCTAAACGAAAAAAAACTAAGGATGAAAAATTAAAAAGATGAAACTATTTTTTTAAAAAAAGAATTTGAAAAAAAATATTTGCAAACTAGAGTTTCAGAATCTATTTTAAAATAAAAGATGAAGAAATAAAAAAATAAGTAAATAAAGAAATAAATAAACAAGAGGAAGAGAGGACGCGTGGCTTAAAGGTGGCCATGCACCATGCAGAGTGGAGTGGGAAAAATATAAAGGAGCTATTGGGACCCTTTTAAGATGGTTGGTAAGCAGGCCATTCCGGTACTTGGGTAGTCTGAACGAGCTCTCCTTCAGGGATATGACAAACTAGTCAAAACGACACTATGGAAACACTGTGGTGCATCAAATTTGGTTCCTTGAACTTTCAGACAAGTATATTGATGTCGTATTTGCGAATTACTAAACGCAGAAATAAGAGATATGCCTGCACCCATTGCTATTTCACTGTTGATTCGAATAAAGCCCGAACAGAGAAGATTTCCGCATCCTGTGGCCTGATATACATCACTAATCCAGTAAGTGAATAGCCTTGCATTCGTCGTCACCATAAAGACCTGGACTGACCTGCCAACCAGCTTCAATGCTGTTAAAGTCTTCTTGTTTACCCCAACCCAAATTCTTGATCTAGCCGAATTCCAATAAATACGAGACTCAACATATTGGCAAGCACGTGGAACACTCCAACATATAGCCATATACAAGAGAACAGACGCCACACCTGATGTCTATGGACCATCTTAGACACTTCTAAAGCACCCATCTTCTGTACATATCACAATTGCCTTTGTTCTAGTGCATTAATCAATCCCATCTTCCACGTGGCAGTATCTCATGCAAACATGCTCACAGTCGCCTATGCTTAGTGGAATACACTTCTCTTCACCTGCAAACCTGCCCAACCTTCTCTTTGCATCTACTTGGAACAATCTTCTTAACCCCAGATGGGATCTTGATCCGGCTGGTGCCATCATCAGAGTTGTGGCTGGCGATAATAGCATAATCTTTGGATGCCCTATATTTATCTGAATAGATGCATGGTCCTTTGAAGTAATTAGCCTATTTGTGGCAGAACATTTCTTAGGGATGTATAGATTCATGTTTTGATCCTCTTTGTTCTGCATTTTTGCCTTGTGTTTGCAACTACACCGAAAATCAGGAAACGTGAAGGACGAGAGAAGCTGCCATAAAATTCATTTGGTGCAATCTTCAAGCCCAGAGCGTCATCAGTGTAGAACCGGAGCATGTTGCTTCCGCTGCTGCCAATGTCGAACCTGACGGAGCCACCACCAGCACTGCCGCCTGTGTCACATCCCAGGTTTGATCACGACAGCATGGACCTTGAGGCTAATCGGCTATGGCCTCAAGGCCAGCGCAGGCCTTGATGAGCGAGGTATACATATACATTTGGGTTTGGCGCGCTGGGGAGTGAGAGTTGGCGGTTAAACCAGTTGAGCACGTGTTCCCATACTCCACAATTGATGCGGGCGTTGATGATGGCGTTCCAAGAGAAGACGTTGGGGTTTGGGAGTTGGGACAGGTGTTGATCTTGGATGTGATAGGTGAAGGTCGGGTTTAATGAGTATGCTGGGCATAGATGCGGGTATGGTGGGGCGTGGAATGATGGGTTTGATATGAGCATAGAGAGATGGTCAGTGGGTATGAAAAGAATGGGTATGAAGGACGGGTATGGAGGTTCGTGAAAAGTAGCCATCCGCTTTAAAACGAGACATCTGTCATTGCCAAGCTCATGCATGCACATGGAACATGGGCTGTGCACCCCAAGCTTGTACCCAGAACACCATGCATGACCATTCGAAAAGTGCGGGTTATGATTAGTGGGATGGATAATGAGAGAAATTGGTTGGGTGATAGGATGAAAGAAGGAGATGTGGGTATGATGATGGCATGAAAGGATTAAGTCTGAGATGATGATCAGATGAGGAAAGGAAGACATGGAGTATGGTGAACAAATGGGAAGTGGGCAGCAGGTTGGACACAAAAGAGGTTTAGAAGCGAATTGAGCATGGGTTGGCCATTCCTGTGCATAGTGTTCTAGATACGACAAACATATATTGACCGGAAGTGAATTTGAAAGTCTTGCCAAGACATCCAGAATATGCCATCTTTTGACTGTGGAACATGCTTGAGCTTGTGCTTCACCCTTTCAGTCCACTCAGGTGATGAGTCCGCCCAAAGGCCATTCCACTCAACTTCATTTGCCCATGGATTTCAAACCTGAACAAGCTTGTGGCCATCTACCTCTCTTACCTGCAATAATGAGTATGCATGCCCTTGCACAATGCCACTGGAAGAAACATGCACATCTGAGCCTGAAGGGCTCCTAGCACCGAGTAGAAATCCCTCTTGTTTGAAACGCAACAACTAAGACCATAGTCTTCCACTTGCAAGATCAATCTGAGCTTGAGCACTTCTCATGTCAATCTCCTCTCCAACATCAATAGGAGCCAATGATGAAGATATCTGTCATTTTCTTCGGTCCAAATATCAATTCCTTGAGAAAGGTTTCATTTCGCATGGCCTCCAATGCATTGAAAACATCATAATTCTTCTGCTTTGCAATGGTATGTGCACCGTTCACCAGCCATATAATTTTCCACCGTGTTCTCAGTCAGGAAAAGCAAGGTGCTCCACATCACGCTCATCCAAATCTGGTGCAGCTACAAACTGGCTCAAGTGGTTTCTCAGCAGGCAAGCAATGATAGACGCGTCTTGAAACTCCATTTTTCTGAAGCCAGGGGTTATTGTTGAATCCGACAACTTACAGAACTTGAATGTTCCATTCATTGTCATTCATGCCCCCAAGGGCTTCTTCCCTCAAGCACAAATCAGATTACAAAACCAAGGGTCCAAAATAAATCCAGAAATGTGAACCAGAAGCCAAGATATAGATTAAAATACCAGAAATGGAGGAGGAAAAGCAACGAGATACAGTGTACCCGTGATAGAGCAAACAGAATGAGCCAAGCATTAGGTGGTATCCCCTTTCATAAATCTCGCCTCATGCAAGGTATTGATGAAACAGTTACGAAGAAACAGAGCATCTCTTTGAGCAACAACAAATAATGAAAGAGAAGAAAGAAAGAAAAAAAAAATAGAAGAAAATAAAAATCATGAAAGATAGAGAACTCATGTAGTCTCATCACAAGATCAATCTATGGGCTCAAAACAGGTGGGATGAAAGAGAAGATTAAATCAATTCATACAATCCATGTACGCGGTAGCTTCAAATGAAACCCAAGACAATGAGATATTAGCAAGGCAGGTATATCTAAACAGTGAATGAGGGTTAAACACACAGGAAAACCATGAAAAACAATGTTAAGCACATAGAAAAAGACATGAAAAACAATGTTATAGGAAAATATGAGCTGAAAATCCACCATGCCCGCACCTGGGAGAGCTTCTTTCTAGCAGAAATGAGCAAGCAGACTCCTCTCTTCCTCAAGCTCTCTGCTATCACTCCTCACCTATACCCAATCTGCCCCCCTCTGTTTTCCTCTCTAGTCTTTTTCTCCTTTTCTCACTATAAATCTCCTCTGTTTCTCACAGCTCTCTTCCTCCCGGCTCTAGGAAAATCCCTGCTCTCTCTGGTTCTCTCTCAAACTCACCCACAAATATCTCTCTGTTTGGTGTCTTCACCTCACCAGAAAACTTGCCCTTCTAGCTCTCTCTCTCTCCCTCTCTCTCGGAAGCTTTTTTTTTTTTCCCAAGCTCTCTCTTCTCTCTTTCTTAGCTTGCCTCCAAAAAAAATATCCTCCAACGGCAAAAGGTCCCCCTGCACCAAAAAGCACCACTTCCCCCCTGCAGATGCAAACCTCCACTACCTCTCCATGCAGCTGGCAGTCCTTCACTACCCCTCCATGCAGCTGGCAGTCCTCTCTCATACGCTCCTGGCAAAAAATCCCCTCTCTCTAGAAATATGTTATCCTTTTCTTAGCTTTCCTCACTCCCGGATTTGCCCCTCAACAGTCTCTGCAGCCCACCATCTCCATAACAGAAAGCATGCTCCTTCTTCTAGAATATTCCTCATCTTTACAGGTGTTGCTCTCCTATTCGTCCTCTAAATCCACTATTTGATTCCACTAATAGCCAACCCGAGAGTGACACGTGGCCAAATATGTTGCAACAAAACAAGCCCCACATGGGGGTCTACAGCGGGGCATATTTGGTCTTCATGTGATGCCATTCTGAGGGACACGGAGGGACTCCAAGAGTTAATGATGGAGTGGGCGAGAGATTTCAGTGATTCAAGAAATGAAAGGGATGAAGTGCATGTCCTAGACTTACTAGAACCTCACACGAATCTGAAAAAGCTCATGGTCTCATTTTATGGTGGATCAAAATTCCCAAGTTGGATAAAAAGTTCTTCATTCTCAAATAGGGTGGATCTTAATCTAAGAAATTGCAAAAACTGCACAACGTTAGCATCTCTTGGGCAATTATCATCACTCAGGAACTTGTGCATCACAGGAATGGATGGTTTGAAGAGGGATGGTGCTGAATTTTATGGGGAGGTTTCTCCTTCTGTAAAGCCCTTTTCATCCTTGGAGACTCTAATATTTGAGGATATGCCAGAATGGAAAAACTGGTCATTTCCTTATATGGTTGAGGAAGTTGGGGCATTTCCTTGGCTTCATCAGTTTAGGACAAGGAACTGCCCAAAATTGATCAAGTCACCTTGTCATCCACCTTCCCTTGAAAAGCTTGATGTATGTGAATGTGCAGAATTGGCAATTCCACTTCAAAGACTTGCATCTGTTTACAAATTAAGTTTAACAGGATGTTGCAGGGCTCACTTGTCTACACGAGATGGGGCTGATCTCAGCTCCCTCATCAACATATTCAACATTCAGGAAATTACAAGTTGCCGAGAGGAATTTAAGCAGTTCTTGGAGACCCTCCAACATTTGGAGATATATGACTCTGCTTGCATGGAGAAGCTGGGAGATGAATTGCAGAGACTCATATCTCTCACAGATATGCGAATTGAGCAGTGCCCAAAACTTGTGTCACTTCCAGGGATTTTCCCACCGGAGTTACGAAGATTTAGTATCAACTGTTGTGCGAGTTTGAAGTGGCTACCTAATGGAATATTGACATATGGGAACAACATCAGCTCTTGTCTCCTTGAATACTTGGAGATACGGAACTGTCCATCGCTAGTCTGCTTCCCCACAGGAATTTGGAAAATGTGTGAATTTGGAGTTCCAATCTCATCTCATGCAGAGCCTCTCATCCGTTCAAAGTTTATGTATACGAAGGTGTCCAGGTCTGAAGTCCTTTCAGGAGGGCGATTTGAGTCCCAGCTTCACATCACTTCAGATTGAAGATTGCCGAATCTCAAGTCACCCCAATATGATTGGAGCCTCCACAGACTCACCTCTCTTACGGGACTCAGAATTGGTGGCCTATTTCCGGATGTGGTCTCATTCTCAGTCAAACAGGGCTTCCCACTTCTTCCTACAACTCTCACACATCTTTCCAAAGACACAATCCAGAATCTGAAAGCCCTTGTCTCCCTTGGTCTTCAGAACCTCACCTCTCTTAAAGAGCTAAGATTCACAGAGTGCCTTAAGCTCCACTCATTTCTGCCAAGTGAAGGGCTTCTTCCCTCTACAGTTTCAATGCTTTTCATCAGGAACTGTCCACTTCTAAGCCGACAATACTCAAAGAGTGGAGAAGACCGGCATGATATTGCCCGCATCCCCTGCATTCCAATGTATAATTAACTGTTCAGCAAATACGAGCAAATTTCTGCTCTTCCTTCATTTTTTGTAGTCAGGTTTGCTTCCCATTCACCAGACACATCCTAATTTGATTAGCCTTATTTCGGTTTTTCTTTCATATGGTAACATATACTTTTTTCTCAAAATGCAGGAGAGAAAAAAACACTTGAAGTGAAAAATTCCCTCAGCAACGGGTTCAATGTACTGTCTTTGTGGCATAATCTTACCATGAAGAAGATGCTTCTCGCGGGCCTTTCCCATACGTTCAATGGCATGCCAGGTAAGGTTTTGAAAACTCAGGATATTTATGCATTCAGAGAAGCAAATCGGTGAACTCTTAGAAAAAACTTGGCACCAATTCTCTGGTAAAACTCAAATAGCTTTCATTATTCTGAGTTGGTGTGATCTTTTCTTGACTAACATTATATAGGTCTTTTTGTAGCATCATGGCCCATAACTTCATATTTATATAGTTCAGTCTGTGGCTTATGTGTCAGTTGTTCATGTCTTCTCCATTAACACCAAAACACACATACAAAATATATTCATCAACCAGTCTTTAGATAGGAACCAACCTGAATCCATTTTGACACTTTTGATGAAGACGGTATGGATCTTCTAAGGCTGATGGAGGGCACCACCTTTCTCTGATTCTCTCAGGCAATGGAAGCGGGAGAGAGAGCGGTTCTGTTCTTTCAAAAGGATGTGATATCCCAAAAGACACAAGTCGAAGCCCTTTTATACCCTCCTGCCTTAGGGACCATACCTATTAGTTATTGGGCCTCACGGGCCTTGGGCCCATCATCTAAAGCCCATGATTGCATTGGGCTCTACACATAAGGTGGCCCATACTCTTAAAACGAACATTAAATAAAATGTCTATAATTCGAATAGCTTAATCATGAATCATTGATTAAGAATCTGTGAGTCCATATCTTAACAATCTCCCACTTGGACCACACATGTTACCAAACAATGTTCATGATGGTAGTTTATCGAGCTCATCTTGCTATTCTATCTTAATATCCTTAAACAATCTGATCTACTAATTAAGTTAACATAGGATTAAAGCGGCCTTCGTTAATTATAATTATAACTAGACCCAACAATGATCACAATATTAACAAAATTAGCAATATGGATCAAGTATGGATGTGTAGCATGGAAATTACATAGAATGTGATATTTAATATGTCTATTTCCAATTGGTCCTACTTTATGACTTAAAAATAGTCAAATTCCACTTTCAACACTTGATGCTAAAGTGCTTTTGAAAGTCATCATTTTAATTCAGAGAATTCAAATACAATAGTCTTTAAAATCAAGATCTGTACAAATAACACAACATAATATCACATCAAGAAAATAAACACAAAGTCTGAATACAAACTCCCACTATACTGGCACATCATCAATGTGTACAACACCCATATGTGTGACGTGCTCATGATATACTTTGGGTGGCAAACCCTTAGTGAGCGGATCCGCAATCATGGAGTTTGTGCTTATGTGTTCAATCGATACTTGAAGACTCTGAACTCTTTCTTTCACAACCAAGAACTTGATGTCAATGTGTTTGGACTTTGACGAACTTTGGTTGTTCTTAGAATATAATTCTGCGGCCTTATTATCACAGTTGATTCTCAACAGTTTCTCAATCCCATCAACTATTTGTAACTGAGTGACAAAATTCCGCAGCCATATCCCATGGTTTGATGCTTCGTAGTAGGCTATGAATTCTGCCTCCATGGTGGAAGAAGCAATAAGTGTTTGTTTAACACTTTTCCATGAAACTGCTCCTCCAGCTAACATGAAGATGTAGCCTGAAGTGGATCTCCTACTGTCAAGACATCCTGCGAAATCAGAGTCCGAATATCCCATGATCTCTAAGTGACTTGATCTACGGTATGTGAGCATGTAATCTTTAGTTCTTTGTAAATACCGCATAACCCGTTTTGCCTTTTTCCAATGATCCATACCTGGGTTACTTAAATATCTGCCTAACATTCCAACAATGTACGCAATATCCGGACGTGTACAAACTTGTGCATACATGAGACTTCCTACTACCGAGGCATAAGGAAATCTCTCCATATCTTTCTTCTCAAGTTCATTTTTCGGACATTGGTGCAAACTAAACTTATCGCCTTTTGCTACATGCGTGTCTCCTGGTGCACAATTGCTCATTCCAAATCTATTCAACACCTTATCGATGTAGGCCTTTTGTGATAACCTAAGTATACCTCTTGAACGATCCCTATGGATCTGTATACCCAGCACAAAAGATGCATTACCAAGATCCTTCATGTCAAATTTACTAAACAGAAATTGCTTGGTTTCATGCAAAAGTCCCACATCACTACTTGCAAGTAGAATATCATCAACATATAACACCAAGATAATAAATTTGCTCCCACTGAACTTGAGGTATATGCATTGATCAACGGTGTTCTCTTTAAAACCAAATGAAGTAATCACCTGATCAAACTTTCGGTACCATTGTCGGGATGCTTGCTTTAAACCATATATGGACCTTTTTAATCTGCATACAAGTTGCTTTGAATCATTACACTCAAAGTTCTCCGGTTGCAGCATGTATATTGTTTCATCAATGTTGCCATTAAGAAACGCAGTTTTAACGTCCATTTGATGTAGCTCTAAATCATAATGAGCTACAAGTGCCATGATGATTCTAAAGGAGTCCTTTGATGAAACTGGTGAAAAGGTCTCCTTATAATCAATGCCTTCCTTTTGAGTGAAACCTTTTGCAACTAGGCGTGCCTTATACCTAACAATGTTGCCTTTTGAATCTCGCTTGGTTTTAAAAATCCATTTACAACCAATCGGTTTTACACCTTTAGGCAACTCTACTAGGTCCCAAACACCATTGTCTTTCATTGATTTCATCTCATCTTTCATGGCTTCTATCCACTTTTTAGAATTAGAACTTTGTTTGACTTGACTTACTGAAATTGGATCGTCTTCTAAACCCATGTCAAACTCATGTTCTTGGAGATATACAACATAATCATCTGAAATTGTACTTCTCCTTTCTCTAGTGAATCCCCTTAGTGACAATTGTACTTGAGGTTCTTGAGGTTGTTGAGTTACCTCTTGATGAACTTGAATCGGTTCCATAACTTGAGCAGGAGGAATCTCAGGTGTGTCTTGAATCCCTGTTATCGACTGTACATTCTGAATAGTGTCATCAACCATAATATGACCATGTCCAGTAGTAATAATAGGAATATTAACATATTCCTCTTCAAAGACCACCTTTCTTAATGGTTCTCTCCCACTTAACTCAACATCCTCAATGAACTTAGCACTACCCATTTCAAAGAAGGATCTAGATGAGGGGTCATAAAATTTGAAACCTCTCGACCTTTTGGAATACCCTACAAAGTAGCAACTCACTGTTCTGGAGTCCAATTTCTTTTCATTTGGCTTGTAAGGCCTGGCTTCAGCTGGACAACCCTAGACATGCAAGTGCCTAATACTAGGTTTCTTGCTAGTCCATAACTTATATGGGGTTTTGGCTACTGCTTTGCTTGGTACTCTATTCAAAATGTAAACTGCAATTTTAATGGCTTCGCCCCAAAGTGATTCTGGTAAGGTGGAATGACTGATCATACTTCTCACCATATCCTTAAGAGTACGGTTTCGCCTCTCTGCTACACCATTTTGGCTCGGAGTCCCTGGCATGGTGTACTGAGGAACGATACCACACTCCATCAAATATTTGGCGAATGGCTCTGGACGTTGTTCTCCGGATCCGTCATATCTACCATAATATTCACCTCCACGGTCAGATTTGACGGCTTTTATTTTCTTGCTTAGTTGGTTCTCAACTTCAGCTTTGAAATTCTTGAACACATCCAATGACTGAGACTTTTCATGAATCAAATAAAGATACCCATAACGCGAGTAATCATCAATGAAAGTGATAAAATATTGTTGTCCATTCCAAGAAGGGGTAGGAAATGGACCACAAATGTCTGTATGTATCAATTCCAAGACGTCACTACACCTATTGGCATTCTTTTTCTTCATATTTGTTTGTTTTCCTTTAATGCACTCTATACAGACTTGAAAGTCTGAGAAATCAAGTGGATGGAGAATTCCATCTAACACAAGTCTTTGTATTCGTTGATTTGAAATATGACCCAAACGTTTGTGCCATAACATTGATGAATTCTCATTCATTAATTTTCGCTTAATGCCATAATTACTTGAATGCAAGGTTTCATTTCCATTAGTGGCCTTTATGTTCAATTTATATAGTTTGTCTGTTAGACTACCTGTTCCAATAATATTTGAATTTAGATAAAGACTAACCATTCCATTTCCAAATGAACAACAATATCCAAATTTGTCCAAACATGAAACAGAAATTAAATTCCGTCTAAACGACGGTACTACAAAAGTCTCTTCCAAATCCAATGTACATCCAAAGTCTAACTGTAATCTGAAAAGACCAATAGCCTTGACTGCAGCCTTGTTGCCATTTCCCACATAGATGTATCTTTCACCATCAGTTGGCATTCGACTCCTTAGGCAACCCTGCATAGTGACACTTATGTGAGTAGTTGCACCCGTATCTATCCACCAAGTGTCAGTAGGCACTACAGCTAAATTAATTTCTGAACAAACAAAGTTGAAAAGTGTACCTTTCTTTTCACGCCAAGCAGCGTATTTGGTACATGTCTTCTTCATATGACCAGCCTTTTTGCAAAAGAAATAAGTGATCTCCTTATCTTGTTTCTTTTGCTCTTTTTGCTTTGATGTCCTAGAAACTGCAGTTTGTTTTCCTTTATTGTCCCTCTTTCTTTTCTTGTTGGTACCAAATCCCTAAGATGTGGAAGCCAAGTGAGCACTTTCTATCTTTTCTTGCTTCAATCTCTCCTCCTCTTGCACACATTGAGCAATAAGCTCATTCAAAGTCCATTTTTCCTTTTGTGTATTATAACTGATTTTGAATGGATCGAATTATGTAGGCAAAGAGATCAAGACCAAGTGCACGAGTATGTCTTCCGACAACTCTAACTTTAGTGCCTTGAGTCTCGTCACAAGATTAGACATTTCCATAATGTACTCCCTGATATTCTCTTTCCCTTTATATCGCATAGAGACAAGCTTACTAAGAATAGTGCTTGTCTCAACCTTTTCGTTTGCAGCGAATCGGTTTGCTATCTCGTCCAAGAATGCCTTGGCTTGGGTTTCCTTAGGTATTGCACCCCTTATTGCTTCTGGAATTGAGTGCTTCATAATCATTAGACTCATGCGATTGGATCGCTCCCATTTTTCCATAGTAGACCTTTGCTCAGCAGTGCTGGCACTAGTAAGATCTGAAGGGCGATCCTCCCTTAATGCAAAGTCTAAATCCATGCACCCGAGCACAATTATAACGTGCTCTTTCCATTTCTTGAAGTTTGTGCCATTAAGCACAGGAATGTTATTCACATTTGCAGATATAGAAGATGCTGAATTCATAATAATAAACTCACCATCAGTCACATAAGCATCATACATATATGAATAAATAAACATCATGCAAGATACCTAGCACAAACATTAATATTCAGTCTTTGGACAAAAAATATTAACTTGTAATTGGTATCCTTATACAAAATTAATTCATAAATATTGACAATAAAATCAAACACAATATGCCTGTCTTTGGACTAACATATCAATGCAAGATAAACATTATATGTCACATATTTATGACTACTTTACCTATTTTTATATTAAAATAATATTCCTTTGGGCCGATTATTTTAAATAATAATAATAACATGTTTAGATATTGTAAAATAAATCAATTATATAATATAAGTTACTTTGGCAATCAATATACATAATTCATTTATTTTAAAATATAAAACACAAATGTAATAAGAAATGGTAAATTCTACAAAAATTTATCAAAATCATAAATATTTATAATACAAAATCATATAAAATTCCCATAGCTTAGTTGGTTGAGCACAAGGCTTCCATCCTTGTGGTCGTGGGTTCGACTCCCTTGGTGACCTTTTTTTTTTTTTTTAAAATCAAAAAACGCCATTCATGGCGTTGGCCTCCAATAGCACGACTTCTAAAGTGGCACCCAAAGGCGCCTTAATGGTGCTGCGGACAGCGCCGAAAGTAGCACTTGAAGGCGCTGGAGCGGCGTGCTTTAAACGCGTTTGAACTACACCTCAACAGCGGTGCCTGAGCCGTGCCTCAACGGCGCGGCTTGAAGCGCCTGAAGCGCGCACCACCAGCGCGTACCAGCGTGCCACCAGTGCGCCTGAAACGTGCGCCTGAAATGGCACTGCAGTGACACCATAACGGCGCCTAGAGTGAACCTAGAGATGACACTTCCACAACCACCAAATTGGCGCAATGCCACCGGCGTTGCAGCGGATCTGGCGACGCCTCCAACAGCGCTGCATATGGCACTTGAACGTTGTAGCAAAGAGTGCCTGAACGGCGCTCCTAATGGCGCCTGAACGGCGTCAAGAATGACGCCGGAGTAGCGCCCTGAACGGCGCCTGTAGCGTGCCTCCAAGGCGCGTGAACAGCGCCTTCAATGTTTAAATTATTATTATTATTTTGTTTAGGATCCACTAAAGGGTCCTGGATCTGTTTGATTCCCGTTTTGAAAACTTGAATATGGTTTTGGGGAAAATGGAACCAGTGCTCTGATACCATTGTCAGTTGTTCATGTCTTCTCCATTAACACCAAAACACACATACAGAATATATTCATCAATCAGTCTTTAGATAGGAACCAACCTGAATCCATTTTGACACTTTTGATGAAGACGGTATGGATCTTCTAAGGCTGATGGAGGGCACCACCTTTCTCTGATTCTCTCAGGCAATGGGAGCGGGAGAGAGAACGATTATGTTCTTTCAAAAGGATGTGATATCCCAAAAGACACAAGCCGAAGCCCTTTTATACCCTGCTGCCTTAGGGACCATACCCATTAGTTATTGGCCCTCACGGGCCTTAGGCCCATCATCTAAAGCCCGTGATTGCATTGGGCTCTACACATAAGGTGGCCCATACTCTTAAAACGAACATTAAATTAAATGTCTATAATTCGAATAGCTTAATCATGAATCATTAATTAAGAATGTGTGAGTCCATATCTTAACATTATGAACTCTTGTGAAGCCCCATGCATTCAGCTTTGTCCTTGTGAAGCATCTGAGGTATTTAAACTTTCTCGGACATTTATTATCTTTAATGACATGGTTATTTGAAAAGCCTTAAATATATTATATGATAGCTGCAAAGGTCAATTAATAATAAGGTTATCTGGTTTGGTTTCAGTTTGATTTTAGAAGAGTTCAACAAAATCTCAGGACCATTTGCTTAGTTTAGTTCTAGAGGGATTTGAAGAAGATGATTACAGTATCTGTTGTGAATGGTGTCATGCTTCTGGAAATTCAGCAGTGTCATTTTCAAATTAAAGGCTCCTAAAGGTGAAATGAGAAGGTTAGTCTAAGATTGCCCACATCACCTGCATTTAGATGTATGACTGACTTTATTAAATAAACGAGAACGAGAACACTCTTCCCTTAGTGTTTATAATTAGGTATGCCAATTCACAGCATATGGTCCCATTTTCACCAGTCCCATATCATTTCCCTTTCATATAACAAGAGAAATTTCTCCTCCACATGCAGGAAGATAAGATAGAAGCACATGAAATGAGAAATTCTCTAGCATGGGTGCTGCCAACTCATATGGTGGCATATTCCTATCCTACAGAAAGTTTTTTGTTTTGGGAATTCTTCTTGAGCCCATTTCTAGATAAATTCCATGGATTTAAGGTAACTTTTTTATTTTATTTTCTTTTTTTGGCAAAGTTAGGAGATTTATGTGTTGGGAGATGCATAATAGATTAAATTGCCCTTTTGCAGACCATGGGCCTCTATTATTACATAAATTTAGATGTGGGCTTCATTAAGGAAGGTGCATTGCCTTTCTTATCCTTGAAATCAGTGTATTAATCCATTGTTCATGTAAACTGGAGCCATTGGGTACCCGTGATAGTCAGTTTTATGCTTTTGAGGTCAATTAGTGATGATGTTATTTATTATGGTTTCAGTTTCACCCTAAGATGAATTTTGCAAATGTCGTTGAAGGATTTACTTGTTGTAGCTACAAAAGTTTGAGGATGATGATTGTGGCATTCCGAGTGTGGTGAGAGACCAAATGGAATATGGGATTCTTATACATGGGGATAAGGGTACGTTATTTTGCAAAGAAGTGTTGTTTACAACAACCATTTTCCAATCTACAAATTGAGAACTTTAATGCCTTCAACAATGGTGCTTGAAGGAGAGAGACTGCGATTATGAATTCATCCTTGAACAAAGTTCAGAACAAATGCTGTTTTTCCTACAGAGAATAATTATGGAGATCATCCAATTCCTCTTGAGATTCAATCAGGTCCCACAATATTCACAACACATCTTTTATTCTTATATTCTCAATAGAGATGCAACTTCATGTCCCAACTTCCTTGCCTGAATCTTTAATTGGTTAGATTGCTTACTAATTTACAAAACTTCTCCTCTTAACACTTTCTTTTGTTGGTTCTTGGACCAGCTTGACATTTCATGAAGTTTCTTTTCTTTACAGATGAATGCTAGAAATATGATAGGGTGATGAAGGTCAAGATGTTAGAATAACTATGGACTCACACATATTAACCATAGTTTATGATTAAGCTATTTGTACATGTTTCAATTAATATTCATTGAGTATGGACCACCTTATGTGTAGAGTCCAATGCCACATGTGTCTTAGATGATGGGCCTAAGACACATGAGGCCCAACATTCCAAAGGCTATGGTCCCTAAGGCATAGAGGAAATTCATATATATGGAATTCAACATGTTTGGTGTTGATTCGATATAATTTTGAAAAGACATAACGCTCGCTCTCCTTCCTCCCATCACCAAAGAGAATAAGAGAGGTGGTTTCCCCTCTATCACCTTAGAAGATCCATTCTTCTTCATCACCCATAATGGACTCAGGTTTGTTTGCATTCTATATGTTCGCATTTTGTAAAATGTCAAGCACAATTTCTTTATATGATTTAACATGAGATTCCTATGTAAAATTTGGATTCATAATGTTTTTTAACAATATGGTATCAAAGCTACATGTTCAGGCATTCAAGTGATCGCCATGCTCTTAATTTCCTTCACCAAAACCCTCAGCCGACCTTTTTTATTTCCTCTGAAAACCATGCGTTCTAGAAAATGAGCCACGCCGTTGGTGGTGTCGCACTCGAAGCAACTACCGGAGTCGATCTAGACACCAACAGCCACGGCATAGCCTGGGAGGCTTGATTTTATGGCGATTCGGAGGCCTTTAAGGAGGGTGGTGGTTCAGGTTTCGGGAAAGCAGAGAATGGCACTGTGGTCGGAAAGGATAAAGACGAGCCTCAACGCAAAAATGGCGTCCGTTTTTGCATATTGGATTCAGCCTGCAATGTCGTTAGCCCGTGGCATTTCCTACGATGCCGTCAGCCCTTGGCCATTGCTGCGATGTTTGTGAGGCTACTTCCCCACGACGCCACCTGGAGAAGAGCTGTTCTAGCATCGGTTTGGCGATCGGAAAAGGGTTGTGGCATTGTTTGGCGCTGCTGCCGGCATCGTTTTGCGATGGGAGATAGTTGTTTTGGGGCATTGCTGTCAGCATCGTTTGGTGTCCTTTGGCCTCCTAGCACAGGTGAATAAGTGGTTGTTGGGCCATGAATGAATGTGTGGCCTAATAGCAATCAAGGCCCAAGACTTGATGGGCCATTTATTTCTCATGAATAAATAATCCATTCCATTTGACATATCAATTGATTGGATACAGAAGAAATTTTTAATGGAATATTTGGGACCCGGTTAATACAATATTTGAGGTGGCTTGTGAAGGGTCGGTCAAAGGAGCCAACCCTATTCATTTTTCACAAATTATGTCGGCATGAATAAAAAAAAAAAAAAAAACACCGTGAGGCTCAAAACCCATGACCACAAGGTTGAGAGCCTTGTGCTCTACGAACCAAGCTATGAGACCCTTGTGATGGTTTATGATTTTGTCCCATAAAAGATTATTTCTTGCTACATTTGTGTTTAACATTTCAAAATAAATAAGTTATATATATTTGTTGCCAAAGTAACTTATATTACGTAATTTTATTTATTTCGAAATATGTAAACATGTTATTATTGTGTAAAATAATCGGCTCAAAGGAAGATTATTTTAATATAATAATAAATAAAGTAGTCATAAATATGTGACATATAAAGTTTACCTTGTATGTTGTATGTCAGTCCAAAGGCAGACATATTGCTTCGGTTTTATTGTCAATATTTATGAATTAATTTTGTAAAAGAATACCAATTACAAGTTGATATTTTTGTTCAAAAATTGAATATTAATGTTTGTGCTAGGTATCTTGTAATAGGCCCACATGCATATATATATATATATATATATATATATATATATATATATATATATATATATATATATATATATATATATATGTGTGTGTGTGTGTTAAATTTTTATTTATTCATACATGTATGATATTTTTTTTTACTAATTGTGAGCTTTGATGTTATGGATTTAGCTTCTTCTATATCTACTAATGTTAATAACATTCTTGTACTTAATGGCACAAACTTCAAGAAATGGAAGGAGCACTTTATAATTATGCTCGGGTGCATGGATTTGGACTATGCATTAAGAGAGGATTGCCCTGCAGACTTTACTAGTGCCAGCACTGCTGAGCAAAGGGCTGCTATGGAAAAATGGGAGCGATCCAATCGCATGAGTCTAATGATAATGAAGCACTCAATTCCAGAAGCTATAAGGGTTGCAATACCTGAGGAGACTCGAACCAAGACATTCTTGGACTAGATAGCAAACCGATTCGCTACAAACGAAAAGGTTAAGACAATAGACTCAAGGCACTAAAGTTAGAGTTATCAGAAGACATACTCGTGCACTTGGTATTGATCTCTCTGCCTACACGATTTAGTCCATTCAAGATCAGTTACAACACACAAAAGGAAAAATGGACTCTAAATGAGCTTATTGCTCAATGTGTACAAGAGGAGAGATTGAAACAAAAAAAGATAGAAAGTGCTTACTTGGCTTCCACATCTCAAGGATTTGGTACCAGCAAGAAAAAAAAGAGGGACAATAAAGGAAAACAAACTGCATTTTATGGGACATCTAAGCAAAAGGTGCAGAAGAAACAAGATAAGGAGATCACTTGTTTCTTTTGCAAGAAGGCTGGTCATATGAAGAAGACATGTACCAAATACACCGCTTGACGTGAAAAGAAAGGTACACTTCTCAACTTTGTTTGTTTAGAAATTAGTTTAGCTATAGTGCTTATTGACACTTGGTGGATAGATACGGGTGCAACTACTCACATAAGTGTCACGATACAGGGTTGCCTAAGGAGCCGAATGCCAACTGATGATGAAAAATACATCTATGTGGGAAATGACAATAAGGTTGCGGTGAAGGCTATTGTTCTTTTTAGATTACAGTTAGATTCTGGTTGTACTTTGGATTTAAAGGAGACTTTTGTGGTATCGTCATTTAGATGAAATTTAATTTATGTTTCATGTTTGGACAAATATGGATATTATTGTTCATTTAAAAATGGAATGGTTAGTCTTTATTTAAATTCAAGTGTTATTGGTACCGGTAGTCTAAAAGATAAGTTATACAAATTGAACATAAAGGCCTCTAATGGTAATGAAACCTTGCATTCAAGTAATTATGACATTAAGCGAAAGTTAACAAATGAGAATTCATCAATGTTATGGCAAAAACGTTTAGGTCATATTTCAAATCAACGTATTCAAAGGCTTGTGTCAAAAAGAATTCTTGATCCACTTGATTTGTCATACTTTCAAGTCTGTATAGAGTGTATTAAGGGTAAACAAACAAATCTAAGGAAAAATAATGCCAATAGGTGCGGTAATGTCTTGGAATTGATACATACGAACATTTGTGGCCCATTTTCTACCCTTTCTTGGAATGGACAACAATATTTTATCACTTTTATTGACGATTACTCACGTTATGGCTATATTTATTTGATTCATGAGAAGTCTCAGTCATTTGATGTGTTCAAGAATTTTAAAGCTGAAGTTGAGAACCAACTAAGCAAGAAAATAAAGGTCGTTAGATCTAACTTGGAGGTGAATATTATGGTAGATATGACGGATCCGGTGAACAATGTCCAGGGCCATTTGCCAAATATTTGATGAAGTGTGGTATTGTCCCTCAGTACACCATGTCGGGGACTCCAAGCTAAAATGGTGTAGCAGAGAGATGAAACCATACTCTTAAGGATATGGTAAGAAGTATGATTAGTCATTCCACCTTGCCAGAATCACTTTGAGGCGAAGTTGTCAAAACTGCAGTTTACGTTTTGAATAGAGTTCCAAGCAAAGCGGTAGCCAAAACCCCATATGAGTTATAGACTAGCAAGAACCTAGCATTAGGCATTTGCATATTTGGGGTTGTTCAACTGAGGCTAGGCCTTACAAGCCAAATGAGAAGAAATTGGACTCCAGAACTGTGAGCTGCTACTTTGTAAGGTATTCTAAAAGGTTAAGAGGTTTCAAGTTTTATGATCCCTTAACTAGGTCTTTCTTTGAAACGGGCAATGCTAAGTTCATTGAGGATGTTGAGTTAAGTGGGAGAGAGCCATTAAGATATGTGGTCTTTGAAGAGGAATCTGTTAGTATTCTTATCATTGCAACTGGACATGGTCATATTATATTTGATGACACTATCCAGAATGTACAACCAATAACAGAGATTGTAGACACACCTAAAATTCCTCCCACTCAAGTTATGGAACCAGTTCAAGTTCATGAAGAGGTAACTTAACAACCTCAAGAACCTTAAGAACAAGTGTCACTGAGGAGATCCACTAGAGAAAGGAGAAGTACAATTTCAGATGATTATGTTGTATATCTCCAAGAACATGAGTTTGACATGGGTCTGGAAGATGATCCAATTTTAGTTAGTCAAGTCAAAAAAAGTTTTGATTCTGAAAAGCAGAGAAAAGCCATGAAGGATGAGATGAAATCAATGAAAGACAATGGTGTTTGGGACCTAGTAGAGTTACCTGAAGGTGTAAAACTGATTGATTGTAAATGGATTTTTAAGACTAAGAAGGATTTAAAAGGCAACATTGTTAGGTATAAGGCATGCCTAGTCACAAAAAGTTTCACTCAAAAAGAAGGCATTGATTATAAGGAGACATTTTCATCGGTTTCGTCAAAAGACTCTTTTTAGAATCATCATGGCATTTGTGGCTCATTATGATTTAGAGCTGCATCAAATGGACGTTAAAACTGCATTTCTTGATGGTAACATTGATGAGACAATATACATGGTGCAACTAGAGAACTTTGAGTCTAATGATTCAAAGCAACTTGTATTTAAATTAAAAAGGTTCATATATGGTTTAAAGCAAGCATCCTGACAATGGTATTGACATTTTGATCAGGTGATTACTTCATTTGGTTTTAAGGAGAACACCATTGATCAATGCATATATCTCAAGTTCAGTGGGAGCAAATTCATTATCTTAGTGTTATATGTAGATGATATTCTACTTGCAAGTAGTGATGTGGAACTTTTACATGAAACCAAGCGATTTCTATCCAGTAAATTTGACATGAAGGATCTTGGTAATGCATCTTTTATACTGGGTATATAGATTTATAGGGATCGTTCAAGAGGTATACTTGGGCTATCACAAAAGTCCTACATCGATAAGGTACTAAGTAGGTTTGGCATGAGCAATTGTGCACCAGGGTACACACCTGTGGCAAAAGGCGATAAATTTAGTTTGCACCAATGTCTGAAAAATGAACTTGAGAGGAAGGATATGGAAAGGTTTCCCTATGCCTCGGCAGTAGGAAGTCTCATGTATGCACAAGTTTGTACGCATTCGGATATTGCGTACATTGTTGGAATGTTGGGCAAATATTTGAGTAACCTAAGTATGGATCATTGGAAAATGGCAAAACGGGTTATGCGGTATTTACAAAGAACTAAAGATTATATGCTCACATATCGAAGATCCAGTCATTTAGAGATCGTGGGATATTCAAACTCCGATTTTGCGGGATGTCTTGACAATAGGAGATCCACTTCAGGCTACATCTTCATGTTGGCTGGAGAAGCAGTTTCATGGAAAAGTGTTAAACAAACACTTATTACTTCTTCCACTATGGAGGCAGAATTCATAGCCTGCTACGAGGCATCAAACCATGAGATATGGCTGCTGAATTTTATCACTCAGTTGCAAATTATTGATGGGATTGAGAAACCATTAAGAATCAATTGTGATAATAAGGCCGCAGAATTGTATTCTAAGAACAACCGAAGTTCATCAAAGTCCAAACACATTAACATCAAGTTCTTGGTTGTGAAAGAAGGAGTTCAGAGTCTTCAAGTACCAATCGAACACATAAGCACAAACTCCATGATTATGGATCCTCTCACTAAGGGTTTCCCACCCAAAGTATATCATGAGCATGTCACACACATGGGTGTTGTACATATTAATGATGTGCTAGTATAATGGGAGTTTGTATTTGTGTTTTGCGTTTGTTTTCTTGATGTATCGTTATGTTTGTGTTATCTGTACAAACTTTAGTTTTAAAGACTATTGTGTTTAAATACTCTAAATTGAAATAATGACTTTCAGAAGCAGTTTAGCATCAAGTGTTGAAAGTGGAATTTGACTATTTTTAGTCATAAAGTAGGACCAATTGGAAATAGACATATTAAATATCACATTTTATGTAATTTCCATGCTACACATCCATACTTGATCCATGTTGCTAATTTTGTTAATGTTGTAATCATTGATGGGTCTAGTTATAATTATGATTAACGAAAGCCACTTTAATCTTGTGTTAGCATAATTAATAGACCAGATTGTTTAAGGATATTTGGATAGGATAGCAAAGATGAGCTCAATAAAGTACTATCATGAACATTGTTCAGTAATATATGTGGTCCAAGTGGGAGATTGTTAGAATAACTATGGACTCACATAAATTAACCATACTTTATCTATCTGTACATGTTTCAATTAATATACATTGAGTATGGGTCACCTTATGTGTAGAGCCCAATGCCACATGTGTCTTAGATGATGGGCCTAAGACATGTAAGACCCAACATTCCAAAGGGTATGGTCCCTAAGGCATAGAGGAAATTCATATATATGGAATTGAATAGGTTTAGTGTTGATTCGATATAATTTTGAAAAAACAGAATGCTCGCTCTCCTATCTCTCATCACTGGAGATAATAAGAAAGGTGGTTTCCCCTTTATCACCTTAGAAGATCCATACTTCTTCATCACCTATAATGGACTTAGGTTTGTTCGCATTTTGTATGTTCGTATTTTGTAAAATGTCAGGGATAATTTCTTTATATGATTTAACATGAGATTCCTATGTAGATTTTGGATTCATAATGTTTTTTAACACAAGAACCATTTTGGGCCGACTTGGAGGCCAAGCACTAACTGGTTTAGATGATTTCTCTTTTAGTTTCATCTGATTAAGGTTAAGGTATTTTCATTTTCTCTCTAATATTTAAAAATAAAAAAATAAATTAGCAATAATTCAGGAGCATTCCCTCATGGAAGCTGATAGTAATTACAATCTGTACTCTGTTTTTCATGGTGATAATGCTAGAATATGGTTTTCTCATCATCCTCTACAGGTGGCATGTGGAAAGAAGTAAAAGGCCATTACCTAAACTCGGGTTCTTTGAGATGCAGCTTGAAGACATGAACCTATGCTTCGACGGTCCAAGAAATTACTTGCAAAGCAATGGCATTAGAAAGAAGCAATGTACTAAATTACTACTTTGTTTGTGATAAATTCTTTTTTTTTTTAGTTCTTCCAACTGGAATGTGGTTGATAATTCTTTTGATTTTCCCAATCATCTTCGTTCAAGCATATTTGACTCGGACATTTCAGTGATTCTTGCTTGAAGAAGTTTTAGTTCTTTCAAATTAGACAAGTATGTAAGAAAGCCAGAGTGTTTGGTCATACCTAACAGTTGGCAGTGAGGGAACAAGATTATACCCTGGATTGTAGGAACTAACGAAAATCATCCCTATATATAATAAACACTTCCGGTCAAGTTAATTAAGTTTGAGGTTGCTACATAGGTGCAGCCACCATTGTAGGGACCCCTCCCCCTGATGACACGTGGCACACATTTCCCGATGACACGTGGCATGCATTCTTATCCAGATTAAACCCATCCAGATCTTCCCAAGAGTACACGTGGCGCGCTTCTCCTATCCGGACTTCCCCAGGGAGAGGCACATGACACTCACAAACATCACATCCGGACGATCGCCACATCACATCCGGACAACTGACATATCCTATCCGGATATGTTTGTCCGGAATCATTGACTGAAGTAAGCAAGTCTTGCACGTCATTCCAACAGCCTGCCATGGCCCACGTTCCACCACCTGCAGAGTGAAAGGACAGGAATGAAGTGACGGCAAGTCACTTCCCACGATCTCTGACAGCCGCGACGCCTCCCACGTCTCTGTCAGCTGCCCATAGGGTGATGATGGCCCTGCCAGCACCTAGAGGCATCATTACAAGCCAAAATATCCCCCTACCATTAAAGAGGGAAACAAAGCTTCTAATACTACATATATGGACCTTCATACAAGGAGGAAGGTAAGTTTTGCGATACCTAGTAAAAGGCCAACTGATTGTTCTCTCTAACCATGGCTGACAAAATCATCGGAGGGTGTGTCCGGACACCCTGTCCGGACGCCTTTTGTAGGAGTGACTGAACCAGGAATCTATATTGGTTGAGATCGTGCGTCCATCCATTTGGCAACCACGTGGATCACCAAGGACGCGAGGCCTCAACATTGGCGCTGTCTGTGGGAAAATTACTGATTCAGTCACCAGCAAAGATGGCCACACCTTCCCGAAGCCGTTCATCTAGTAGAGGAGAGGAAGATAATTCTGAGTGGCGCCGAGCCATTGAAAGAAGACAGTTGGCAAGCGAACGACAGCTGCAAGCTTTCCTCCAGGAGACAGTAAAATTAAGAGAAGAAAACGCGGTGCTACACATCCAGGCTTCATCGACGGGGCCTCCCCATCATCAACGTTCAAGAGGCCAGGTAGCAAACTCGAGGCCAGAACCAGAGTCAATATACCCTGGAACAGCGGGAGCCATCCCAGAAACAGGCAACGTTAGACCACACGAGCCACACATGCCCGTGCACAGAATCCCCCATGAGGAAAGTTCAGACTCTACTCATTTTTCAGCAAAAAGACAACGCAAGAGAAAATCTCAGTTGTCAAACTCAATGCGTGCAAGACTAGGCCCACAGGAGCCTGGGAGGCCAAGGCCACCAGTAGCCACAACCTGGGCAGCACACCCTGACCCCATGGTCACCCCCATGGTGCAGAACATACTCCCGCACCGTGATCCCATGGTCACCCCCCTAGTGCAGAACGCTCACCCGCACTTAGCGGTACGACAAGTTGGGAAAAACCTCTCAAACGAGCCGCCCATTGGCTCCATCAGCAAAAGGTTGGACGACATGCTCTCTATGCCTTTCTGCTCTCATATCATTCATTACGAGCCCCCAAGGGGATTCCTCGTACCAAAATTCTCCACATATGATGGGTCCAGCGACCCCTTCGACCATATCATGCATTATCGACAGCTCATGACTCTCGATATAGGCAACGACCCGCTGCTATGCAAAGTATTCCCCGCCAGCTTACAAGGGCAGGCTCTCTCATGATTCCATCGCCTACCTCCCAACTCTGTTGATAATTTCAGAGACCTATTGGAAGCCTTTGTGGGACAATACGTATGCTCCGCTCAACACAAGCAGAATATCAGCACTTTACAAAACATTAAAATGCAAGATAACGAATCCTTAAGGGAGTTCGTGAAGCGGTTCGGTCAGGCTGTACTACAGGTAGAAGCTTACAGCATGGATGCTATACTACAGATCTTCAAGCGAAGCATCTGTCCAGGCACTCCATTCTTCGAATCACTTGCTAAAAAACCTCCTACGACGATGGACGACTTATTCCGACGCGCAAGCAAATACTCAATGCTCGAAGATGACGTACGAGCAACCACTTAACAAGTCTTAGTTGCTGGACAGGCATCCAGAGGGGGCGCCCAAAGAAGTGCCAAACTTCCGGACCGACCAAGACCGTCCGATCGAAGGCAGGAAAGGCCAAGTCGCCCGGAAATGCCACCCCTCACACCCCTTTCCATATCATATGAGAAGCTCCTCCCTATAATCCAAGACATGTCCGACTTCAGGTGGCCTAGACCCCTTGGAACGGACCCATCCAAATGTGACCATAGTAAAAAATGCGCCTTCCATAAGGAGCATGGTCACACAACGGAGGAATACAGATGTCTCCATTATTTGGTCGAAAGGCTCATAAAGGCGGGAAATTTAAAACAATACCTCCTCTCAGATACCGGAGGTAGAGACGCTTCCCGAAATCACAACTCTAGAGCCCCCAAAGCCGTTATAAACTATATTAACGGAGGCCTATCTGACGAGGAATACGACTCCAAACGAAAGAGACAAAAGTTGTTGTGGGCAGCATTGGTGTGCGAGCGTGTCAATTCCATCCGGTCTGGGATAACTGGGAGGGGTCTTCGCCCCATAGATGGGACAATCATTTTCCCACCAGTAGACCCCACCCGGATATTGCAGCCACACTGCGACGCCCTCATCCTGTCCCTAGAAATAGGAGACTTCGACGTGAGACGTATTCTAATTGACCCAGGTAGCTCAGCCAATCTTGTACAAGCATCAGTCATTAGCCACATGGAACACAGTCTCACAGGCCTCGAAAATCCTGGGCGAATCTTGTCCGGGTTCAACGAGGCATCAACTACTTCCTTGGGAGATATTGTACCGCCGGTCCAAGCTGACCCAATCACTCTCAATGTACAATTTTCGGTGGTACAAGATTTATCACCCTTCAATGTCGTCTTGGGGCGCACATGGCTGCACTACATGAAAGTCATCCCTTTTACATATCATCAAATGGTAAGCTTCCTTACCAAGGATGGGCAAATTGACCTATATGGCAGCCAGTTAGCTGCTCGCCAATGCTACCAGATAGCACGAGAAGCAGGGACCAGCCAGGAGGATGCCCCCTCCCTGAAGCCAGTCATGCGCGTGACCAATAACAATTATTGAGTCCAGCGGACAAAGATCCCCCGGCAGCAGATCCCTTAAAGGCGATCCAAATTTCGGAAGAAGGTACTCACCTTACGAATGTCAGTTCCCTCCTGACGCCAACAGAGATCCGGAACATGCAAAACGCCCTCAGACAAAACCATGACATCTTCGCATGGGCACATTCTGATATGAAGGGAATTCATCCCTCCATCACCTCTCATAAGCTTAACGTCTTGCCAACAGCCAGACCCATCCGGCAGAGGGTTAGATGTTTCCACCCGGACAAACAAACAATTATCCGGAATGAGATTGACAAATTGCTAGAAGTCGAGTTCATCAGAGAAGTAGATTACCCGGACTGGTTAGCAAATGTTGTGGTAGTGCCCAAAAAAGAAGGCAAATGGCGGGTGTGCGTCGACTACACCAACCTCAATAATGCATGCCCAAAAGACAGTTTCCCTTTGCCACGGATAGATCAAATTGTGGATTCCACTGCTGGGCAAGGGATGCTCTCTTTCTTGGACGCCTTCTCCGGATACCACCAAATCCCCATGTCCCCAGCTGACGAAGAAAAAACAGCCTTCATAACGCCACACGACCTCTATTGCTACAAAGTCATGCCATTCGAACTCAAAAACGCCGGCGCCACTTATCAGAAACTGATGACAAAGATCGTCAAACCTCTAGTCGGCCGCACAGTAGAGGTATATATTGACGATATCGTGGTTAAAAGCAAAACTCGAGAAGAGCATGTCCTCCACTTGCAAGAAGTTTTTCACCTCTTAAGGAAATATGGCATGAAGTTGAATCCTTCTAAATGCGCCTTTGGCGTAAGTGCTGGCAAATTCCTGGGATTTATGGTCAGCCAAAGGGGGATAGAGGTTAGCCCAGATCAAGTCAAGGCAGTCATGGAAACACCACCCCCCAGGAGCAAAAAGGAATTACAGCGCCTCACAGGCAAGCTTGTCGCGCTAGGGCGTTTTATAGCCCGCTTCACTGATGAACTACGACCTTTCTTCTTAGCAATACGAAAATCTGGAGCAAGCGGATGGACAGATAGTTGTCAAAACGCTTTTGAAAAAATTAAACAATGCCTCATGCAACCGTCCATCCTGAGCAGCCCCGTCCCTGAAGAAAGATTGTACATGTATCTGGCTGTATCAGAATGGGCAATTAGCGTTGTTCTATTCTGCTGCCCATCGCCCAAGGAACATAAACCTATCTATTACGTCAGCAAAGCGTTAGCGGACGTAGAAACCTGATATTCAAAGATGGAGTTAACGACCTTAGCTCTTCGAAGTGCCGCCCAGAAACTCCGTCCCTACTTCCAAGCCCACCCGGTGGTCGTGTTAATTGACCAACCCCTTCGCAACATTCTGCACAAGCCGGACCTAACCGGAAGAATGCTTCAATGGGCTATAGAATTGAGTGAATATGGAATTGAGTTCCAACCCAGGTTGTCCATGAAAGGCCAAGTGATGGCTGACTTCGTGCTGGAATACTCCCGAAAGCCTATCTAGCACAAGAAACCAAGCGAAGAAGAATGGTGGACTTTGCGAGTCGATGGAGTTTCCTGAGCGTCAGGATCCGGGGTAGGGCTCCTGCTGCAATCCCCAACAGAAGAACATCTGGAGCAAGCCATCCGGCTAGGGTTCCTCGCCTCTAACAATGAAGCAGAATATGAGGTCATCATATCCGGATTGGACCTCGCCCTAGCTCTATCCGTGTCTAAGCTTCCAATCTATAGTGATTCTCAACTCGTGGTAAGACACGTCCAGAAGGAATAAGAAGCTAAGGATGCGCGCATGGTGCGATATCTAACTAAAGTAAGAGACACCTTACAACGATTCGCCGAGTGGACTATCGAAAAAATCAGGCGAACTGAAAATGGGCGCGCCGACGCCTTGGCAGGCATAGCTGTCTCCCTCCCCATTAAAGAAGCCATATTGTTGCTTATACATGTGCAAGCCCACCCTTCCGTCACGGAAGTCTCCACTTGCAATACCATTGAGGCAAATCAAGCAGACAACCAAGAATGGACAAACAACATTATAGGGTACCTCCGGACAGGCACTCTGCCCGAGGACCCCAAACAGGCACACAAGATTCGGGTGCAAGCCGCCCGCTTCACCTTGATTGGGGGGCACCTGTATAAGCGATCCTTTATAGGTCCCTACCTCAGATGCCTAAATAACTCAGAGATACTGTATGTATTAGCGGAGTTGCATGAGAGGGTATGTGGAAATCATTCCGGCGGTCGATCTCTGGCGCATAGGGCCCATTCGCAAGGATATTACTAGCTCACAATGAAGAAGGATGCGGTAGCCTATGACAAAAAATGTGACAAATGTCAAAGGCACGCCCCCATTCCACATATGCCATCGGGGGCATTGAAACCAATTTCAGGCCCTTGGCCCTTCGCGCACTGGGGCATGGACATAGTGGGACCCCTCCCAGCCGCACCCGCCCAGAAGAAATTCCTGCTCATCGCCACGGATTACTTCAGTAAATGGGTGGAAGCTGAAGCATATGCTAGCATCAAAGACAAAGATGTCACCAAATTCGTATGGAAAAACATCATCTGTCGCTTCAGAATCCCCTAAACCATTATAGCCAACAACGGTCCACAGTTTGATAGCATCGCATTCCGGAATTTCTGTTCGGAACTAAACATCCGGAATTCATACTCCACACTGCGTTATCCTCAAAGTAATGGGCAAGCGGAGGCCACAAACAAGACTCTAATCACTGCCTTGAAAAAAAAGCTCGAGCAAGCCAATGGAAAATGGGTGGAGGAGCTACCCGGCGTCCTATGGGCTTATCGAACCACACCCAGACGTCCGACAGGAAACACTCCCTTCGCCCTCGCATACGGTATGGACGCAATCATTCCTACTGAAATAGGGCTACCCACTATCCGGACCGAGGCAGGAAGACAGCATGATGCAAATGCAGAGTTAGGAAGAAACTTGGACTGGGCAGACGAAGTAAGAGAAACTGCAACCATTCGGATGACAGACTATCAACAAAGGGCATCAGCTCATTACAATCGCAAAGTAAGGCCTAGAAACTTTAAAAATGGTACACTGGTCCTTAGAAAAGTTTTCGAAAATACTGCTGATATAGGAGCGGGAAAGTTCCAAGCCAACTAGGAAGGCCCCTACATAGTATCTAAGGCAAATGAAAGTGGAGCTTATCATTTACAAAAGTTAGACGAAACCCCATTACTCAGACCATGGAATGTGTCCAATTTAAAGTAGTATTACCAATAAAAGAAAGAGACAAGTACAAATTGAATAAATATGTTTTATTAATACTTGTAAAGTTGTATACAAAGAGTTCTCCAGACTACAAAATACAGGGAGAAGATAGCAGTAAAAAAAAAATCACAAAAAGAAAAAGCTCTCATTGGAAAGGCTTGCCGCACAGCTTCTCCTCCTCATCCGGAGGAATCGAAGGGATGTCCTGCTTGATACCATGTTTTTTCATACAGCAACGGTAGCCGAAGAAGTACATTTCGTCTACTTGCTCTTGGTAGTCCGCTTCGAGTTCCTCCCTTTCCGCAGCAAACTCAGCCTCCAGCTCTTCTTTTTGCGCTGATAAACGCAACTGCAAATCTTCTCTCTGCTTTTTCTCAATAGACACCTCTATCCGGAGTTGCCTCACCTCCCCCCTCAGTTGGGTCATCTCGTCCTCCGCCTCATGCAGGCGGGCGTCCATAGATTCCTCCCGACTCTTTGCCTTAGCAAGCTCTACCCGGAGAGCCTCGTTGTCCTCTCGAGCAGCGGATAAACTGGCTTCGACCTGCTCCAATCTTAAGCGCAACTTCTCTTCATTGTTTTTGCACTGAGAGACGAAGGTCTTCGTATAATCAACAGTCCGCAGCAAGTCAAAAAAAAAGATCACGTTGTTGAGCCATGCCGCGAATACCACTCACTAGCTGCAGAAAAACACACAAACAAGAAGAAGCAAAGTTACAAACCATACGACAAACACATCAGTATGGCGAGAAAAAGCAAACTATACCATTTCCACCGCTTCAAACATTTTTGCTGAAGGCATAGCAACATCTGAGCCAGATAGAATCCGTTTCAGCTTCTCTTCCAACTCCGCATAGCTGAAAGGGCTAGCGGAGATGCAAGCTACATCATCAATAGGACTCCCCCCTAACGAGGCATTAGAGAGTGACTCCTCCTCCGGGTCTAGGGCCACATCAATCTCAGCCGGCTGGGTCTCTCCGGGTGAACCCCCATCCGGGACCAGCACCGGGGCGGCTGGGTTCTCTTCTGCCACTTCCGTTTCACTACCCTCCGGGTGATCCTCCTGGACGGACGAGCAGCTGACTTCGATGGTTTCCAGAAAACGATCCTCAAGCGGCCTGATGAGGCCAAACTTCAAGTCACGCGCCGGACGCGACCTCCTTGTAGTTGGCCCCTTCACCGGTACAAGGGCATGAGGGCTTGGCTCGCAAGGAGGCAAACCCTGACTTTCTGCCCCCACTTCTTCTGTTGGGGGTGCCAAATGAGGCAATGTTGTAGCACAAGAGGCCCCGACTGCATCTGCATCCGGATAGGGAGAGCCGGGCTAGTTTATTGAAGTCACTTCCTCAGCCAGAAGAGCCAGACGTTCAGCCACTGACATTGAAGGCCCCAAATGGTTTAGACCCGCAAGACGACCGGAGCCGCTTGAAATAGAAGGTGGAACGGGGTGATCTGACTCTCTTATTGTTATTTCCTTTACAAAAGTTGAAGGGGGTGGTACAAACTCCTTCGGGGGAGTTGAGACTTTTATTTCTTTTCTTTTATTCAGAACCACCTTCTTCTTCTTTTTCGCTGGAGCGCCAGCAGGTGGAGAGGACGCGAGCCGTTTGTCACCAGGAGCCTTCCGGAAAAAACCTTCTTGCATTTCCTTCTCTCACTTATTGAGACGGGCTTTGCGTGACCGGGCATCTACCTTCCGCACCGCCGCTTAGAATGGAAGGTCTTTTAGAACAAAATGCTCCCCAGCCACCACCTCTTTGGGCAGCCACCTTGGGAGAATGTTCAGCACGTACAGCTAGGGCTCCTCTGTGACCGAATGGAGATTCCGCGTGGACAGAAGCGTTTCACAACTCCGCTCGGCCACCGCAATCTCAAAAAGTCTGTTCAAACGATCGAACGAGACTTTCTCCACCCATTCCACCAGCTTCCCCCTTTTGTCCTAGCCTGCACTCAAGAAAGCAAAGTATGTCAGTCACCTAACAATGCTAACCTACACTCACAAACCACAGAAAGACATGAAGTAATGTAGTCATACCTGGGACCTTCAACGACTGGTTGGGAGCAAACGGCCTGTCCGAATGCACCGCCAAACCCGCCCATGAACCCTTGACTAGCACATGTCCCTTGGCGGCCCCTTTGGTCGAATCCGGAAGGCTGGTCACCAACTGCAGGGATGGGAGGCTGGCGACAAAACTGAAGATGTCATTTTTCACCTTCTTGATCGAATAGATAAAGAGAACCTCCAGCAGTGAGAGGTCCAAATTGAACAGCATGCCTAGAATGTTGCACCCCATCAGCACCCGGACCATGTTAGGATGAATATATGCCAGGGGAATCTGGGTGAAGTGAAGAAACGCCTTGAACAACGACGGCAGTGGAAACCGGAGCCCAGCATTGAATTGCTCCTTGGTAAAGACGATGGCATTGCCCTCAGAATTTTCGGTCGAGACGGCCTCTCTATCCATAAGTTCAACAGACACACCGTTAGAGATGCAGAAGCACTCATGAAACTCCTTCACACTCAACTTATCCACAGACTTCTCGACATGAGCATCACCGGACGAGCCGGATGAGGTAGCTTCTTTGTTCGCAGACATTTTTTTAGCCTGGGGCTGAAATGGAATCAACATGGGAGAAGGCCAACAGTCAAACACAGCAACCCAACCCTATAAGCTTAACTCTACCACAAAGAAAGATCGACAACCCATAAGAAACATAGGAGGGCAACAGAAATCCTAAAACATACCCAAAACATAGACAAAAACCCCCCGAAAAAACCCTAGAAACCAATATCAACACTCAGTCGCAAGCAACTTGCCCAAGCAAGCCAAAAACAACCAAACAAAGCAGACACAACAAGGAGAAGACAAGAATAGCGCACGTACCGAGTGTAAACTGGAAAAATAGGGTTGAAAACCGCAATGCAGTCATCGTCACGACGCGAATATTACCGGTAGAAAACCCTTGAGCTTCACTCAAAAACGAAGATACGTAGAAGGTAGAAGAGAAAGCACTAAATAGGAGAAAAACACAGAAGAAAAAATGCAAAGTGAGGGCTCAGTTTACTATTTATAGGGAGACAGCCCCTCGGTAACCCAAACGCTCAGGTCATTGAAACGACACGCTGCCTCAGAATACCCAGAGACGGCGGCTCATCATAAATACTCCTCTCTCTTCGCCCCCGCTCGCCATGTGGTCCAATGAGCGTAAAAAAGCAACCTCAGTTTCAAAAAGCAATTATTTTTTAACCCGCCCATTCTGCTCAGGCAAAATCGGCAAGTTAAAAAGGGGGGCATTGTAGGGACCCCTCCTCCTGATGACATGTGGCACACATTTCCCGATGACACGTGGCATGCATTCTTATCCGGATTAAACCCATCCGGATCTTCCCAAGAGTACACGTGGCGCGCTTCTCCTATCCGGACTTCCCCAGGGAGAGGCACACAACACTCACAAACATCACATCCGGACGACCGCCACATCACATTCGGACAACTGACATATCCTATCTGGATATGTTTGTTCGGAATCATTGACTGAAGTAAGCAAGTCTTGCACGTCATTCCAACAGCCTGCCATGGCCCACGTTCCGCCACCTGCAGAGTGAAAGAACAGGAATGAAGTGACGACAAGCCACTTCCCACGATCTTTGACAGCCGCGACGCCTCCCACGTCTCTGTCAGCCACCCGTAGGGTGATGATGGCCCTGCCAGCACCTAGAGGCATCATTACAAGCCAAAATATCCCCCTACCATTAAAGAAGGAAACAAAGCTTCTGATACTACATATATGCATACAATGAGGAAGGTAAGTTTTGCGATACCTAGTAAAAGGCCAACTGATTGTTTTCTTTAACCATGGCTGACAAAATCATCGGAGGGTGTGTCCGGACGCCTTTTGCAGGAACGACTGAACCAGAAAGCTATATTGGTTGAGATCGTGCGTCCATCCATTTGGCAACCACGTGGATCACCAGGGACGCGAGGCCTCAACAACCATGGCTAATTTGAGGTTGAGTTTTCTCTTAGAACTTCAGGAGGGAATTTTTGTCTGAAGGTGAATTCTTAGCTTAGTGTTTGGGATTTTTTTATGTTTCCATAATTAAAAATCTCATATTTCAATTTTGTCTTATAGACCATGCTTGTCAATTGTGACAAAGCCATGTCATTCGTATGTATGTCATATGGGTTTTTGAATCCCTTTTTTTATTTTATTTTTCTATTAAAAATATTAAGAGATTAAATGGATCTTCCCGTAAAAATGAGTGATTTTTATAATTTAATGATGATGCTTATAAATTTAAGAATTTAATACAAAAGTCGCCATAACGTTATTTGTTACAATGAAGGGTTTCTTTTTAAAGTTAAGCATTAGATGCTTTGACTGATAATGACTAGAAAGCCAAATATTATTGCAAACAAAGTCCTCTAAAGTTTGATTTATTTTATTGTCTTTGAATGAATCGGCTAACAACAAGGCCCACTTTTCCTTTTTTTTTTTTATTTACATTTTCCCCCCCTAGTCTCCTTTTGCATTTGCTTTTTGGGTGCTCTGATCTTTAGGGGCGGCTTCTTGCCCCTTCATTTTGTTCCAAACATTTGGACGTGTGAATTAAATAATATAGGGAAAACGGGTCAAAAGGGACAAAAAACCCTCAATATTGTAAAACTAACCCCCCACTTTTAATAGCCTCCAAAATGACCCGATCTGGACAAAAATACCTCTCAGCTACATCAACTTCTTTTTCCCTCCCATTCTAATTTGATTTCCCTCAATTCACCTCTTTTTTATTATTTCTTCCACTTTCTCCTTTTTTTCATTTTCTCCTGTTATTCTGTTTTTCTCTTTTCAGTGCATTTCTTCAAGTCTCACACAACTTTTTTTCGGATTTCTTCAACTTAATGCGCTTTATGTTGTGGTTGGATAAACAGTGTACGTTTATTTTTATTTTTCCATATTTTTTTCTTTCATGTTTTATTTATTGAATATTTTCAAACATTTAATGAGATGTAGTAAATATTTAAATAAGTTTGAAATTGTTATAATTTTTTTAATATCATTTACAGCCATGAAAAAAAGGGATTAAAAGAAGGAAACCATCAGCTTAAAAAGTGTAGTGTGGAGAAACATTGTCTATATGAAAAAATCAAATGATGGTAAGTAATAAAACTTGTGGAATTTTATGATGGTTTTGGTATTGTTTGCATATTTGTTCTTTATATAGATGTAAATATGTGTGGATAGGGTTTTGATATAATATATAAAGTTATCTTTTTTAGTTATATATCAAAACCTTACGGATATTAAGTTGAACTTGACGTGTGTTAAGTTGAACTTGACGTAAGTTAAGATTGTATATAGTTATTTTATAGTAACATTATATTATTGTTATTTTATTTAATTATACTCAATTTGAGTTGAATCATTTGCAAATTACCCTTGACATTAAATGAATTATAACATAACCAATCTTTTAGTAAATAAATATATTTTTATTGTTTAAAATAGTTTAGAGTTACAATGTTTGAATTTATTTAATAACTATATACATTGTATTTCTTTAGCATTATTGGTATTATTTGAGGTAGTAAAGATGATTAATAATGTTGTTTATTTGTTGTTTATTAAAAAAATAAATATGTGTAATGAAATAATATGTATTTAATAATGAATGAGTTTTTTAAAATTAATACCTACTTATTGGTGCTAATGCTATGATGTAACTAAAATATATTCTAATATTGTTTGTTGATGCCACTAATTGAATTATTTTGTTATTTTAGTGGTTGATGAAGTAGGAATAATGTTTTTATATGAAGGAGAATGGGTACGAGATGGAAATGTTTTCTATTTCGAAGGAAGTAAAGGTAAAGGCATTGAAATCGCGAAAAATATATCATATAAAGAGTTATTAGGGGCTGTCCATCATACTCTGAAGCTAGATCCAACAAATTGTTTTCTTTCAATGAAGTATGTATTCAATGCCAACATACCCACAAGTCTTATACAACTAACTGATGATGGGGATGTGAAATTCTTTATTGGTTTAAATTGTACAAATGGTAAGATGTCTGTTCCATTGTGCATCATAGTTGAAAAGAGAATTGATAATCACAATCAGAAATCAATTTGCAATTCTTATTTTGAATGTCATATGCCTTCTGAGATTGATAAAGAATTGAATGGAGACTCAATGTTGATGCAAAAAAGTAGACACATTCGTTGTGATTCAGTTGAAACTCTTACTGTTGATGGTGAAAATGGACCAAGATTTCAAAATGAGTCACTTGAAGGGTATAAAGTTCATGATTGGAACATGAATGATACTGCAATTAATGAGGAGGATTATAGGATGAATACTAACCCTACTAGTGATAAGCAAGTGACCCAAATTGGCTCATTCAGAACTAGTTCAACTCAGAATGCAGAAATCTTGACCATGATTGATACAAATGATGGTTTCATACATGACAATCCCACTATAATAGAAGATGTAGCAAATGAAAGACAAAACATGATGCAACAGCCTATAGTTGGTGGAATTAGTGATGACCATCTAGAAGAGCACCAAATATACTCAAATAAGAAAGAATTATAAAGGAAGTTGTATATGATGGCTCTGAAAAGGAAGTTTGAGTTCAAAACAACTAAATCCACTACTAAGTTATTGCTTGCTGAATGTTTTGATAAAGAATGCAAGTGGCGAGTTCGTGCTACCAAGTTGGGGATTTCCAATATGTTTCAAATAATGAAATTCTATTCAACACACACTTGTTGGTTAGATATGATGTCTCGTGACAATCGACATGCAAGTAGTTGGTTGTTTGGTGAGAGTATAAAAGGAAACATATCAAGGGGTTGGTTGTGAATTTTGACCAAAAGACATTGTAGTAGACATTTGAAAGTAGTATGGTGTTTAAATTAGTTATGATAAGGCGTGGAGAGCCAAAGAACTTGCTCTAGGTTCTATTAGGGGATCACCTGAAGAGTCTTATAACACTTTATCATCCTATTGCTATGTTTTAAAGCAAAAAAATCTTGGTATCAATACTGATATAGTTACTGATTGTGATAATCAATTCAAATACTTTTTTATGTCGATTGGTGCATCTCTTGTTGGGTTTCACACATCAATAAGGCTTGTGATTGCAATTGATGGGACATTTTTGAAAGCAAAGTACTTAGGGACTTTATTTATTGCAGCGTGTAAAGATGGCAACAATTAGATATACCCTTTAGCCTTTGGGATTAGTGATTCAGAAAATGATGCCTCATGGGAGTGGTTTTTACAAAAACTACATGATGCAATTGGACACATTGATGATTTGTTTGTGATATCAGATTGACATGGTAGCATTGAGAAAGCAGTACATAAAGTATTTCCCCATGCGAGGCATGGTGTCTACACTTATCACGTTGGACAAAATTTGAAGACAAAGTTCAAGAATCCTGCAATTCATAAGTTGTTCCATGATGCTGCCCATGCTTATCGTGTTTCAGAGTTTAATTTTATATTTGGGCAACTAGAGATGATTGACCCAAGAGCAGTAAGATATTTGATGGATATAAGTGTTGATCGATGGGCACGTTCATATTCTATCGGAAAAAGATATAATATCATGACG
Source organism: Vitis riparia (assembly GCF_004353265.1). Lineage (NCBI taxonomy): Eukaryota > Viridiplantae > Streptophyta > Magnoliopsida > Vitales > Vitaceae > Vitis > Vitis riparia. Next base: position 1,894,143 of record NC_048447.1, read on the forward strand.
ACAAGGATCGTTGAAAGCCTTAATGCTGTGTTGAAAAATGCTAGAGATCTTCCAGTTTTGCAATTGGTTGAAGAATTGAGAAACTTACTTCAAAAATGGTTTGTGACTCGTCAACAACAAGCAATGTCAATGTCAACTGAACTTACCATGTAGGCTGATGGAGAACTTCATTCGAGGTATAATATGTCAGCAACATATCTAGTGGAACCTATCAACTCCAAGGAGTGTAATGTTAACTATGCTGGCATTAGTGCTCAAGTGAATTTAGACACTCGTTCATGCACATGTCGACAATTTGATCTTGATCATATTCCATGTGCACATGCTATTGCTGCTTGTAGATTTTACAACATTTCATGTTACACTTTGTGCTCCAAGTATTTTACTACTAAAGCATTGTTATCTTCATATTCAGAGTGTATTTATCCAACTGGAAATGAAATAGATTGGGTAGTACCTAATCATATTCGTGACAAAGTTGTGTTACCACCTAAAACGAGACGTCCAACAGGAAAACCAAGGAAAGTAAGAATTTCTTCTGGTGGAGAGGGCAAACACACATCTCGTTGTAGTCGATGTGGTCAATATGGGCATAATCGGAAAACATGCAAATGACCAATCCCTTGATATCATGATAGCTTTGGCACTCTATGAGCTTACATGGAATGAAAATTGTAAGAGTGAGCTTTTTTGTTTTTTTGGTACCCATGTGAACGGAAATGTAAGTTACTTTTTTGTATAAGGTGATAGGATAAGCACATAGATGAATATTGTAATAATAATCCCCTTTTTTTGCATACCCATAGAAATGGAGATATTTGTTACTTTTATACATATATGTTATGATGAGTTATGTATAAAGTATGAATGAAAATTACATGTTTATTCTCAAACTATGGACTCAACTGTTCTCACGTTTATTGATAAGGAACTTGACAATAGTTAAGTTCAGGTTTTGTCTGAAGACTGTAGACTTAACTACCTTCAAGTTTGTACATAAAACAACTTGACAATGGTTAAGTTGTCTAAAGATCGTTGACTTAACTGCCTTCAAGTTGGTACATAAAACAACTTGACAATAGTTAAGTTCAGGTTTTGTCTAAAGATTGTGGACTTAACTACCTTCAAGTTTATACATAAAATAACTTTACAATAGTTAAGTTCAGGTTTTGTTTAAAGACCATGAACTTAACTATTGTAAAGTTATTTTATGTATAAACTTGAAGGTAGTTAAGTCCACAATCTTTAGACAAAACCTGAACTTAACTATTGTCAAGTTGTTTTATGTACCAACTTGACAATAGTTAAGTTCAAGTTTTGTCTAAAGATTGTGGACTTAACTACCTTCAAGTTTGTTCATAAAATAACTTGACAATAGTTAAGTTCAAGTTAAAATGGCAACTGTAGACACAACTTCCTATGAGTCTATAGAAGATCAACTTGATACCTGTTAAGTCCAGATTAAATATGTTATTCAGGAATAGATTTCGACTTAATATCTGTCAAGTTTGTTCATAGTTAACTTGATAGTAGTTAAGTTCAGGTGTTCTATTAAGACTGTGGACTTAACTACCTTCAAGTTTGTACATATAACAACTTGACAACATTCAAGTTTAGTTTAAAAGGCCAATTGTATACATAACTATCGAACAACATTCATCAAAATATCCAAGTAGATATATCAACCTGTCCAACTACATTTATCAAAATGTCTAACTACATATATGAAGCTATCCAATTACATATAACAAACCATCCAACTATATTATCAAAATGTGAAATATCAACATGAATTCATTACATAGGCAAGTATTTCATATAAAATAACTCTGCTGTAATCTTTTCCCGAAACCAGTCCATTCGAGCACTTGTTAATGACTTCAATGGATGGTTGTGCATTAAGTATTCAATATATTTGATAACAAACATGCCACAATCACCACTACATGGTACACAGATAATCAATGTTAGGGATATTATTAAGGATTAAGTGTATAAGTTATGAAAGTAAATTTAAGATTACTTACTCATTTTCCTGTTGAGAAATATCTTACAGCCGTTCAATTTCCCATTCCTGGTAGTTAACTTTTGTGTCACCATGAAACCCATAATATGCTATTGCATTCAATATATGCGGCAACAATTTGGCTAATGGTTTAATGGCAACTTGTAATCTTGCATTATTATTGATGCCCATCAATAAGTCATATACATATATAATCCTTCAATAAAGGTGGAAAACTCCTAATACCCATTTTGAAATTGCAACCTGTTGACAATGAACTTGATAGCAGTTAAGTTCAATTTTTTCTTAACATATATATTTAAATCAAAATTCTAAATATTTGGATAAAATAATTTCATAAAAATTATATTCAAATACGTTATAAATTCATAACAAATAACTTCATTACACAAAATTTCAAAACCTTTTGATGGTAAACTTGATAGTAGTTAAGTTTAGTTTTTTCTTATCATTCAAATATTGCTTTAAACCTTGGACTATAACCTCACTGAGAAAATTTTCAACAATTACATTATCAATTCATGAAAAATAAATTCATAAAAAAAGGATAATCGATTAAAAATGATAAAATTAAAAAATAATTAAAAATCAAAATTTCAAGTAGAAAATTAATGCTTACTGAATCAGTTGATTTCTTCTCATTTTTTGATGACGATGACGAGGTTTCAAAACCTGGCTTTCTTTCACTTCTCTTTTTTCCCAAAATTTTATACCTCTTCTGTTTCGTATTTTTCATCACCGAATTTTTTTCTTCCTCCATTTTCATGAACTGAATCAACACACAATATCAGAAAGATGAAAAATAGGGTTAGATTGAAAAAAAAAAAAAAAAACAAAATAAGACACTTAGGGTTTTTTCTCATTTCATGGATGAAGATTCATATGTACAGTTCGAAAAACTAAAATCAAAGAATGAAATAGTGAAACTTACTTTCTGTTTTTACTTTGTGTTGTGTTGCCTTTTTGTTCTCTTGCAATAAATGAAAAAATTCTTCGTGATTTGTTTCTCACAGGTTAATAGATGGAACAAATGAGTTTGCAGGGTAAGGAAGAGACACAACACAAGGGAAAATTGGAGTGGGGGGAAAATGGGCTGAAAAGATAGCTGAGGGGGTATTTTTTGTCAAAATTGGGTCATTTTTGAGACTTAAATAAGTGAGGGGTTAGTTCTGCGATATTGAGGGATTTTTGTCCCTTTTAATCGGTTATCCCAATAATATAACATGTTTAACTTTAAAATAAATAATTAACCAATAATAATATCTTGTGTTATTTAAATACATTTATTATTTTATATTTTTTAAAATAAAAAAATTTGTAATATAAAAAATATGAACTTAGAACTTGTTTCATAAAATTCTTTGAAAGGATAATAAACCATTCATAACTTAGAAAATATGTTTGATAAAACATAATTTTTTCCGGAATTAGTTTTAAAAATAAGTTATTTTTTAGAATAACTTTGACATATTTTTAATTATTTTTTGAGTAATAATTAAGAAGGTAGAGAATATTTTGAAAACTTTTATAAACTAAAACAACTATTTTTCACATTTGAATTTCCTAAAAAAAAATTACTCCTAAAAATAATTTAAAACTATTTTTAAGATTTATTCTCAAAAATATTTTTTTGAGAACCATTTTATAAAACATTGCCAAATAGGCTTTTATAGTCTCTTCTTGAAATTTGTGACCAAAATTAATAAAATTTGTAGTATTTTTTTTTTCTTCCAAAATATTTATCAATGATTAGATTAAGGGACTATACTATACATATATAGTATTTAAAAATAAAAATAAATTGCAGAGGTTGAAGACAAATTAATAAAATAACCTATAGAAATATGTTTATTGCCTAATCAGCTATTAATTGGGAGTTGGTGTGTATAGAGCTCAAGTCTCTATGAGTTTGATGACATGAGAAAGTTCAATTGATTTGGTTTAGATTTAAACGGCTATGAGCAATTCTACCAACTTTGAAAATCATATATTTTTATTGGAGTCTAGTATTTATTTATTTATTTATTTATTTTAATATATCCTCCACATTATTCAAACTACTAGATTGTCTCCTCTCTCAACCACCAAATACACTGAATTATGATAAGCTAAAAATGATTAAAGGAACATTTCAAGTGTTCTTTTCCCCGGTGATTTGGCTACTAAGGAATGGATTGAATGTAAGCTTTCTAGATGTTATAATTTATAGCACCCAAACATCGTGATGTTTGTTTTTTTGGTTGAATAAAAAAAAGTTCAAATATTTTACTTTTCTTTATTCGATTAAAAATATATTATTGATATCAATCAATATAATTAAATTAAATTTATTATTAACAACTTTACTTTAATTATATTGATTAATGACAATAAGTTATTTTCAACCTAATTTAAAAACCAAATATAAAAAAAAAAAAAAAAAAAAAAACAAAAAAACAAACATCAATTTTTTTTTTAGTTTTTTTTTGTACACCACACACACACACACGTGTATATACTCGTAATCACACACAAGTACATATAGGCAGACATTTAATCTCTAGCAAGATAGATTTGATATTATCTTAAATCTTAATTAATCTAAACTTAACTTAGATCTATAAGAAATATGTTTGTAATATTTGTTTTCATGTGTAATGATTACAATTTTTCTTAATTTGTAAAAAATTAATTTCACCTATCCTTTATCAACAACCAGATCAAATTACTTCATCATATAATTTTCCTTTAAAACTTTTATTGATTATAGCATAAATTATAAAGCTCCCTCTACATTTTCATTGACGAATCAATTTTGTTCATAAACTTTTTGAAACAATATTAACTGTAATTACATCTAAATGTCAATTAACACTTATTGTTTGCTTAAAAATAGAATAAATAAATAAACTTATCTAATTTAGACACAAATATTATGATATCATATCTACATCATGTATGGTGTCCACATATAATCACATGATTTTTTTTTTTTTTAAAAAAACCTATTTTTAATGAAAAATCCTTGTACAAAGGTTATTTGATTTGAGCATGATTTTTCTAAAATTGCTAAAAAAAAAAAAAAAAAAAGATTATCATATAAATTAAGAAAAAAAAGGTTTATGAATTAAGTTAAGAAACAATATATACATTATTTTTGTAATATATTTACCTTATAAGCTTAATCTCTAAATCCAACAAGTCAAACAACATGTAGGATGTTTTTTCAATAATGGAGGAAATGGGGTAGATATATATAGCCCCTGATCATCCACAAACAATGACTCTACATAACAAGACAATCCCCATAATAAGGGAATATTAGAAGCATTAGAATATATATACAAACAAGAATGGGGCCATGGGTGTGATGATAAGAAGAGGGGAGTCCACAATGTAAGCTTAGAGGGGAATAGCTTGGAGTGGCATCAAAAGCAATGAGTTTGTAGCCTATAGCCTTGTGAAATTTCCATTAATTTGATAAACAAAGACATGGAAAATTATTGAAAAAGAGAAGGCAAAGGGCGCCGTTGAGTGGAGCCACCACCATCACCACCACTTTGGAGAGTAAATTGTAAAGGTGACGTCCTCATAAACCCTTAAAATGGTGAAGTTGTGGCCCCATGTCTCCATCCAACACCAGTAAATTGCCAAGAATTTTGGAGTTTAGCTAATGACCCCACGACACCCTCCATAAGGCACCCATAGTTTTGATTTGGATAGTCCTTCTCAGTTCTTTCTGCTTCACTGGAATATTGTATATTCGGGTAAATTATTAAAAACATACTGTGATTTCATTTGTCTTTCAATTTAATCTGTACACTTCTTTTTTAAGAAAAAGTTCTTCTTATGATTTCACCTCTGTTTGAATTTAGCTCTCATGCATTTCATTTTTAAGGTAATACAAATCATAGATTGTACCTATTGCTTAATAAATTCTTGCATATATACAAACATATCTTAAAAATTTTATGTCAATATTTTCATATTTGTGGTATAAGACGTTAGGATAAACCTTTAAAAATATGATATGATATAATAAACTTTTAGATTTTATTATTTATTAATGAAATTCCACTTCATTTTTATCTAACTTATTTTCATGCATTATACTTTGAGAGCATTTTTGTTTGCATATCTTACATTATACTTGACTTGAGTGTATTAGAAGTTGTACAAAAGATTCAAGTTACCAGCTTCTTGCAAGTGGATTATGTGTTCACAACCAATACATGGGCATAGGTAACCTATTAAAAGTTATAGTACACTACCTCCTAATTAGAGGGATGATTGGTATTGACCATCAAAATGAGTTTCTTATGGTGAGTACACTAGTGTGTATGATTATATATTAAACATGACCTATGATGAGTCATGAAATAAGATTATCAAGTAGTCATGACTTTATCAAACTGCTTCATTGTACCGTCTCTTAACCTTGAGAGAATACTATATTTGTGCCCAAGTTGGCGCCAACTTTGACCTACGGGTGATATCCTAAAGTGATGATCATATATTCCCTATGCATTAGATCATTGTTGACGTAAGTTAGTGACATTAATATGTATTCTTAATAGAGATCTTATGACATCTCATGAGATTGAGACAGAGTATCATCTTGAGTGATCATGAGAAAGTGTGTTCTTATAAATTACGACTAAAGTAATTCTTTAAGTGGAACTTGACATAAACTCTTTATAAGTTAAAATATGTCAGTTGATCAAACAATAGAAAGATCTGTATCAAAAACACTAGAGGTAGTGTTGAAAGACTGATATTTTTTTCTTTATTAGACTACAAAAATCAATTGTTGCATATGAATTACTCAACCCTCAAGCATATCTAGTTTTAGAAGTAAATATTATGCATATATAATTATAGATAATCTTTTTAAATATACTTGAGTTCTCTTTTTAATTCATAAAAATGAAACTTTTTTGTCCTTTTTTTTCATTTTAAGTTTTATAAAAAGATTTAAAACGAAAAATGTTCCATAATATCTTATATTAGAAGTGATCATTGGGAATAATTTGAAAATTATGATTTTTAATTATTTTACAATAAATCTAGTATTAAGCATAAATTTTCAAGTCTTAGAGCACCTCAAATAAATAGGGTTGTTGAGGGAAAATTCGTAATTATTAGAAATGACTCAAAACCATCTAAATGAAAATTATTTACCGAAGTACTTTTGGGTCAAAGTGGTTAATAGCACATGTTATGTTTTAAACCATCTTTTATTGAGACAAATCTATAAGTACTTTTAATGTTAAAAAACCTAACATTAATTATTTTAATTTTTTTAATATAAATGTTTTATTTTAAACCCAAAACACAACTTGAGAAAATTTGATTATAATTCAAATGTAGGAAATTTCCTAAAATATTCAACAAAGAAAACTTTTAGAGTACTTAATAAAAGATCCCTTGTAATAGAAGAATTAATCTATGTTATTATTATTATTATTATTATTATGAAACTAAGAATGTATTTCAAGAAAGAGCAAAGGTTAGTAAGAATATCGAATTTGAGGAGAGCATGAATAAAGTAAAGATTGTGGAAGCTCGACAAAAAGAGGTGAGAGGATTGAACCTAAATAAGAAAGATTTCCATTCGCACTAAATTGGTATTTAGGAATAAAATGGATAAAAATAGTATAATTATCACAAATTATTTCCCATTATTTTGATTTATACTTGATAGACCATTTGACTAGCTATTGAAATTAAATACAAGTTGCAAATGATCATTGTAGGCCAATCCTACTCCTTGGTCAACTGAGTGTGAAGACATTTGGGTTATTGCAAATGGTGCAATTGGTTGATTTTTCATCCAAATGTTGAGGTCTTAGGGTATTGGGTTCCTAAGCTTTATGTGTTTAAATCCTCAATGAATATGGACTTTTAGAACATTTTAAAGTTGGAAAATATTTCACGAAGGTCCCAATTTTCAAAGAATTTGAGATAGACATGAAATTACACCTAGGCATAACCTACAAAATCTACAAGTAACTTTAAGCTCATGTTTTTTGTGGGAAGCTTCCCTCCACATGTCCTTCACAGGTTCAAGACCTTTTAACCCTCCAAGGTAAGTAGATAATTCGTTTAGGAGCAATCTATCTAGACCAAGACAAGCTTCGTGTAGTGCAAAAGGAAAGACAAATTTCCTTTTTCCCTAATGTTAGACGAAATGGATAGACCAAGCTGACTAGGGATTTCTAGACAGACAAACTAAGCTAGTCGAAAATTCCAAGCATTGGATGGATGATTAATCACCACCAATGCTTGAGCGACGATCAAGATGACTTTTACACCCAAAAGTCAATGTCACCTAATTGTTACACACAATTGGCAACATTGACAAACATAAATGCACAGTCAACAACATGGTTCAGAATTCTTGCACAACAGACAACAAATGACACCAATCAATTTCTTTTATTTGGTATGATTGTCCAATCCGCACTAAGAAAATGACATTGATTATCTTATTAAGGCATAGTATCCGCCACGATGGCATTCATCAATGTAGGAAAGACATGAATGCACAATCAACATTGCAATGATGGTGCCATAAGTTCTATAAAAAACCCAACCAGAGGCATGAAAAAGGTACATGCGCACATAGTCATTCAAAAAGTTGGATTCACCCTTATTAGATTCTAACTTAAGCTTCAGAGGGGCATGCCCGGACCACTTGTTCAAACATCCATTTGTACAGGGAAAAAGACCTTTTGACTCTAGTGAAGCAAGGCGGACCAGCATCTAGTTGTCACAACACCAACATTAGTGTCGTCTATGGGAACCGACTAAGAATGTCAACACCCTCTAGAAACCAATCATCTGTTATGGGTGACGAAGACTATTTTGTCTGGCAAAAAATGATGGAGAGACGCCAATGAGAAAATAAGCGATGGATGTAAACTCTACTCCACCAAATAGAACGATTAAGAGAAGAGAACAAAGAGTTGCGAGCTCAAATGTCAATAGTGGGCCCCTCTCAAAGTTGGCAAACAGCCTCACAATGAACTGTTGAGGCGTTTTTCCTTGGGGGCACAAAGTTCTCCTTTAATAGCTACTCGAGACATTCCGAGGAGGAACCTTGGCTAACTCATCAAACATAGTCAGACGAAGGCACCAGCTCCACCCAAGCATCAAGGAAAATGAGGTCTTGTAGAGGATCGCATTTATTTGACGTGATGTAAGCCCAATTGGGACCCCAAGCACCAAGTGTAGAAGGACAATTATGCATATTAGAGACCCTGAGAGCACGTCTAGGTCAATCAACTATAGTAGCGACATCTGGATGGCCCTCTCAACCAATAAAGCAGTAGCAGGCGAAAGTACCAGTGACGTTATCCACGCCCGACTCTATCAATTGATAGTTGGATGATATGCTTTCCACGTCGTTCGACCCCCATATCATTAGCTATGAGTTGCCTAGAGGGTTCATAGTGCCCAAGCTCACAATGTGTGATGAAACAAGAAACCCGTTTGATCACATCATACACTTCAGGAAGCTCATGACCCTTGACATAGGGAATGATGCATTGATGTGCAAGGTCTTTTCGGCCAGCCTACATGGCCAAGCTCTTTCTTGGTTCCATTACTTCCTACAGAATTCCGTAAACACTTTTAAGATGTATCAGAAGCCTTTATAGGGCACTACCTATGTTTTGCTAGCCAAAAGCAAAACATAAGCACCTTGCAGAACATCAAGTTGCGGGAAAATGAAACGTTAAAGGACTTCATGAAGCAATTCAGGCAAGCAATGCTTCAAATTGAATCCTACAATATGGACGTCATCCTATAGATCTTCAAGTAAAGCATCAGCTTGCGCATGCCATTTTTCAATCCCTCATGAAGAAGTTGCCCACAACGATGGATGACTTATTCAGGTGAGTGGATAAGTATTCTATGCTCAAAGATAATGTCTTAGAAGCCTCTCAACATATCTTGGTCACTAATCATCCAGCCAAGAATGATAAGGCGGGGAATTCTAAGCTCTCAAACCAATCGAGGGAAGGTAACAAGAGACAAGACGGTTGGCAGCAACAACAAGTGAGACTCACTCCCCTGAGTATCTTCTATGAGAGACTTCTCCTATAGATCTGCGACCTATCTAACTTCAGATGGTCGGAGCCAATCAAGATAAATCCAGCTAGACGAAACTAGAATAGAAGGTGCTCCTACCATAAGGATCACAACCACACCACTAAACAATGCAAGAATCTACATTACTTGGTGGAGAAACTCATCAAGGTCGGGCATCTTAAGCAATATGTTCGCACAACCAGTGGGCAAAGAAAAGCGACACCAGAGGCAGTCGTCCAAGCCCTTGCATCTCTGGCAACTGGCAGCTCCTAGATTTGTCATTAACTATATACACAAAGGCTCAATAAATGAAAAGTATAGCTCTAGGCGATAAAGGCGAAGATTGCCCCGCACTGTTTCTATAAGAGAATAGATTAGCTCCGTCCAACACACCTTCGTAGAAAGAAGTGTGTGTCTAGTTTACAGCACAATCACATTCCCTTTTATAGATGTCAATCGGGTGTTGCAACCGCATGAAGATGTCTTGATCCTAACACTAGGAGTGGGCGGATTTGATGTGCGGAGAATCCTAGTTGATCCAGGCAGTTCAATTAATCTCTCGCAAAGTTAGCCTACAGGCAAATGGGCTACTCATCATTTGCCCTAGAGAATCTAGGATATTTGCTATTCGGATTCAATGGAGCTACAACAACCTTTTTGGGCGATGTTGTGTTGCTAGTCTAAGCTGGCTCGGTCACATTGAGCGTGCGGTTCTCTATGGTTGGCGATTTATCTCCATACAATGTCATTATGGGACATGCATAGCTTCACAAAATGAAAGTCATTCCTTCTACATACCATCAAATGGTGAGCTATTTCATAGAAGCGGGACAAGTTGATCTCCTTGGCAGCCAACTAGTCATGGGACAATGCTATTAGGTGGCATTAGAGTCCAGACATCCAGTTGGTGAGGATGCGCATCCGAAGCCATAAAAAATAAGGGAACAATAACAGTTACTAAGTTTGACAGAGAAAGATCTACTTGCGGTTGATTCGCTCCAATTGCAACTCCTTTCACATGACGCAAATCAAATCACCTACTCCAGTTCCTTACTTGCATAAGATGAACAGGAACTGCTAAGGAATATGCTTCAACGCAATAAGGACATATTTTCTTGGACTCACTTGGACTTGTTGGGAATCCATTCGACTGGCCTCCCAAAAGCTCAATGTCTCACCCACCTTGTGGCTTGTCCGGTAGAAGATCCGACGCTTTCATTCGGACAGAAAAAAAAATCATCCAAATGAAAATTGATAAACTATTGACGGTTGGATTCATCAGAGAAGTCAAATATCTGTATTGGTTGGCAAACGTGGTGATATTCCCAAAGAAATATGGAAGGTGGTGAGTCTATGTTGATTACACCAATTTTAATGACGTCTGCCCAAATGATAACTTTCTCTTGCCCCAAATAGATCAAATAGTCAACACCACCATCGGGCATGGGATGCTTTCCTTTCTAGACGTCTTTTCTGGATACCACCAAATCCTTATATTCTAGCAAGATGAGGCGAAAACAGTCTTTGTCACCTCACAAGGGTTTTACTATTACAGAGTCATGTCGTTTGGACTCAAGAATGTTGGCGCTACCTACTAGAGACTAATGACAAAAATCTTCAAGCCCTTGATCGGTCGAACTGTGGAAGTCTACATTAACGATATTGTTCTAAAAAGAGAAATCTAAGCTAAGCACGTCCAGCACCTGGAAGAAGCATTTCGTCTGATGTGGGCATACAACATGAAGCTCAATCCGATTAAGTGTGCCTTCGGTGTCAGTGTAGGAAAGTTTCTAGGGTTTATGGTAACCCAAAGAGGAATTGAAGTTAATCCGGTTCAAGTGAAATCCGTCCTCAAAACACTCGCTCTAAACAACAAAAAGGAAGTGCTCACAGGCTGTCTTGCAGCTTTGGGTCATTTCATAGCATATTTCACATATAAGTTGTGACCTTTCTTTCTCACACTTAAGGGGGCAAGCATGTTTGGCTGGACAAATGAGTGTAAGCAGGCATTTGAGGCAATCAAGCGCTACCTCATTCAACCACCCATTCTAAGCAACCCTAAGTCCAACGAAAAACTCTACATGTAGTTGGCCATATCGGACTACTTTGTTAGCATCATCCTATTTCAGCATATACGAGACAATGAGTGGAGACCCATCTATTATGTGAGCAAAACAATAATGGATGCTACGACACGATATTCCCAAGTGGAGTAGATTGCTCTAGCACTAAAGAGTGTCACTTGAATGCTTTACCCATAGTTCTAGGCTCATCAAGTGACCTTACTTACAAACCAGCCACTTCGAGTTAGCTAAAAAAGCTAAACAAGTTGATCATCAAATGGGTCCACGAGAGGAGAACGGAAAGGCCAACACACTAGCCGAGATCGCTGCTAGTCTTTTCATAAATGGGACAATAATGTTGCCCATTTACCTCAAAGTCGCGCCTTCAATCACTCTTGGGCTAGTATGTAATATCGATCAAACAGACTTGGGATGAATACTTGACATCATAAAATACCTCCAGATAGGGGATGTACCAAAAAATAGGAAACAAACACACAAACTCCACATACAACCAACACGCTTCACTTTAATTAATGATCAACTTTATAAACGATCATTCAAAGGCTCATACCTAAAGTGTTTGAGCAAGCCAGATGTCAAATATGTCCTAGTCGAACTCCATGAGGGTGTATGTGTCAATCACCCAGGCAGACGAACTTTGGCATATCGTGCCTACATGAAAGGATACTAATGGCCCACCATGAAGCGAGACGCTGAAAGTTATGTCAAAAAATGTGATCAATGTCAATGACACACTCCCATTCCTTGTGTACATTCGGAAGCCCTCAACCCAGTCACAAGTCCTTGGCCATTTGCACAATGGGTGATGGACATAGTTGGCTTCTTGCCCACTAGAGCAATAAAAAATAAGTTTTTACTCATTGCAACCAACTACTTCAACAAGTGGGTGGAAACAAAAGCCTATGTCAGTATCAAAGACAAAAATGTCTCTAAGTTCGTCTGGATTTAGGATTCCATGAGCAATCATCACAAATAATAGGCCCTAGTTCGATAGTGTCGTCTTTCGAACATTTTTCTTAGAGCTAAACATCAAGAATTTGTACTTAACACTTCGTTATCCACAAAACAATAGATAAGCAAAGGCAACAAACAAAACCCTATTGAATGCATTGAAGAAAATGTTGGACAGAGAAAAAGGAATATGGGAGACGAATTGCCTGAAGTCTTATGGGCTACCAGACAACATCTAGACGACAATAGAAGCCACTCCTTTTGCCCTTACTAATTGGATGGAAGCCATCATTCCAACCAAAATTGGCATGCCTATTGCCAAATAGTCGTGCAAGATCAAAAGGACAACGATGAAGAACTCATAAGACAACTAGATTAAGTTGACGAAAAACAAGGAGTTACAGCTATTCAGATAATTTCTTACCGTCAGAAGGCAATCGCTCAATACAACAAAAGGGCACGACTACGATTTTTTCGGCTAGGATCTTTATTCCTTATAAGAGTCTTCAAAAACACAGCTGAAGTAGGAGTCGAAAAGCTACAAGCTAATTGGGAAAGGCCTTATGTTGTAATTAAGACAGAAGACTCAGGGACATACCATTTCCAGATACTAGACGACATGCCCTTGTTTAGCCCATGGAATGTAACCAACTTAAAGTAATATTATTAATAAAAGTTGCTTATGGAAATAATGTAGCAAGAAAAAGCGGCTAAAGAAAGCACACTTGAAGAAAAATTAAAACTTCCAATCATATTGAAGAAAAAAAACTCAAAAGAGCATGCATTGTGTGTACAAGTATGAAAGTCCAAGTCATAGTCGACCAAAGTAAAGAAATGAAAAAGAAGTCAAGTCTGCTCGCCATAAAAGCTGTCTTCAGCAGAAGGTTCACCTTCTGGAGCATGTCTTCTCCTAGTATAGGTCTATCTTCTTGGTAGGGTTGCTAAAAAACTCATCCTTCTCATCCTTAGAAGGGAAGTTAGGAGTATCATTAACAATGTTATGCTTCTTTATATAGCACCGGTAGCCATAGAAGAACATGCCATCCACCTGCTTCTAATAGTTCGCTTTCATATTATCCTTCTGAGTGGCAAACCCTACCCAAAGATCTTGTAGCTCCTTCGCCAACGACAAATGAAGAATACGCACCATCGCGACGACAGCAAAAGTGTGAGACAATAACATAAATACAATGACGTGTAGAAGCAAACAAGAAGCCTAAAAAGCCCTAGATCTAGACACCAAGGGAAACAAAGGGCCCTAAATCTAGACATTGATATGTCCATTTTCTCTCCAAACAAATAGAACTAACACAATTGGAAAAGCAAAAACAAACACAACAAAGGAATGAGTAGACGGTAGAAAACTTATCAAAGTCAAAACTGAAACACTTTCTGGCGAGGAGGAGATCTTTTGGTAGCAAACTAGTCGTCGATGGTGATGAAAGCAAAGGAAAATAATTGGTAGTAAGCATAGTAACGGCAAAGGAGCAATGCAGGTAAGAAAACACTAAGCAGGAGAAAACCAAAAGGTAAACCAAATGAATTGAACCTCCCTATTTATAGGGAACAAAAACCCAGGCAGCCCAAGAGACACACTGCCTAGCAGCACTTACCAAAGTTAGTTAAGCAACACATCGCCTGATAACCAGTCTCGGTCTATGTGACCCATCATTAAAACACCAAATGACACGTATCCCTTGGCTCCCAAAAACTTGAAAAAACAAATAATCTATCCTATCTTGCCCTAACTCGTCAGCAACCTGATCGGACAAAGGCAGGCGGATTAGGGGGCATTGTGGGAAGCTTCCCTCCACATGTCCTTCACATGCTTAAGACCTTTTGGTCGTCCAAGATAAGTAGATAATCCATCTGAGAGTAATATGTCTGGACCAAGACAACCTCTATCTGGTGCAAGTGGAAAGACAAATTTCTTTCTTCCCCAATGCCAGACGAAATGAACAAACCAAGCTTACTGAGGACTTCCAAATGGACAACCAAGCTAGTCGAAAATTCCAAGCATTGGACGGATGATTAATCACCACCAATGCCTAAGCGACAATCAAAACGACTTTTACACCCAAAAGTCAATGTCACCTAATCGTTATTGACAAACATAAATGCACAGTCAATGACATGGTCCAGAATTCTTGCACGACAAACAACAAATGACACCAAGAAGCAGCTCTTATTTGGTATGATTTTCCAATCCGCACTGAGAAAATGACGTTGATTATCTTATTAAAGCATAGTATCCGCCACAATGGCATTCATTAGCACAAGAAAGATATGAATGCACAATCAATACTGCGACAATGGTGCCATAAGTTCTATAAAAACCCCTCAAGAGGCATGAAAAAGGTACATGCGCACATAACCATTCAAAAAATTGGATTCACCCTTACTAGATTATGACTTAAGCTTCAAAGGTGTGTGTCTAGACATCCTTTTATGCATGAAAAAGTCCGCATGACTCCAGTGAAGCTAGACGGACCTACATCCTGTCTACACAACACCAACACTTTGTACCTTCCAATAAAAGTTGCCTTTAAATCCATTTTTAATTATAAGATTCTCTTATTGCATATGTTTGATAGGAACTATTAAATTTTTATATTTTATTTTATTATCATCAAAATTTGACTCATTTCTTTTTGGAAGAGCTTTGATTAACAATAACCTCCCTTATTCTTGATAAAAAAAAAAAAAAAAACTCTTTGTGGATTGTAACTGATCAAATGCTGTACAACTAAGTGTAACTACACCCTGGTAACACTTTAAAGCATAGGACATTTGAGGTCTAAAAAGATCCTTCTTTTTCAAAGTTTATTCAAATAGCTTACCTTACAAAGGATTTCAAAATCTAAAATTTTCTTGGCAGATGGGCAGATGCTGAAAAGCAACGGAAGGGGAAAATAATATTGAGAAAATTATATGTGTGTGGATAATATGAAAGAAAGAAAGAAAAAAGTAACAAAAATGGTATGGGTGGAAAAAGGAGGAGGAAAATGGTAAAAAAAAAAAAAAATGGAAATGGAAGAAGTTTGAAAAATGCATTTTTTTTCTCAAGTTTTTCATGTATATAAAAAAAAAAATTATAGTTTGTCCTTATTTTTTTTCTTTTCTTTTTAGTTTTTTTTCTCTTTATTTTATTTTCCTTGAAATTGAATTCTTGAAGTTTTTTTTTTTTTTTTATCTGATTATTTATGGAAAATTTGATGCAAAAAAATAAATTCAATTAGTAAGTAATATACAAAAACAATATTTTCACATAACTTTTTAAATGAAAATTTTGAGTAAATTTTTTTTCTCTTTTTCTTAGATATTTATTATTATTTTTCGTCTCAGGGTAAGTTTCAGAAAACAAGAGGTGATCATGTCTATGTCACCCCATACAAGCATGTTTATTATTATAAGGAGAAGATATATCAACGAATAGCTAGACTTGGCCATAGACTTCCAATTTTCGTGAATTTTTCCACTGGGCTACAAGTCACAGGTCAGACTTAAATAATGGAATCACATTAATGGTATTTATTTGATTCGTTGAAAGATCAATGAGATACATGAATGGTTATAAATTTGTGATATACTAATTATGATTAATGGTCACAGGGGGTGAAAAAGAGAAAATATTATTCTGTTTTTTTTTTTTTTAATTTTTCTTGTTTGATTATTCATAGAAAAATTGAGGGGGAAAAATGAATTACTAATAAATATACTTTCTTCAAAAAAAAAAAAAAAAACATCTTTTAGGGAAAATAGGAAGAAAAATATTGTTATTATTATTATTATTATTATTATTATTTTTATGTATTTTTAAAACCTTTTTCCATATTATTCAAATATTAAAATAAAAAATTGAATTAAGTTTTTATAAATCTACTATTTGACCAGGGCTGATTTTCCAATGGCCAAAATCTCTTAGGTCATCATGTCATCATTCTCATGTAGCTTTCTTTTGTTTTTCTATGGCACGAGGGAGGAGAGTGGACCAAGACTATATATAAAATAATTGAAAGATTTTTTTTTTTTTTTTTGCTGACTACAATTAAGTTATATTTTTGTATTATTTTGTTTTCATACTTAGGGTATTATTGTATTTTTTTAGAAAAATTAAGTAAATATTTGGTAAAATGTATTTTTAAAATTACAATCAACAATAATGACCAAAAAAAATATGCTCAAAGTGTAATTATTTTCTTTCATTTTGAAATAAAAAATTATTATATTATTAAGAAGTGAATTTTTAGTATTTTATTTTTTTTCAAATGAATATTTATTTTCCTAATTCAACCTAATTTAAGTAAACACATTTATTACAATAAATCTTTTATTTGATAATTTATAATAAGGAGTATCAAATAGAAATCTCAATAAATATTACATGAATTAAAAGAGTTCATCCAGACATTCAAATATCATACTTTTATTAAACTTACCATGATAATATTACCACTAAAATATCATTATTTTATTTAACATATGATAAATTAAAGGCAGACAACTAGGAGTTGAAGCACCTTTTCTTCTATAAAAGCAGCATCTTGTTGTCGCGGTGAGCCCGCTTTGGCTAAGTGGTCATATTTCCTTCCGTAACCTTCTCCTCTGTACCGTGTTTGCTTCTCCTTTGTCCCCTTTTGAAGTCCTATTCTCATCTCCTCTCTTTCATTTGATTCTTGGGCAGCTTCATTTCAGTTTCCCAAATACAATCTCATGTCTGGTGTGTTTCCTTTGATTCTCTACACATATTTTGATCACAAACTGGCAGGGAGGCTTTGTTTTTCACTCTACTGCTGAAATGTGCAGGTAGCTTTAGCTTGCTTTCTCCTATTTTTGCTTGAGAATAGCAAGATTAATTCTATACATATCGATCTCCCTATATATATATTCTTAACTGCGGTTCTTGTAGTTTGATAAAGGAACTGAGTTTTTTAGCTATGGCCTCAGACATGCCTCGGAAGTTTACTTGTAATATTATAAGCAGATTCCATATGGCCATCTGGGTTGTCAAGCAGGTTCTGTTATCAGTAGGCATCATCTCCACTGTCCTCGCATTGAATCCAACACCAAAAATCTCATACACATTTAGCCTCTGTTATGGTATTCCAAGCTTTTGGGTGTGGTTGAATACCTGGTTGTCTCCCCCTTATGCTTACATTATTATCAATTTCATCCTCATCCTCATCATCATCATTGCCTCTTCATCTTCATCTTCTTCATCTTCTTTATCTTCCTCCCTGTAGAGGAATTCACAGCACTGGATTACTCATCCGTGCAAGATGTTTTGTCCGAGGTCTCTGGCGATGAGGAAGCGCATGTGAAGACCTCCATGGTGATGGACCACGGTCGTCGGAAGTGCATAACCGGAGAGACAGCGGTGAAATTGGAGAGCACAGCAGTTGCTCCAGGGCAAAATGAAAGCCTAGAGGCGACATGGAAAGCGATCCTGGAGGAACATGGGATTCCAGCCACACGGCACCTCAGGAAGAACGAGACATGGGATGTGCCACCTTGTGTTGATAATGGAAGCAGCAGCTTGGGCCCCAGGGAAAGGGAGAGGGAGATGAGGAAGTCCAACACTCGTGTGGAAGCAAGGTCATCATTCAGGGAGACTCCAATTCGATACCTGAGGAAGGATGAATCGCTAAGCCATGATGAGTTGAACAAAAAAATTGAAGAATTCATTCAAAAGTGTAGGAATGAGATGCGACTGGAGAGAGTTGAATCAGATCAACGCTTTATGGATATTCTCAATGGAGGAGTGTGATTATTTCTAGCTAGCATACTGCATATACATATTATGTAAAAAAGCTTACTAGAAAAAGATATGTGAGTGCTTGTTATGCTATATATTTGTACAACTTATTTGATATATTTTATACAATTCGCTAGATTACACATGTTCATTACAAATTCCAATTAACCATGTGATTGGAAACAACTGGAATTTAGTCCTTGTATCTTCAACCCATCTTGAAAAACAAAATTTCTAACCAAAACCACTTTAAATCTTTTAAATGGAGAGCTTAAACTTTTACATGAATCATTACATTAATTAGCAAGATAAGATTGGGATTAGAAATTAAATTTTTTTTTTTTAACTGAGCCCCACCTTTATATCTTAGTATATGATGCTCACAATCCATAATATTAATTAGTAGAAAAAGGAAAGAGAAAAAACATCCAATGGGTGATGTTTTATTTGGACTTCCACACTATGCATGCAATGAGTGGTGGGGTTCCACTTGGCGGCGCCTTTGGGTATGTTGTACTAAAGAATGGAGGCTAAGGAGACCACAAACTCATTGCTTGAGTTGGAAGATTGGGACCACTTGCTTGCTATGCTTTGATGCCAAGTCAAACTGTTCCTCACTATGGTTTGTGGACTGCCATTTTTTTTTTTTGTTGTCATCATATCCATCACTTCTTTTATCACCATCCTTATTTGATTTGGAGGGGAAGTGATCCATCTTCCTCATAGTATTTTTGGTTGTTTTTTTTGTTGCTATTGATACTACTTATATAACAAACACTTGATTCCAAAAATCAATCGATGTTTCGAACCACCAAAAGGTATTTGGACGTGTTTTTAATATTCGGGTGTATAACAAATTTTGAAAATCATTATGTACTTCATGTGATTATAGGATATGTGTTTTTAAAAACAATTTTTAAAATTTTGCAAAACGTTTAATTTTTATAAGAAAACATTTTCAAATGTTACAAACAAGTCTAACTTTTTTTTTAAAAAAAATGACATCTAAAACATACTCTTAATATCATATACACATATGCTTTGGTTTGAAGGGTATGGTTCATGAACATATTAAACAAAAGTGCCTTTTTTTTTATGAACTTTTTAAAAAAAGTGCTAAATTATTAGTGGTCCAAATCTACAAATATGTTGGAAAGAGTGAGCAGTTTCAAACACGAAGCTCATACTATTTCAAAGTTGGAAAACAAAAATGATAAGGAGCACTGGATGGCTCCAAAAGACGCGGTAAAAGGGAGACCAAAAGAATTCTAGAAAGAGGAAAAAGGTTGAAGAGATGAATTTTCAAAGTATGTGTGAAGCAAAAGACCACCACCCAACAAAACAATATCAGTCTTTTAGTTAGGAATTAATTTTCATACTTTTATGTAACTTCTAGGCAAATGGCTTCGACATTTAGGCCCATGGCTTTGACATTTAGGCCTTTAGTTGTTCTTATTAGTGGAAACGTCTATGAGACAACTTCTTCTGCACCGATAACATTTGTGAGTGTTCTCCATCATCCTTAATTCAAAGCCCATCACCACATTCATCAGCTTATGAGTTAAAGCTTGAGTTGGAGGGCAGCCACTTGCTAGGTGGGCCATGCCTTTGATACCAGCCACATACATACATACATAGTAAAAAAAATAATCTATAAAATAGAAACCATTAGATCATATTTGGTTCCTGATAAATATTAGAGAAGGAAAAACAAAATTAAAAAATTACTTTCTAATAATATTTGGTTTTATTATGAAAAATATGAAAAAAAAAAAAAGTCAAATATAATTACAAATATTGAGAAACTTGTATATTTTAAAATTATTTAATATTTAAATAAATGAGTTAAATATGTGAAAAAAGTTTAAAGTAGTATAAAAATAAATAAATCTATTTTTTATTTTCTTCTATTTTTTCTTCCTATTTTTTTTTTCTTACATTTTTCTTCAAACTTTCAAGGAATCAAACATAGTCTAAAAGTACACATATAACTTCCTGTTTTCATTAAACAAACAAACTCCAAATTAAGCAAAAACTCTATGCTTTAGCTTTATTAACAAGTTTAGTGATTTTGAAAAATAATTTCAAAATAAAATAATGAATTAATTAATAATAAAAATTTATGAATAAAAATTAGTTCAAAATGACTGTTATTTTTCTTCTCTATATTATTATATTTTTATACAATTTTGTCACTAGAAGAATGAACTTCAAATCAAATAAGATTTTGTATTGAATTAATTAATTTCTAAAAATAATTTGAAACTTAAAAAGTAGATTAATCACTACAACTAGTAGACTAAAACTGTATATAGTTGGGAAGTGACCCAAATTCCTAATTAGTAAAAATTCTTTTTTATAAAGAATATTGTATACAATATTTCCTAAGGTGATTTATTATTGTAATATTATATTTCCATATAAAATAAGAAAAGTTGTTGGAAATATCTCTATAAATATTCTAGGTCATGAGGAGAAAAAGTTATGAGATGAATATGAACCTGTACACACTATACAAGATGGATAGAGATGTGAGGGAGAACGAGAGATACCGATAGAGCGAGGGTGCTCGTGATAGGATGTGGATATAAGGAATAGGGAAACATGAAATGTTTCGGAAACCCAATAGTTGTATTTGATTTTGTTCTTCATAACGTTATCTATTATATAGTAAAAAGATTCTCTCTTATCCATGGATGTAGGCATATTGGTCTGTATGTGTGATTGTTTTATCTTTGTGTCTAACATGTTTGCATTGAAGCTTCCATTGGCCCAACATGTTGGTGTTGTGTCAATTGGATGCAAGTTCGTGTAGCTTCACTGGAGATAGATAAACTTCTTCCCTGCACAAAATGATGTCCGAACAGGTGGTTCAGACACGCCATTCCGAAGCTTAAGTCAGAATCTAGGTAGAATGAATCCAACTTTTTTTAATGGCTATGTAAGCGTACATTTTTCATGCTTCTAGAGGGGTTTTTATAGAACATATGACATCATCATCACAACGTTAATTGTGCATTCATACATTTCTTGTTCTGATGATCGTCGTCGTGGCAGATACTATGCCTTAATAAGGTAGTCAACGTCATCATCTTAGCAGAGATTAGGCAATCATACCAAACAAGAGCTACTGATTGGTATCATTTGTTGTCTATCGTGCTAGAATCTCGGACCATATCATTGACTGTGTGCATTTACGTTTGTCAATGTCGCTGATTGCGTGTAACAACTGATAGCCATTGATTTTTTTAGTGTAAATACAATCTAGATTGTTGCTCAGACATTGGTGGTGATTAATCATTTGTCCAATGCTTGAAATTTTTGACTGGGTTAGTTTGTCCATCTGGAAGTCTTAATTAGCTTGGTCTGTCCATTTTGTCTGACATTGGGGAAGAAGGAAATTTGTCTTTCCTCTTGTGCTAGACGAAGTTTGTCTTGGTCCAAACGAACTGCTCCTTAACAAATTGTTTACTTACCTTAGACGACCAAAGGGTCTTGAGCTTGGAAAGGACACATGGAGGGAAGCTTCCCACACAACATACATGATGGATGATGATTTTATGGTTTTCCTTATACACACAACTAGATTTTTTGAATTTTCTTACTAAATAAATATATTTTAAATAAATTGAGATATAATTAATTGTGGACCCCGTATTTCGGCTTATGCGTTTTCCACTCGATGGTGAGCTCAATTTTTAAAGGTGATCTGTGAAAAACCAGATCGAGCTCAAGGGTCAGGTTACTTATCGGGAAGGTACGGTAAAAACCATAGCACCTCTCTAAGTCCTTAAAGTCGGGTCTCTACTAATAAAATGAAGTTGACGTAGCAATCAATAGGAAAATCAATGGATACTCAAATCGATCATACACATATGGGAATCAAAACATGCATAGAGAATGACCAGAATGAGAGTGGATATGTACTTGGGCCACGAACGAGCAATGCGCTATCATAAAAATGGGGTCAGTGTACAATAAAGAGCACAAAACATATCACATGTATCACCAAACAGAAATGAAAACTGTTCGAGGGAAAACTAGATTTTTGAAATTTATTTGAAAATTGGAGTCTTAGAGATTATTTAAAAATTGGAGTTTTGGAGATTATTTGAAAATTGGATTTTTAGAAATTAAATGTAAGAATGAGAATTTTAGAAATTAAATTTCAAAGAAATTGGAATTTTGAAAATTATTTGAGAGTTTGGGATTTAAAAAAAAAATTAAATTACGAAAATTGGGACTTTAGAAATTAAATTTTGAAAGAAATCAGAACTGAAAATTATTTGAGAAGCAAAAACTATGAAAATTGAATTATAAAAATTGAAAATCTTGGAAATCATTCAAAGGCAAAATTTTTAGAAATAAATGAATAAAATGATAATAATAAGTAAGTAACGGAATAAATGCGAGAATTAGAATATTTGGAATTGAAAATTAAGTTCGGAAATTGAAAAATTGGAATTTCAAAAAACTGAATTTGAAAATCAGAATTTTGAAGAATTATTTAAAGATAGAATTTTAAATAAATGAATAAGTGAATAAATAAATGAATAGAATAATAATAATGACGAAATAATAATGATTGGATAAATAATTGCGAAAGTTAGGATTTCAGAAATTGGAAATTGAACTTAGGGATTGGAAATTTAAATAATTATTTAGGGATGAAATTTTAAATAAATGAACAAGTGAATAAATAAATGAGTAGAATAACGAAAATAATAAT
Source organism: Vitis riparia (assembly GCF_004353265.1). Classification (NCBI taxonomy): domain Eukaryota; kingdom Viridiplantae; phylum Streptophyta; class Magnoliopsida; order Vitales; family Vitaceae; genus Vitis; species Vitis riparia. The sequence continues at coordinate 1,917,764 of NC_048447.1, forward strand.
GATTGGATAAATAATTACGAAGATGAGAATTTTGGAAATTGGAAATTGAATTTAGAGATTGGAAATTTGAAGAATTATTTAGAGAGGGGATTTTAAATAAATGGATAAGTGAATAAGTGAATGAATTGAATAACGAAAATAATAAAGATTGGATAAATAAGTGTGAAAAGTAGAATTTTAGAAATTGGAAATTGAATTTAGAGATTGGAAATTTGAAGAATTATTTAGGGATGGAATTTTCAATAAATGAATAAGTGAATAAATAAATGAATGAGATAATAATAACGAAAATAATCATTAAACAACTTAATGTGAATAGTGAAATTTTTTAGATTGGAAATTAAATTTAGAAAACGGAATTTTGAAAAATTGAACTTTAATTATTGAAATTTTTTTAATAAATAAATAAATAAATAATGAAATAATAATAATAACAACGAAAGCAATATTTAAACGAATGAACAAGAATGGTGGAATTTTTTAAATTTGAAAAATTGTTTAAAGATGGAATTTTTAGTTAAAATAAATAAATGGAATAATGATAATAATAACGAAAATAATACTTAAATGAATGAACGTGAATAGTGGAATTTTTGAAATTGGAAATTAAATTTGGAAAACAGAATTTTGAAAAATTGAACTTTAATGATTAGAATTTTTTAAAAGAAATAAATAAATAAATGGAATAATAATAATAACAACGAAAGTAATATTTAAACGAATGAACATGAATAGTGGAATTTTTGAAATTTGAAAAATTGTTTAAAGATGGAATTTTTAGTTAAAATAAATAAATAAATAAATGGAATAATGATAATAATAACGAAAATAATACTTAAAAGAATGAACGTGAATAGTGAAATTTTCGAAATTGGAAATTAAATTTGGAAGACGAAATTCTGAAAAATTTGTTTAAAGATGGAATTTTTAAAATAAATAAATAGATAAATAAATGGAATAATAGTAATAACGAGAATAATAATTATTAGATAAATAATTGTGAAAATTGAAAAGTAAATTTAGAAATTGGAAAATGGAAGAATTATTTAGAGATGGAACGTGGGAAAATTAAATTTCGAAAGTTGGAGACCCAAAAAATTATTTTAAGGATGGAATGTCGGAAAATTAAATTTCGAAAACTGGAAACCTGAAAAATTAATTTTAAGGATGGAATGTCAGAAAATTAATTTAGAAAACTGGAAACCCGAAAAATTAATTTTAAGGATGGAATGTTGGAAAATTAAATTTCGAAAACTGGAAACTCGAAAAATTATTTTAAGGATGGAATATCGGAAAAAAATTATTTTAAGGATGGAATGTCAGAAAATTAAATTTCGGAAACTGGAAACCCGAAAAATTTATTTTCAGGATGGAATGTCGGAACGAAAAATTAATTTTAAGGATGGAATGTTGGAAAATTAAATTTTGAAAATTGGAATATATAAAAAAAATCATTTTGAGAATGAAATTTGGAAAGTCAAATCTTGAAAAATTTGTTTTGATATCAAAATGTGAAGAAATAATAAAAAGAAATATGAATTGTGGTGATCATCATGTGCACGTCTCCAGTATAATGGCCACAAACCCATTTTATATATTCTTTTCCACCACCACCACCATAACCATTAAGAGCCATGCATGGAGATGTCAACCCATTTTCCATTGGCCTTAGCACCAAACCTTTATACCCCCACGATAACCTACACTCATCATTGATTTATTTATTTGGGTCACCAGCAACTCCAGTTGATAAAGCGGGGCCTGCTACTCTAAACAGTGAAGTAAATACTCTAAAACAGTCTCATCATCCTCCTCTTACAAATCAAACAACAATTATCAACAAAATCCTAGCTCTGATCCACAAAATCAAACCGTTTTCATATTGAAAAATGAAGATAAAAAATCCAAGCTAAGCTTACCAGAGGAAAGGGTGGGGACAAGGAGGTTGAAGAATGGGCATGGAAATGGGCTTGGATAGCAGTTATGGGCGCATAATCCTTGCATGCATGAGTGGGAAATACGTGAAGTTGGTGAGCTCATATGGGATAGATTGGGGGTTGATGAGCATGAGAGAAGCAGAAAGGTGAGGGGGACCATGCGGACAAGAGTTTATGAGAGAAATGGGCTGGATGGGTATTATAAAATGGGTTTTATTGGTATGGGTGCAAAGAGGTGGTGAGGTTGACGAGTGTGAAACAGGAGAGGTGAAGCAAGGATGGATGGTTAAAGAGAGAAATGGGTACATGGAGTGGTTGATGGAATGGGTATGGAAGAGAACAGAGGATGGCCTTATATGCATGGTTACTGTGCACCGTTTCCTGATCCAGTATATTGAGAGGCTTCCCACTTCAAGCCACTGTGAATGTGCATATGAAGCTCTTAAGCTTTTCTCCTTGCAAGATTTCTCATGAAGAGTTTTGGAACGTCTCAAAATACTTGGGCAGTTATAATGGGAGCGATCCTACGATTCATCCAAGCCAGCTACAAGCAAACCAACACCATATTCAAAAACTCTATAAGACCCATATTCAACCGATTCCATTTTAGTTTCTCTATAGGACATCAGTCATCAAAGCCTCTAAACCCGTTTTCTCTTTGCAAGTTTGATTTCGAGTCTTGATAGCATTCAGAAAACACGTCTCTGTAACAGTCACCTGGTAGTATCCATGGTGCTATACACCCAAAGCATCCATAGAGAAAGAGAGTGAGGCAACCAAACAAAAGAAGAAAAGAAGGAAAACAAACAGAGTAATAATAATAATAAAAAAAACAAGACAAACCAAAGATAGCTACATTTCATGGTTTCTCAATGAGCTCATGTTGGTGAGAAGAAACATAAATGGATTCAAAACAAAAATACCATACGTATATCTGGATATCCCACAATGGATATGATAGAGACCCTCATCCATTTTTCAAAGCTAAATTAACAAAACAGAGAAGGAACCCCCAACATAGGTAGAAAAGCGCCAAATAAATCAAGCAAGACCTCTTAGGGGAATCATACTCAGAATAAAAGAATGTATCGTTAAATATGAGCATACCTGAAAGTGCACTAGGTGTCATCTCTAGAATGTATCGTTAAATATGAGCATACCTGAAAGTGCACTAGGTGTCATCTCTAGTTTCTCTCTGACCAATTCCTCCTCCCGAACTCCCTTTTCAGCCAAAAAAAAGACTCCCCCTTCTTTCAGCTCAACGAATACCCTCACCAAAATATCTCTCCTCACCTATTCCACTGCTCCCATACCCATCATCCGTCATCCATTTCAGAACGAGTCTCATCTCAACCACCACCATGGCGAGGTGGTGGTGTCCTTGGCCATGTGTCCCATGCAGCTAAGCATGGAAGTCGTCCTCCACTCCCCCAAAACGAAGTGCTATCTAGCTCCTCCATGGGTGCTCCTCAAAGGTGGCAGAACCAAAATAAAAATACATAAATAAATAAAGGGCAATTGGAAAAGGGGCGCTACCATTCTGATGTTCACTAGTAGCCAGTGGAGAACAGTCAAACCCCTTGAATGTGATGTGGGATGCAAGTTTGAGTTAACTAGCTCACCAGCTATCGAAGAGGTTTTGGAGCCATCAGCTGAGCAAGTTGCTGCTACTCTTAATGGAGTTTATCCCGAGTATGTGGAGTTCTTTACCCTAGCTGCACAGAAACTGATTTTAAAAAAGAAGAAAAAGAAAAAGAAAAAAAGGGGGTCTACATTAATATTTTAAATTCTTTCATTATTTTTTAAAAAAATTTTAAGAATAGTTTAGAATTTAAAAAGAAAAAACTGATTCAATTAATTGTAGACTAAATTCCAAAATACTGTGTTTGAGTTCGGAATGTATGCATGTAATCTAAAATTTAATTCATTTATATTTTTAAAAAGTTAAACTTTATTTGTTTTTAAATTTATTTTTTTTAAATATTATTAATAATTATTATGATTATTATTATTATTCGTTTTTTTTAAAAAATCTATGCTTTCATGAAGATGTCAATATTCATATTTTTAAAACATATACTAAATAATATTTTTATAAAAAGTAATTTATGGCTTTATTATAATATTGCTATTCATATTCTACTAAAAAAATATTTATTTTTAATTTTTTTAATCACAAAAGCATTTTTATTTTTTTAATAAAATTTTAGTTAAATTTAATTAAAATGAAAATAAAATTTTATTTTTAAAACAATTTATCCAAATAAATTTTTTGTTTTCTAGTTTTTGAAAAGTGCTTAAAAACAACTTATCAAACTCTTTTATTTTTATATAATACCGAAAAAACCGTTTTTTGTTCTTTTAATTTATTAACCTGTTTTTAAAAATTATTATCGTTGTAAGATAATTCTCTCTTATTTTTATCTACATTCCTATATTTTATATAAGAATTATTATTATTTTTTATTTTTAAAAATAAAAGCATAATGTACATGCAAATGAAATGTAGTGACCAAAAGGAAGGGCGAGTGGCAAAATCTAACAAATTTACACAAATTTTGGCTAGTGATTACGCTACCTTGCTTTTTTTTTTTTCTTTTTTTCTCCTCCAACCCGTCTCTATCCCCTTCCTCTTTACCCTGTTCCTATCTTCTTTGGCAAGCCACTACTTGCCCTACTGTTCCTCACATCAGTAGCATGGCCCTCTGACTACTAGCACGGCCGACCATGTTGCAGCGGGTCTCTCTTTTCTTTAAAAAGGGGGTCCCCCCCTTTTACTAAAAAAAAACTTCCTCTCCCCCGGGTCTTGAGGTGCCCTCCCTTTTTAAGTTATGAAAACCAATGTTAATAGGATAGTCTTAGCATGACTTGAAGAGAGGGGTCTACAAATATGCCCCTCTTCGGTAGAGTTCACAAGTGCAAGGAACATGAACATTAGAGTGAAAAGAAAGTGTGAATAGTGAGTGTAACAAAGTGAACTCTATCGAAGAAAAAGAGAGACCCCTGAAGGTATACACGTAAAACACAAGCTTGCTCAAGGCTCCAAATAAAAATGCTCTAATCCTAAACGAAAATCATCTCTCAAGGTGTCCCTAAAGCTACACCAAGGACCCAAACTCCCTCTAAGACGTCTCCATAAGTGACTCGAAAAGCTATATCGAAGATAAGTAATGGTCGACCACTCTGAAGTACCATAAAGAACGAGTCTAAAGGAGACCACCCTATGTGAACTACGAGATGAATATGCAATAAGCACAGGGTAACGAAGTGAGGAAAACTGAGGACGAATGCAAAACCATGAAGGTAAGATATGCAATGCCAGTGGATATGGCTGCTAGGAGCTGTGACTCTGAATGATAAGACTAACTCTAAATGCTAAACTGAGAAAAATAATGGCTCTAGAAGCCAATACAAAAAAAAAAAACTAAACCTAAACACTAAACTAAAAGAAAAATGGCTCTGGAAGCCAAACCAAAAAAATTGACTCTAAATGCTAAACTGAGAAAATAATAGTTCTGGAAACCAAACCAAAAAGCTAACTTTAAACGCTAAACTAGAGGGCCCATAGGTGAAGACCTATAGTGGTGATACAATAGAAATGCCCATGGATGCCAGTCTATGGTGGTGAATCTGAAACAAATGCTCATAAATGAAAATCTATGATGGTGATAAATCTGAAATACTCATAAATGAAAATCTATGGTGGTGATAACTAAAACAAATGCTCATAGATGAAAATCTATGATGGTGAATCTGAAATGCCCATAGATGTCTGATCTATGGTGGTGATAACTAGAACAAATGCTCATAGATGAAAATCTATGATGGTGATAAATCTAAAAAGCCCAAGGATGAAAATCCATGGTGGTGATAATCCCGAAAACCCAAGGATGAAAATCCATGGTGGTGATTAATCTGAAATGCCCATAGATGTTTGATCTATGGTGGTGATAACTAGAACAAATGCTCATAGATGAAAATCTATGATGGTGATAAATCTAAAAAGCCCAAGGATGAAAATCCATGGTGGCGATAGAACTAAAATAAATGCTCATAGATGAAAATCTATGATGGTGAATCTGAAACGCCCATAGATGTCTGATCCATGGTGGTGATAACTAAAGCAAAGCCCACAGACGAAAATCTATGGTGGTGAAAACTGATCAAAGCTCATAGATGTTTGATCTATGGTGGTGATAAATCTGAAATGCCCATAGATGAAAATCTATGGTGGTGAAATCTGAAAGAAGGGGGAATGCCCTAAATAAGAATGACAATAGGGGGATGCCCTAAACAAACTGACGGTAGCGGGATACCCTAAACGAAATGACAATAGGGGGATGCCCTAAAAGAAACGACAGTAGGGGGATGCCCTAAACGAAATGACAGCAGGGGGATGCCCTAAACAAAATGACAGTAGGGGGATGCCCTAAACGAAATGACAGTACGGGGATGCCCTAAACGAAATGACAATAGGGGGATGCCCTAAACAAAATGACAGTAGGGGGACGCCCTAAGCAAACTTACAGTAGGGGGATGCCCTAAACAAGCTGACGGTAGGGGGATGCCTTGGGTGATAACTCATAAAGATCGGCAAATGGGTCTAACAACCATGAAATCAACACGAGACACGGTAAACCCAAAGAGAGGGGTATGCCCTAGTAGAAAAGCGCTAAAGGGGGTATGCCCTAATGTGACGACTCGCAAAGATCAAGAAATAGATCGAGTAGTGAGAAAGTCCGCAAAAGATCTGGCGGACCCAAGGATGGGGGTATGCCCCAGTGATGACCCACAAAGATCAAGAAATAGATCGAACAGTGAGAAAGTCCGCAAAAGATCTGGTGGACTCAAGGATGGGGGTATGCCCCAGTGTGAAATAGTAACCAACATAAGACACAGAATGTCACCAAACAAAACACTCTGGGATATGTTCAATGATGATGCAATGCAAAAGATATACATAGCCTCAATGAACAAACGCTAAAACAAGTCCAAACATCACTGAAACTATGCTAACAAAGCAAAACTAAAATAATGGATCAAACAAATGTTGACCAAAACTCTAGGTCTGAAATGTAAGCAAATCAAGACACGACGTGTCAACTATCAATACGAGAACATCATCACAAATACATCAACAATCTAACAGGCCCTACCATCATGGAAGATGTTGAACCTAAAGTCCAGAGACATGTGCAAACTTAGCTAGAAAGCTCAAGATTAGTCCATATCTTCCTCTAATCAAGATAACAGGATAAGGTCATGTAAGATGGTGAAATATGTGGGCTCAAAAGATGTAAGGCTTTGATAAGATGAGTGCAGGTATAACAGAGTCCAATGTAGGATGTATAGGTGTGTAACAAAGGAAAGTGGGTACCCAAGTCGGACCAAGTACGTCGAGAAGATTGAACCCAGGGTGCCAATGACTCTATAATCCATCAAGAGCAGCGATCATAAACAGGAAGTGGAGTCTCAATGTCAAAATCAGCAAGGTAGGTATGCCCCAGTATGAATGAATCATCTCAAAATGGGTAAGTCCTCAGTGCAAGATAAACCCTGGGAAGTATGTGTCTGGCATAAACTGTCATCTCACAAAATCATCATCGATGAGTGGGCTATGCCCCAGTGTAAGCATCTCTGAATCAAACATCAATGAGAGGAGTACAACCAATCATACATCATCTGATCAAAATGAATCTCCACTCCTCGAAGTCATCATGGTAATGTGAAGAAAGTATATGACCTCCTCTAAAGACATAGCATGTCTCAACGTGAAAAAGATCAAGCAAGGTGGCTATGCCTCAACAAAAATGTGCCTAGACATGATCATGCCCCGATGTAAGTTGGTATCTCTAAGACCAAACACCAATGAAAGGGTTATGCCCCAATATAGGGCAAACCCTGAAATGACTAAGCTTCACTGCAAGCTCTCATAAGTGTCTGTGTCCGTGTCCTGATCCAATCATCTCAAAAATATGTCAACAATGATGAGAAGGCTATGCTCCTGTGATCACATCAAAGAAATCAACCAGTCATATCCCGTACTCCAATGTGAAATGAATCTAATCGCCTCCAAGGAACAACTATGCCTAGAAACCATCATGGACCGAAAGGGGTATGCCCCTGTGTAAAGTACACCAGATGAAACGCGCCAATCATGTCTCATGCTCCAATGTGGAAAAGGACATCCGATATCCTCCTAGGAAGGGACATGGCTAAAAAATCTGTCATCGACTGAGAAGAGTATGCCTCGACATAATGGTCATCCGATAATAAAACTCTCTAAGATGGTATGCCCCAGTGTAAGGCCATACCATAACTCCTGGTCCATCACAATCAGAATGCTCCCGAATTAATCCCAGATATCGCTCACATAAGAGCTATCAAACACAATGCATGATGAGTCAAAAGAACCAGATGAGCTCAGACCACCCATCATCGAATGCGCGATCCAAGTCATCCACATGTACAACTGAATCAGACCCATAGATCAAAGGGGCGTCTCTAGGAAGGAAAGCATGATGACATCGAAGCGTTGCGAAGTGTGGAACTAGCTAGATGGATCTCGGGGGCTTCGTAAGGTAACGACCATGTCCACGTCTCAGTGAGCATCCAGTAAGTGATAATGAACGTGCCAATATATGAGGATCCATAAACCTCCAAATGAAATGGGATATGCCGCAGTGTGGCACCAGAGGTACGATAGGTCAAAAAAATCAGGTGACACCAAGTCAATCATCGTCAAACTCACGATCCCGGTAATCCGAACACAACTGAATCAGTCCTACACGTCAAAGAGGTGACTCCCAGAAGAAGAAGCATGACGATATCTAAATGTCAACCAGATCTCAATCACCTGTCCAAGTAGAGGCTGTCAAAGACGACATCTGATCCCACGGCCTCAGGGTGGTCTTAAGACATGGGACGTAACATAGGCTAAGGTGATAGGGTAATAGAAATGAAAGGAAACTAGGCCCAAATACCCGATGATCAGAAAAACATGCCCTCATATATGAAATGCAACATGTATAGTGAATCCCATGAGCCATGGACCTGAGGATGCCTAACGTGAATATGATGCCGGTAAAGAGACAAATGAAGCAAAATGAACTGATAGTGATATGTGTAATGATGATGCGAAGTGAGCATCGAACCCGAGATGGGTTGCTGTAAGAAGAGAATAAGACATGAAGTGAACGAGATGAATCACAAGCAATGATAATAACGACAGCGAAACAATGAATATGTGAAGAAAGGTGGTGATCGACTCAGGTCAAACATGAAGTGAAGTCACATCAATAATGAATATAATGATGGAAAGGACAATGACTCGGAGTCCTTAGGAGAAGGTCACTCGTCTCTCTCACAAGTAGATATGACAAAACAATACAAATAACATGGGATTTTAGAGAGCTCACATACGAACTCCCAATAACGAACATACTCAATAAAAATGACCCCCAAACATCAATATACATACTCAATGATCGAGAACACTATGCACATACACACATGCACTAATTATTTATTATTTATTTATTTATTTATTTATTTTATTTTTTATTTTTATATATATACAAATACACATACCCTGAACATGAACGAATGAACCTCAAGGGTGATGTCGATAACGGATGGACACCGTCCCAAGTGCTAAGGCGACCCAAAACTCTCTCTAACGAGATGACCTTCTCAAACTAAGGATCTCTAAGCCAGTGTCCGCGAGATAGATGGTGGAAATGATGTGACTACCCTCCATGTGATGAACTGAGAAGGCTCACCACTCAAGGTGGAGAGAATATGAAATAAACAAATAGTAGATAGGATAAGGAAGAAGAGATGAATAACACAACCAACAAGATGAGATGAAAAAGCAGAGGTGCAGTGATAGGAAAAGATAATGAGAAAAACGTGCTCCTAGGTCCAAGGCTCATGAGACCCCCAAACAATGCATGCATACATTAAAGGGCCCCTATCCTGGTGTGAAAATGTGAGCAAGGCGATAAGAAAGAAAGGCTATAATTCGCATGCGAGGCTCAATGGGCTAGCAACGGACTATGTATCAAAAAGGGAATAACAAGGTATATGGCTAACCGAAATGATGGCCACCCATCCTGCGACCATGGTCTCAAACATAGTACCTCTTTAGCTGATCCACATTGGTCGGATCTGAGAATCGGTTTCCATCTAAATCCATCAACCATGTAGCGCCTTCTGGGGTCAACTCCTTGATGAAATAAGGTCCGCTCTAGTTGGGTCTGAACTTCCCTCTAGGATCATGTATCAACCGTACTGCGAATGCTCCATAATAATCTCAAAGATGATCCTCTCAAAGCAAAGTGAATGGTGATCTCATCAGGCACGACTGCCCATCATAAGCCAACTCTCATCATACAATATCAACCTCTATACTCACGGCAAAATAAGTGACAGTCACATCAAGCAAACGACCAATCCACATATCGTAATCCATCCAAAGATCATAAGCCAACCCTCGCCATGCGAGATCAACCCTGGGCTCAAACTCCTTGCACTCCACCTGGTCGGATCAGAGAGGGGATGCGCAAAGCTAGAAAACCAAGAACGGAAAGGTCATATAATGGTCTCAAGAGTGATGTTGTGCAAAGCTCATAATGGATGGATGTAGGTCAAAACGAAGTCGAGGTGAGGGAAGTGAGCAAGGTACTGCTCTGATAATAAGAAGATGTGTCACAGTCTCGAACTCCCTAGGTCAAATCTCTAGTCCTAGGCTAATAGGCTCAATATTCTCCATGACAGGTCAGGCCTCAAAACCACAACGTGCTAGTGAAAAGATGTCTCAAGTCAAGAAATACAACACATCATGTCACAAAACACAAAGATATGTCCATAAAGAAAAATGCATCCAATGGGATAATCCGATGAGTACATCATGCAAAAGAAGGATAACAAAGACAATACTCGAGAATCGAGTTATAGTCTCTAAATGTCAAAGACTAAACAAGACTAAACAAACAAAAACAAAAACAGTGACTGGTCCTATCATCACATCTTTGGCCATGGAAGGAACAAAATCTGAGCACCACTATACCAAGGCAAACCAATCATGAGTCAATCGCCCATGTCAATAAGATCAGGAACTGCTGGTGAAGAGGCATATGCATGTATGGCCTGAACTGAGGTAGGAATAGGAAACATATCAGACTGAGGATGCCCAAACGTCCCAGAATCAACAATGTCTTGTATGGCATGTCGTAGAGCAGTGCAACGATTAGTGTGATGTCCTGCTGACTGATGGTACATACAATATAAATCAAGCCGAAACTGTGAAGGCACAGGATCCGGAAGTGCCCTAGGAGCCAGATGAGCCAAAAATCCCATGGCCTCGAACGTCTCAAAAACCCTGCTCAGGGGTGTGCTCAAATCTGAAAAGTGTCTCTGACATCGTCGACGAGGGTGAAGTCGCTCCTGAGGAACTGTAATAACTGGAGGGCCCCGAATCCGGGATGGAGGTCGCGGATGTGAAGCACCCAAAGTAACCGATGCCGATGAAGTCAAATGTGGCAATGAAGGCATCGCCACTCCTGGAGCTCCTCTCGATGACGATGGATACTCCGACAAAATAAGCTCAATCCTCTCAACCCTCCGCGTCAAATCCACCATCATCTCATAAAGAGTAGTAAGAGTAATGGATGCGATCTCGTCTGACATGGTGAACCTCCACTGAAGAAGTCTAATCTCGATGTACTCTGTATCATAACCATCATACCATCAATCTCTGCCCGGGGACCGGTCACGACACTAAAACTGTCCAAGACTCTAAAAAAAACACATACAAGAGACAAAACAAAGCAACACACGATGCCACTCAAAATAACAACACTTAAAATGCATGATACGAAACAATGATAATAATAAAAAGGAGGCAGAAACACGTACCCAAGAAAGCAACAATATCACTAAGTGAAATGAGAGTACATCATGCAAAATAAGACACTACGGTCTACTCTCGAAACATAGGGTACGAACTCGACTCACTGTCTATAAAACAAGACTCAAATATAAAATAAAAGAGAACAAAAACCCAAACGACCAACTAACAATGTAGTCCCAAAATACACCAACAAGGTCTGCAAAGTGTCCTGTGAATATCAGTGCCCTGGGTATCCAAACGTGATGGTATAAGCCCGAAGGAGGAGGAACTGCATGTGTGGACTAGGCTGGAAAGGAATCAGCAGTCATATCTGGACCAAGATTAGTAGCTGTGGTCGATAAGGGGAAGTTAACCGCACCACTGTCGATAAGATCCTGTATGGTATGACGTAGAGAAGCACAATAGTCAGTACGGTGGCCTGCCATCTAGTGAAATGCACAGAACTCATGAGCACGAAAACGCAGAGGTAAAGTACTAGGGGGTGGCATAGGGGTCAATGGTGCTAAAAAACCAGTAGCTCTGAGTCGCTCAAAAGCTCTATCCAAAGGCATCCCCAAATCAGAATAAGTCCTCTGATGTCGCCGATAGGGACGAGACTACTCATGCCATGGGATACTAGTATGTGGATGTTGAAACTAGAATGAAGGTCGCACCGTGGCAGTGTGAGGATGCACAGAAGGGTACTGCCGAACTGAACGAGGATGACGATGCTGTAAGGGTGGAAAATCACTCATATGTATCTGCAATGATCCCTCACAGGGATGATAACCAGGTCATCGATTCTGAAAGTCCGCAGAACATATGCCTCCATAGCTTTCAAATGATCCACCAACTCCCTTCCCCTCAGTATCTAGGGAATGAGTAATATCTTACCATAATCATCTAGAGATGCCATCATCTACATCAAATAAAGCCTGAACCAATGATCTGAAATCCTGGAATGAGACTCCTGTCAGATGTCGAGCAAACCTAGGATGCAAAGTCCTCAAAAACATGCTCATCTGATCTCTCTCGGTAGGTCGCTCAATCATCTCTGCGGCCTTCTCCCTCCAACGGGAGATAAAAGAAGAAATAGGCTCATCTGATCCCTGTCGAAGAAACTCAAGCTCTCTACGTGTAACGCTCGTATCACCACTGGAGGAATACTATCTCAGAAACTCCTGTGCTAAGTCCTCTCAAGATCTCCGACGAGATGTCTCTAATGAAGCGTACCATCTCTGCGTCATGCCGCTCAATGACAATGGGAACAAAGTGAGCAACTGTGCCTCATCTAGACCAAGGGCCCTCATAACCGTGCTATAAAGTCTAAGATGAATACGAGGACATCCAATACCCGTATATCTCTCTATATCAGGCATCCTGAAACTGACTGGCAAAGTGGTCACTGGCACATCGTTAGGGTCATCCCACAAAATCATCTCATTAGGATCTCTCATCTGTCTAATCCTCCGCTCAAGTCTGTCCATACGAGAACGAGGATCCTCAATAATGGTAACAGGTGTGACAATGGGTGGAATGACAGCAGCATGATCATATGAAGTAGTATGCAAAGTCAGTGTAGCTGGCATTTGAACATGTAGAACAGGTGGTGTCATTAAATCAGATGGCATGTCCTTGAGCACTACATGCCTACTCTACTGAGTATCCATCCTCTAACTCAAACTAGTCAATGCCCCCTGAATTAAAACCACAATAGCGATAAGCTAACCAATCAAAACTGACTATGAGTTCGTCTATAGCAACCCAACAATACGAATCGACCTCTATCCCACTCAACCCAGGGCACTAAACCAAGACTGGGACTACAAATAGACCCCTACACAAAAGAACCCAAGCAAAACGACTCAAACACGACTCATGCAACGACACGGGATGCGACGAACAATGACCAATGCATGATACAATACAACCCAATACATGACAGGGTGCGATACACAATCATATGGTGACAATCAAAATTTGGATATACGATAGAATCTCTAGGGTCACATGAGTGTCTAGTGTGAGATAACTACAAATGTGACTAAAGAATTTCTATCGATGATCCAGAAAATGATCGAGGTGTGAAAAAAGTGAATGGGGTGTGAAGAACAACACTATCACGAGATCGATACTCAATTTAGACCAAAATATCCTTGATTCAACCTTCGACTCGAGCTCCATAAGAGAAAAAATGATAAGGTGATCATGGCGAATCTCTCAAAAAATGTGTGAATATGAAAATGTGCCTTTCACCTGTCTATAATGAAAATATGAGCATCGAGTCGAAAATTGAACCAAGAATCAAACAAAGAATAAGGTACTGAGCCCGTGATAGGTGTACAGTGTAAAAAGATGATCAATGAACATATCCCAAAGTATCGAGTAAGTGACAACAAAGAGAAGGGGTGTGTCGAGCCAAGAAATGAGAACGAAAACCCTAAGGAGAAAACATGCTAACCCATCAAGTGAAAAACACAAACTAAGGCAACAAGACGAAAGGTGATCCAAACAATACTCAAACTCATACCGATCTCTAAGCACTCTCAACTGGAGACTAAAAAGAGGGAATGTCAAATCCGAAGTGTAACTAAAAAGGCTCTGAAGGCCCTCAGATGCACCCACGTGTAGGGAGGGAGTCCTAATCGAAGGATCTACGGCTCAACCTACGAGGTAAAGGTGGCTTTAAATGGATATGGGTGGACTTTAAAGATCCCTAGCAGAAGCGATCATACCCTCCGACGGTACGCAACCCTCTGCACTCCTCCAAAGAGACGGGGCGCTTCCATGCAAGGTGGTCATCACCTCCACACATGCACTACCTCGGCATCTTAGAGGGGGTCCTATAGTGAAACTTCTCAAACTCTCAACGCTCAATAGTCAACTAAAGTGCACAGTGAATGGTGTGGGTGCATCCGAAAACCCTAAGAATCTAGAGCAGAAGAGGAAACACACTGGTCGCACGACTATCCATGAAACCTAGCTCGGGGCTATACAGGTCTTCAATTATCGGACTCCAATCGACATCAAAGTGTCGCTCTCCTCCAAAATGCTCCCGTGCATCGATATAGCCCGTCGCTAGACCCTAATCCTAATCTCTGGCTCGGTCAGAGAGCAAGCACACAGAAAGTCTCACACTTGCAATAGTGAGAACCGAGATGAAATGAATGACCGAAACCAAGAGAGTTGGAGGTAGGGTGATAGAAGTGAGACCCACATAGACAGACGACATGCAATCATGTAGAGGGGAGGGCAGTCATGCATCATACAATCAGGCAGAGCAGGATATATCACTCATGTACACACAAGATAAGCGAGAATACGACAATCAAGTCGAATAGCGATACAAACATCATGCTCAAAGACGATCAAAATAGCATACAAGTCAGAGAATCAACATGTCAAGCTGAGTGATATACAATGGTGAGTGTATGCATGTGAAGTGATCAGAACAATCATGCCAAAATCAGAATCAATACGCTAAGCAATGCAATAAGATCAATCATCAATAATCCAGCATGTCAAAATCTCAAATGAATACGACATCTAAGCATGCATCAAGAAATCCTCAATGTACAATCAAGAGATGAGCATCCACTAATCGTCCAATCAAATGCCACGTTTGCTTCACTCTAAGTTCAAGCTTGACCCTCTAAAAAAAATCCCCAGCGGAGTCGCCATTTTGTGGACCCTGCATTTTGTGCTCATGCGTTTCCCACTCGATGACGAGCTCGATTTTTATTTTGAAAAATTGATTTTATTGATTAAGAAAAATTGACTTGGAGTCGCCACTTATTTTTGTTTTATTTTTAAAGGGGTAAACAAAATAAGAAAGAAAAACCCTAAATGTGACTCCTTGTTTTGGAAAAGGTGGTCTGTGAAAAACCAAATCGGGTTCGGGGGTTAGATTACTTATCGGGAAGGTACGGTAAAGACCGTAGTACCCCTCTAAGTCCCTAAAGTCGGGTCTCTACTAATAAAATGAAGCTGACATGACAACCAAATGAAAAAGTCAATGAATACTCAAATCGATCATGTATGTATGAGAATTAAAACATGCATATAGCGGGACCAAAATAAGAACGAGTGTGTACCTGGGCAACGAGTCATCATGCACTATCAAGAGAGGGGGTTAGTGCACAATTAAAGAATAATCTCAGGCATATCATAAAGCAGAACAAATCAATCATGTATGATAATCAAATCAAACAATCAGTGGATTTTTTTTTAAAAATAAAATAAATAAAATGATAATAATATGATAACAATAAGTGAGTAACGGAATAAATGCGAGAATTAGAATATTAGGAATTGAGGATTAAGTTTGGAAATTGGAAAATTGGGATTTCAGATGACTAAATTTGAAAATCGAAATTTTGAAGAATTATTTAAAGACGGAATTTTAAATAAATGAATAAATGAATGGAGTAATAATAATGATCGGAAAAATAATTGCGGAAGTTAGAATATCGGAAATTGGAAATTGAACTTAAGGCTTGGAGACTTAAATAATTATTAGAGATGGAATTTTAAGTGAAATGAAGAAGTGAGTAAATAAATGAATGGAACAATAATACTGACGAAATAATAATGATTAGGTAAATAAATGCGGAAAATAGAATTTTAGAGATTGGAGATTGAGTTTAGAAGATTGAAAATTTGAGAAATTATTTAGAGATGAGATTTTAAATATATGAATAAGTGAATTAATAAATAAATGGGATGATAATAATAATAACAAAAATAATTACTAAGCAACTGAATGTGAATAGTGGAATTTTTCTTGATATTGGAAATTAGATTTGGAAGTCAGATTTTTGAAGAATTGTTTAAAGACGGAATTTTTAAAAGAAATAAATACATAAATTGGAATAATAATAATAATAACAAAAATAATATTTAAATGAATGAACGTGAATAGCAGAATTTTTTTTAGATTAAAAATTAAATTTGGAAGTCAGATTTTAGAAAAATTGAATTTTAATGATTAGAATTTTTAAAGGAAATAAACAAATAAATAAATGAAATAATGATAATAGCAACGAAAATAATATTTAAACGAATGAACGTGAACAGTGGAATTTTTTAGGTTGAAAGTTAAATTTGGAAGTCAGATTTTTGAAGAATTGAATTTTACTGATTGAAAAAATTTTATTTTATTATTTTTTTAAAAGAAATAAATAAATAGTTATGAAATAATAATAATGACGAAAACAATAAAGATTAAATAAGTGGATGTAAAACTTGGAATTTTTTTAAATTGAAAATTAAATTTGGAAGTTCAATTTTTTTAAAAAAAAAATTATTTAAAGATTGAATTTTTAAAAAAATTACGTCCAAAGTCGGAGTTTTGAAGAACTAAAAAAACGGAATGAAAAAAAAAATTTGAAAACTAAAACTTTAAGAGTCTTGATTATGACATGTAGGATAATAAAATAAAATAAAAGGAATGGGGCATGCAAAAGTGGCCGTGTATGGGCTGCCCAACAACTTTCCTTGGAAAATCCCACTTAGAAAACCAATATATAAAAAAATAATGCATGATAGGTTGACCTAGAAATATAACCTGTTGTATATAGATCAACGTGTGGCTGGTGGCATTCTTCTCACCCTTCTTATCAAAGCCATAGGTAATGGCAGTTGTAATGAGCCCATTGAAAATACACATTCCATCAATGCCAACAATGATGTCTTTCCGAAATGTGGAATTTTAGCAAACGAACACCATGGTGCTCCGTTTTGGGTGTAGCGCATGCAAAGGTTCTCAAGCTGGTGTAGGGATGTGTCTCCATTATCAGTAAGAAAATGAGTTTAGTGGGTGTTGGGAGATGAAGACTTAGAGAGAGAAAGGGAATTGGTGGTGCAGTTAGGGAAGGTGGTGAGGTGAAGGTGCTGCAACGGGCATGATGAGTGGAATGGGCAGCCAGCAATGGGTACCGTGGGCATGAAAGAGGGTAAGATGGGTATGGAGGTTGAAAATGGAGTTGGGTGGAGGTGGCCTTGTGCATGGGGCTTCATGCATGCAAGTATGAAATGGATGTGGTGGTTAGGGAGAGAGAAAAGGTGGTGATGGGTTCATGAGGCTTGCTTCACAGGTGGGTTTTCTGGATGGACTTTCATCCAAGGATGCAACCAGCCAGTCAAAACAGCATTATTGAGGTGCTTCGATGCATTGGACTCTGCCCCTGGAACCTTCAGTCATGGCGCTTTCAAGCAAGAAACCCACAATTCTCTCCAAGCTCATTTGCCTTCCGGATGATCTGGGAGAGCTCCCCTCTAGCAGAAATGAACAAAAAGGCTTCTGAGTTTCTCCTATCCTCTGTTTCTCTCCCTCCTCATGCTAACGAACAACTCCCTCTCTCATAGTCCGTATAATGAACAAGATCCAGGAACAGAGGTGGCCTCAACAATGAAAAATGCATGAAAACATAGCATAGAAGAAAGCAAATAGAAAGGTTCTCAAAGGAGGCTTCACATCATGAATCATTAGTGAACCTTCTTATTAGGTGAGAAAAAGAGCATCAAATGCAAATATTGGAGGGGTTCTCGGGCATTTCACAATCACAATAGAAACAGAGCATATTAAGATTGACGATGGCAAGCATGAATTCAAGGTTGTATCTCAACAAGCAACAATCCACCCCAAGCAAAACAACAAATATCCAAAATATCAACAAGAAAATGCAAAGGGATAGCTAGGATCCAAAACAAACCATAGCCTGTTGCATTCGTGGGATAGCAAGAATCCGAATCAAACCATAGCCTGTTGCATTCATACCTGAGGAAGTCTTTTTCAGCAAGACCAGCAGGACTCCAAGCTTTTCTCCCGAAAATCTGTCCGCTACCTTGTTTTTTTTTTTTTCTTTTTTTCTCCTCCAACCCGTCTCTATCCCCTTCCTCCTTACCCTGTTCCTATCTTCTTTGGCAAGCCACTACTTGCCCTACTGTTCCTCGCATTAGCAGCATGGCCCTCTGACCACTAGCACGGCCGGCCATGCTGCAGCGGGTCTCTCTTTTCTTTAAAAAGGGGGTCCCCCCCCCTTTTACTAAAAAAAAACTTCCCCCGGGTCTTGAGGTGCCCTCCCTTTTTAAGTTATGAAAACCAATGTTAATAGGATAGTCTTAGCATGACTTGAAGAGAGGGGTCTACAGTGAGAAAATCATTTTTTTATCAGTTTTTAATGCTTTTAAAAATCATTTTTCTTTTTTTTTTTCTTTTTAGGAAAAAGTGAGACTCACTAATTTAAAAATATAGAAAAAAAATCTTAAATTTTATAAATCAATTTCATTTTCATCAATTTAAAAATATTTTAAAATATATGTATTTTTTTTTTCATAAATCAAATAATTATTTTTTAAAATGACCCTTTATTTCATAATATTAAATAAAATTATCAAAAAAATTAATTTATCATTTTAAATTAATCCAAGTATTTTACAAATAAATATATTATACACTTTTATTATATAATATGAGATACAAATCACTATCAAAATTTTTTATAGGATTTTTAAAAGATAAATTAATTTTTTTTTTAATTTTTTGGTTAATAATGATTTTATATTATATAAATCCCTTTACTTTTTTATTTTTTTTATTTTTAATAAAATCGACATATTGATTTATGAAAAAGTATATATATTTTAAAATATTTTTAAGTGGGTGAAGATAAAACTAATTTATATAATTAATTTTTTTTATTTTATATTTTTTGTTATTAAGTAACTCATAACTCACTTTTCTTTTCTTTTTTTTCTTTTAGTAGTGCTTTTTGGGAGCAAACATGTGGAAAGGGTTTTAAGGAAGTGTTGAACGGACTTTTAATTATGTAGTTGAAATAGTGATGATTATAAAAAAAATATAATTATTAGTTGGACCCATTTGCCTCTGCCTGTCTGGGCAATGGACACAAGCTTATAATGCTTTATATATATATATATATATATATATTTAAAGAGTGTGGTTTGAGGAAGACTAATCATCTTCATCATTCCACCCCAACATTGGCATGTGCATGAGGAATGTTGGGACGTCATTTGTTTTTATTTTTGGCTCTGGCCAACCGTACCATCGAACTGTGCCAGACGGGGGCATCACAGCCGGAATGGGCCAGGACCAGAGTAGCCTTCCCAAGATTCGAACTTGGGTCCTGTAGGCCTTAAGGCTTAGGACGTTGCCCTCCTGGTACCATCTGAGCTACTAGCCTAGATGGTACCAGGAGGGCAACCAAAAAAACCTTAGTCTTGAGTTCGAATCCTGGGGAGGCCACTTTGGTCCTGGGCCATTCCGGCTGTGATGCCCCCATCTGGCACAGTTCAGTGGTACGACTGGCCAGAGCAAAAAATAACGTCCTAAGCCTTAAGGCTTACAGGACCCAAGTTCGAATCCTGGGGAGGCCACTCTGGTCCTGGCCTATTCCGACTGTGATGCCCCCGTCTGGCATAGTTCGGTGGTACGGTTGGCCAAAGCTAAAAATAAAAACAAATGACGTCCCAACATAAACGTCGCCCTTTTTTGCTCTAGTGCCTAGCCGTACCATCGAACTGTGCCAAACGGGGGCATCACAGTCAAAATGGGCCAAACAGCACAGAGTCTTATGGGGCCATTTGTTTATTTGGCCATTGGGGGGTGACGTCCCCAGGATTTGAACTCAAGACTAAGGTCTTTTTGGTTGCCCTCCTGGTACCATCTGGGCTAGTAGCTCAGATGGTACCAGGAGGGCATCCAAAAAGACCTTAGTCTTGAGTTCGAATCCTGGGGAGGTCACTCTAGTCCTGGCCCATTCCAACTGTTCGGTGATACGGCTAGTCAAAGCCAAAAATAAAAACAAATGATGTCCCAACAAGGAATGCTTACTAACCTTGCAAATATTACATTTTCATGTTGGGTCTGACCGAGTCTCTAAGCTTCTTTATATATTGATGAATATTATCTTAATTGTTAGATTATCTCTATCTCTCTCAACCACCAAAGGAATAGGTTGAGTACCGGCTCAAGCCCTAGCAAGAGATTGGGGTGTGATTGGACATATTCGGTACACTATAAAGCTAGCAACAAAAAATTACTAAAGGAAGAAAAAAAACAATAATTATTAAGGTTATGTTTGGTTTTAAAAGTATTAAGGGAGAAAAAAAATTAAAATAATTGAATTTCTTTTGTTTGGTTTCATTATGGAATATAAGAAAATATTAAATATAAATTATTTTTTTACATTTTAAAATTATTTCATTTTTACATGAAAAACTAAAATAAGTGAAATAAATTTAAAATAATATATGAATATAATTTGTTGATTTAAAATCTATATTTTATTTTTCTATTTTTCATCTTTATTTTCTGTTCCTTTTATGTTTCCTCAATTTTTTCGTTGCCAAACATAGCCTAAGAAGAATGAAGGAAAAAAAGGTTTATCCAAACAACTACTAACTAATTTTTAATATATTCTTTTATTCACATTGAATAATTCCGTATAATACTAACCGAGTTGGCCTAAAAGCCCAACACGTAAATGAAGTTGGACTGGGGCTTGGGCCGAGCCTGAACTAGGAATTTAACTTTTTGCCCAGCCTGAGCCCAAGTGTCAGCCCATCTCGGTCTAACTAAGGTATGGCATCCCAAGTCCGGCACAATCCATTGACATACCTGTAGACCTGAGTTTGTTGGGCTACGTTGAAGCAGTAAGACAGAAGGAAGAAATAGAACGCCTATAGACAAAAACCATAGGGCCAGGAGGGCAATTATCGCAAGAAGATGATAAATGGTATTAGAGCTACGATTATCTATTGTTGGTCTATCCCTACATATATGTAGGTATGGGAAGCACACTACAACTTGAGTTCTTTCTCCAACTCTTAATTCCTAGTCACTCAAGATGAAAACATACCCACTCTTGAGTACTTAGGAGCATGCATACCATAGATTTCGTCATCTCTACCCTTTGAACTCCTAGGTTGTGTTTGGTCCCAAAAAATATAAAGAAAAATAAAATTAAGAAAAATAAGTTTCTTTAATTGTACTATGAAAATTGTAATAAAATCCAATATAATTAAAATTAAATAAAAATTTATGTTGTTTAAAATGATTTAATCTTTATATAGAATAATTAAAATAACTAAAATAAGTTTAAAATAGTATATATAAAATAATTTATTGATTTTAAATCTTATTTTTTAATTTTCTTTTCTTCTACTTTCCTCTCTATTTTATTTCTCTCACGTTTCGCTTACATTTTCCAGGAGCCAAACATAACCTAGGCACTCGAGATGAAATCATAAAAGATGGATAGAAAGCTCAAACATGCTTGAATTTATTGTTAACAATGTTTGAATTATTCAAAGATTCACTAACATCAAAGGACATTAGCCTCACCTTTACACAAAGGATCTAAATTGAACAAAGCAATCCCAATAATACAATTCCACAAAATGAATAACTTCCATCCTATATATGATTTGAAAGGAGGAGAAGTATCTTTATGCTTCATGTGCATTTATAACTTATATTCTATATACGATTTGAAAGTGGGAGAAGTATTTATGGTCATGCCCTTGTCTTCTTGACAAGAAGGGGGAGAAGAAGGGGGAGAAGTATACATACATACATACAGACACACACACACACACACACACACACACACACACACACACACACACACACACACACACACACACACACACACACACACACACACACACACACACACACACACACATATATATATATATATATATATATATATATATATGTTTTGATGGATGATTGGTAGAAATTGACTATTTGGCGATGCCCATTTTTCTATTATGTGGATATTTTGTTTTATTTTCTATTTTACTTTTTGAATTACCATACTTCTTAGAGGCATTGTTTAAGTGTATGTAGATAATATATTGTTATAGGTTTGGGGGACATGTTTATGGATGGGGATTGCTTGACAACCAGAATTATCAAAGAAAAGATTGTATGTATATAATTAAGATAATAATTCTAGTCCAAACTAAATAGTTATGTCTCTAATATGTACCATAATTAGGCTTCATTTAAGTTCTAAGGTGAAATCATTGACTCAGACATGTTCATAAGGTTGATTTCACCATTTTTAGGCTTTCCCTTAGCAAGGTTGTCCACTTGTCAGATAGCTTTAACAACAATTCCGATGTTCCTTTTAATAGATTGAACCTCTACATGATTGAAGAACCAAAAGAGATGCCAATATAATATGGGTTCTCCCTTTCCAACAAGATTAGAAAATGTTGTATTAAAGTTTTATAGGTGTGTTGACAAAGGAAGAGGCACATTGCTAAGACACATTGCCACTTTTGCCATTACTGAAAGTAAAGTCTATGTAACAAAAGACAAGTATATGGAATCAACTGGATTGAAGTTGGTGCAAAAAATGCATGCATAATGATAAACCTTAAAACAAAGAAAAGAATGACAAAAATTCTCTTGAAGCAATTTTTCTATCAAATTATTCTTCTTTCTCCCAAATTAGCTAGATCACTAGCTTATCGGTGAAATATGTCATCACCAACTCTTAAAGAAATTCAACAATGGTGGAAGAAAGAAACATCATTGTGCTTTTTAAAAGCAAAAGATAAAACAACCTAGAACTATGCTTTAGTTTTCAAATCCCCTACATCTTTTATGTCAGTAGTAATGAGTTGCCAAGTTTCACTAGTAACAAATTCACCCAAAATAATTATTAGCTACTATCCAAAGATTTGGTAGTGGCAAAATCCTAAGTTCAATGGTAGCAAATTGAACTCTAGAAAGACACACCCTACTATTTAAGAGTTTATTGCTAGCTAGCTAATAACAAGTTTGCTAGTAGCAATCTATATTTTGAAAAAAAAAAAACTACTTATTTTGCCCCAATTTTGGCACATCACATCATAATAATTTGTGGAATTAACTACCAAAATATGGAGAAATTGGTTGGGAGATATATAGTTGTTATGAAAAGAGGATTTCTTTTATATATATATATATATATATATAATCTACATTGGAGGTGTGATGGTTAAAAAAATAAATAAAAATCAGGTAGGTTCCACATAAAATAAGAGATAAGATTTAGTAGAGTTCAAAGAAAGAAAGAGCATGTTGATGCAATAATATAGGGATTCTTATTTGATGTATATTAGGTGAAAAGTGAGAGCTTAGGTAGTGAAGGTTAAGTAATCCACCATATTAGTTATCTTAATTAAAACCATTTCAAAATTTGAATTAAAGACATGATGAGTTTGAAAAAACTTATGTCAAGTAGGATAACACCCAAAGTGGGGTAAATGAGTGAATTTTAAAAATTATAATACAAGAATTGAAGGACTTAACCCAAATTTAAATCAATGATATGAATTTAACCCATTTTAAATCAACTTAATATTGTTTGATAATATGAATATTTAATGCAAACAAAATCACACAAGGGAAACAAGATTTTTGTACGTGGAAAGCCTCATAGTAATTATGGAGATAAAAAATCATGGGGTCTAAGACCTCTAATATACTAATCCATTATGTGAGAACAAGACACACAAATTTACTTGATGACTTTACTCTAAAGTCCAACTCTCCAGCACCTATGCTTTGATCCACGTCTGCGACACAACACCTCCAATGCTCTAGTGGATTCACCTTAGCCTTTGAGAGGATGTAGGTCCTTCCAACAACCTATAATTCAAAGCGATGAATCCTTTTTGAGAGTTCGGGAATGTTAGGGCAAGTTGTGTTGATTATCTCAAAGTGTCCAACCTTAAAATAAGTTAAGAGAGAGTTTATATAGGTCTTCAGGCCAAGGGATTGGTGTATAGAATTTCCCAAAAAAATAATCATGAATTTCCCAAAAAAAAAATTGCTATATTCGAGTAGATTCGGAGGGACCACTTGAATGCACTTAACCACCACTTGAGCGGTTCTAGTGCTTCGGCATTAGTTCCATCGATCTAGTCCTTTATTTTTCTAAAACATAAATTAATGTATTATAACTTAGAAAAGAGTAACCGATCCACTCTAACACTTCAACCATTTAACTTGCCACTAAACAAACCTTTTTAGACTACCTATAACTTTCGGTTGAGCAATCAGCAGCCTTGAATCTTTAGTAGAGAGTAAGTCATTATTTTAAAAGTTTTCTAAGGTAGAATGAATAGGAACAAAATTGCCAATATATAAAGTAGAAGACTTAATGTCCTAACGTAGTTATTGAAGATGGATGGTTAAAGCGATGATAAGAAGTGGAACCCGTGGTTGTAATACCACCCCTATATTACCTGTGACTTTTTGGTTAAGCAATTAACAACCTTGAATCTTCAATGGAGAGAAAGTCACTATCTAAAAAGTTTTCTAAGCTAGAATGAGTAGGAACAAAATTGCTAACATATATAGTAGAAGACTTAATGTCCTAACATAGTGATTTAAGATGGGCGGTTAAAGTGATGATAAGAAGTGGAACCCATGGTTGTAATGCCAACCCCAATATTATTGGGTGAGTGACATGAAAATTATGACTAATGGAATGTTTTGAGGCCTTTAAAATAGAGTAGTAAAGTTTCAATTTGTATAAATGGGAGAGCATAGTAAAAGAGATCATCACACAAACGTCACATCAACTTAATAGAGTTGTATTTTTAATATCAATTATGACAACTTTCTATTATTTTAGTTGGAGTAAGCCCCTTTAGTAGAAGTAAGATAAAAGTAGGTTAGTCATAGTTGCCTCAATAAAGGAGCATCCCAACACATATATCAATGAAGGAATGTCATATCAATGGAGGGGTATCCTAATGCATTCTCTTGTTTCTTAGTTTAAATCAATGAATTGAAAGGAGTAGTATCCAGTCTTGAACTGACACTAGGGAAGGAGGTTTAACATCATTACTTAGGGAATTATGTAGGGAGGCTTCTTTCAACTTAAGGCATGCCATATTAATCTAATAGACCACCACTCCAATGCATACATTAATGGAGAGTGGCAAGTAGGCCAACAACAATGCTATACACACTTCGATCATGAGGTGTTGACCAATCAATACTATAAGGTAGATCCTAAGAGCTATTGTGAAACTGTTGGGAACCTCAAATTACTCCATTCCTATGCCTTGGATCTCGTAGGATGCTTGCATCTATCTCTAGGCATCTCTAAATCTATCGTAGTGGAAATATATGGTTATAAAAACCATTATTAACTGTAGATTTAGAGATACAATATTCATACATGTAATTTGGATGTTCTAAGATCAAAATCCATCTGATGAAGAAGAAGCTTGAAGAATTTCGTAGTCTCGTACACCTAAGATTTTCTACTCAATGACTCAAACCACGATCTTGACACTCCAAAGTATGGGAAATGAAAGGGAGAAAGCTTTGAATCTCTCTCTCTCTCTGTGGAGGTGGAAAATGACTAATTGAAACTCATTAGGAAACCCTAACCCATAAGGGGGTATTTATAAGGTTGCCCATTGGGCTTAAGTGACTTAAGCTCATCAAGGCTTAGGTCAGTTAACTACCTTAAAATGGGATATAAATGATTAATTAACCACATAAAGTCATCTAATTAATCAATTAGCCCAAACTAGAGACCTTGTTCACTATCCTCTATGCAACCTTACGTAATTACCAAAACGCCTTTTATGCACAAGAATGAACCTAGAGTCAATCCAACCCTCATAAACTGTGTCATCATGGTATATGAGCTCAGAGTGGGGGCCACTAGAACTCATAGGAGTATTGGCTCCCTTAGAATCCAATTCTAAAGTTAATTCAACATTTCACTAGAGAGAATCAATTGCACTCCATTATCCTACGTAAAAATAACAACGAGACGAAATTCAGGTCCATGACCTACTATCCATTACATGCAGACTCCTCATGAACTAGTGTCTGTATTCTTACAAGGTGGTGTTATCACCTATCAAGATTACCTCTCAAATCCTTAAGTTACAGATTCCACTTATTATGTGATCAACTGATATATTCTAACTTTAAGGAGCATATGTCAAATTCCACTAAATGAATTATTGTGGCCACAAATTTTAGGATCACATGTCCTTGTGATTACCTAAGGGGACACATTGTCTCAATCCCATTAGATATCATGATGTCTTTCTTGAGAATACTTGTTGCCACCAACCTCCATCAATAATGACCCAATCCATAAGAATATATGACCACTTTAAGGTCTCACCTGTAGATCAAAACCTCCTGTTGATTTTGACACAGACTCAATATCCTCTCAAGGTTAAGAGTTCCATGTAGTATAGTAACTTGGTGAATTATGACAATAGATAGCCTTCTATCATGATTCACCATAGGTCTTGTCTAGTGTGCATCACATACACTAGTGCAATCACCATGGTAAACCCATCCCGACAGTCAAGATAAATCATCCCTCCAATTAGGAGGTGGTGCTCTTCAGTCTCTATTGGATTGCCCAAATCCATGAACCAACTGTGGACAACTTATCTACTTACAGGGAACCTATAACTTGTATCTTATGTACAATTCCTAATGCACCTAAGTCATGTACAATATAAAAGACATGTGCTAAATGCTCAAATCAATGTCAATACACCAAAGAGATAACAAGGGAATAGTTAAGTCTAACTTTATTATATCATCTTTTGCTTTTAGGGGCTCAATCCTAATAGAAACCTCATAGTTAGGAGATTAGTGTAAGGTTAGATTCTCAGAGCTATTGTGAAATCACACAATTAGGAGATTTTGATTAGAATATTATAAATATTATATATTATATTCGAGAGACGTCCCCTTCTAGGGGAATCCATTGGTATAGTATGTTGATCATTGTTAGTATTGTTATTGGAGTAATTTTTCTCAATTAATTTAATAAAAAAGCCTTATGTTATTCTCTTGGCCAATTATTTTCCTAATGGATAACTTTTCTTATTTTGTTGAGTTTGGTATTGGTACGATTCATGGTTATAAGTCCTAGCATGAAGCATAAAAAGTATCTAATGTACATAAAGGACCTTAACATGCATGCAAAAGACCTTAGCATGCATACATAGTTCTTTGAGGAAGAAAGATACTCGAGCACTCTCCCAAACATACCACACTCTATTTAGAGGAATTAGAATATTTAGAGATGGTTACTAACTCCTTTAGTAGGGTTAGATTGATACTATTGAGCATTAATTTGCTCCAACACACTCACATATCAAACCAATATAGTCGACCAAACTAGTGCCACTCCTTGTGGATATAAGGGAGATTTTGTTGCAACACGATCTCTACCTATAAGTTAATTGGTAGTAAATTCATTGTAGTACATAATATTCTTCTAGATTTTAATTCACTGGTTGTGAATCACAAGTTTGTTAGTAGCAAAGATGACCCAAAACTAGAGATTAAGTGTGTCTACAAGACTTGACATGTGACATCAAGCCAAACACAAACATGTGTGGTTGGGCTACCTTGGAACACTTGAAAACTCTTTAAAGGTCAATACTAGCTAAAACAATACGAAAATGTGAAAGTCTTGATACAAAATCAATGTTAGTATTTACCTTTGGTATCGATATGACGAATTTTTCTTTCAATCTATGTTTATTCTTTGTTCCCTTGGATTCTTCATATTGGGATGCCATCTTTGGTTCTATTTAAGTTTATTCTTTGTTCACTTGGACTCTTTTCATTGGGACACCATTTTAAGTTCTATCTAAGTTTTTTCCTTGTTCCTTTAGACTCCTATACTAAAATTTACACCAAAAATGAATGTTGTTATGATGTAGTCAACAAACAGTTTTTGTATTTACAAAAGGTAATTGCGTGTTTAAACAATAAAAACCAACATAGGATCATATTCATATCCAATTTGAATCCAAATCAACTGAGGACAACACATATATTATACGTACAAATATGAACACACACACACAAGGGGAAACAGGCTTGATAGGCTTGATAGATGATGAGCAGAGCCTGCACTCCATGGAGTATAAAAAATCATCCATTTAATAAAGAAACATTGGCATCATAAAAGTATATAAAAATGGGGTGGGGGTCAGTCCACAAGCTTTAGTGAGCAATAGCTTGGCATGGCATCAAAGCGTGCCCTACCAGAAAAACTACTGGTAAGTGCATTCTTCCAACTGAAGCAACGAGTGTGTGGCCTCTTATACTATATTCCAAATGGTCCATTCTTTGTTAAGACTTTACATAAGAAAAAGATGGCAAAAGGTCCAAGGAGCTGCCAAGTGGTGCCCCACCACTCTCACCGGCCACTACCATGGTGCATTTAAAAGTAAAAGTTGTGACTTCCAAACATATTAATCTCATGAAGTTACAATTACATGGTTTATTATAGAAAACTTGTTTATCTCTCTTAAAATTTTCTTTTCTCATAATAATTTTTTTGGGATTTTTTACAATTATAAACATGGTTCCCAAAAAATAAAAAATAAAAACAAGTAAATAAAGAAGATTTTTTTTTTAAAAAAAATTCTTTTGTTTTGTTTTTATGTAAAAGTTGAGACAAAATAATAAATTATTGAATGATGTAATTTTTTTTTTTCATATTTTTTAAGGAAAAAGAAAAGGAAGAAAAGCCCTTCAGCAGTTCCCCAAATTTTACCAACGTATTTCTTTTTTTCTTTTTTTTCTTTTTTTACTTTTTAAGAATCATGTTCTAAAACTTTTAAAACCTCGCAAAGTAAACCTAATAGAAATGGTTAAGCATATCAAAATTTATTTCTCATAAAATAATATCCTCATTTGTTCCTTATTAATCGTTTTTTGTCTCATTTGAGATAACTTCTATTTTTTTGCTTTAATGGAAAGCTAAAGGTGAAGTTGAAGTTAAAATTTTAAGGTGTAATGTCGGTATTATTAAATATTAAATATTTTTTTTATAAATCAAAATAGAGTTCAGTCAATCTACGCAGAGTGAATCGGCCCGTTTTTATAAGAAATAAACATTAAATCTTTTTTTATTTAAGTCATAATTTCTTTGAATAAAATTAATTAGGCAGGCATAAAAAGTCTTATTTTGCTAAAAAAATAGGTATTATTTTATCTAAAGTCAATACAAAATAGGGTCTTTATATCAATTTTAAATCAACCTATTCTTTTATAAATAACATTCTCAATATATATTTTTTTTTAAAGGTCATATTTACAACTTTAAAATAATAGAACTTACTTTTACAATTCGAGCCAAATATTCCTAATTAAAGAATTCATCTTACTAATACATTGCTTAAAAAGATTTAACGTTTAAAAATAACTACATTCCTCGATTAAGCAGGTCCATAAGCCGCTGGTCTGATTCTAGCCTCTCCAGTCGCATATCATTCCTACACTTTCTAATGAACAATTCCACTTGTTGGTTCAACTCGTCATGACTTAGCAATTCATCCTTCCTTATGTATGGAGTCTCCCTCAATGATGAGAGAGCTTCCGCAAAAGTATTCGTCTTCCTTATCTCACTTGGAGCCAAGTTACATCCATCAACACAAGGTGGCACATCCCATGAGTCGGTCTTCCTAAGATGCCGTCCGGAAAGATTCCCCTCTTCCTCCATGATCTCCTTCCATGTAGCATCTAGGGTCTCATTTTGATCCTCCCACCCATGAATAAGTGCTGTTACCGCATGTTTCTCCAATTTGGCAGCCGTCTCTCCGGCAATACTCTCTCCACCGCTCTCCTTCTCCTCCTCCCCGGAATCCAATACGCATGATGCCTCCGGTGATGAGTCCGCCACAGATTTTTCTGTCAAAGAAGAAGAAGAGACTAGGATAATGATGAGGATGAGGATGACATTGATGGTAATGTATACATATGGAGGAGACAAAGAACTTCTCAACCACACCCAAATGCTTGGAACACTGCAACATAAGAGGTTGAATATGTCTGAGATTTTTGATGTTGGCTTCAACATAAGGACAGTGGAGATGATGCCTAACGATAACAGAGCCTGCTTAACAACCCAGATGGCCATATGGAATCTGCTTATACTATTAGAACTGGACTTCCAAAACATATCCGAGGCCATGGCTCTATAACAACTCGTCTGTGTATAAAAAACCCAGAAAGAAAGAACTGATGAAAAGAAGAAATTAAGGAGAGCAGCCTCAAAAACTCAGCTCCTTCATCAAACCGCAGCAACCACAGTGGAGATATAGCATGACTTTTGCTATTCCCAAGCAAAAAATAGAAGAAAGCAAGCTACCTACACATTTCAATACTGACAAAAACAAAGCTTCTCTGCATGTTTGTCAAAATATGATGCAGAGAGAAAACTGCCTCAGAATCAAAAGAAAGAGAGGACATCAGAATTGGGTTTCAAAGACAGGTTAGAATTAAAGAGAAGAGAAGGAGAAAAAAGAAGCTTCTCCAAAGAAGCACACTACAGAAGAGAGACTCGGAACCAAACACCACTTAGCGCAAGTGGGCTGATGCTTTTGTAGAAGGGAGGTACTTAAAACCTTGGGCGACCAAGCTTTTCTGCTTCTTTATCATTTATGGAAAAGGAGAGTGGAAATTTCTTTAATCCCAATTGTGGTTACTTGGAAGTTAGATTTGCAAGTCCAGAAATTCTAGATTTCTTTGTTTCAGACTTGGTGGGGTCTCAAAGGTGGAGTTATGGCATCTCCACTTTGGTGCTGGACAATCCTAGAAAATTTTAGATAAAATTAAATTTTTTTTACATGAAAGTGTCTTTAAAAGTCTCTCATATCTTTATTAATTTGATACATATTCTTTTGCGAAGAACATCTGTGTACGATGTTTATATTATTAATTTTATTGTGAAAATAGTATTATCAGAGTAACTAAAGTTATTAAGAATATATCTAAATATTTTAAATTATAAGAAAAATAAGTTAAGATAAAAATAAATATGTAAAGTCTATTTCTAATACTTAGATATAGGAGGAAAAATATGAGACATCCAATAAGATTAGAGGTTATGGCTTAAGGTACATCGAAAGGATCCAGTGCAACCAGATGGACAAGCGACTGCGAATGAGCATTTGGAGAGATCGAACGCTACCTCATGTAACCACCCATCCTGAGCAGTCCTCAACCCGACGAACAACTATACATGTATATAGCAATATCTGATTGTGCAGTCAGTGTTGTTGTACTCTTTCGCCATGAGGGAGATAAAGAACAGAGACCCATTTACTATGTAAGTAAAGCCATGGTTGACATAGAAACCCGATACTCCAAGATGGAACAAATGACTTTAGACTTAAAAAGTGTTGCACAAAAGCTCCGCCCTTACTTTCAAGCCCATCAAGTAATCGTGCTCACGAACCAACCGCTTAGAAGTATTTTGCATAAAATAAACCTGTCTGGAAGAATGTTAAGATGGGCCATAGAGCTAAGTGAGTATAGAATCAAATATCAACCCAGATTGGCAATGAAGGGACAAGTCATGGTTGACTTTATAACTGAGGTTTCTCAGAAGCCATCATAGCTTTCAGACTCTCTTAAATAGAAATAGTGGATGCTCCACGTTGATGGGGCATCCAGAGTTTTAGGATCCGAAATAGGTCTCCTCTTACAATCACCAATCAGGGAACAAATAGAACAAGCTATCCTACTTGGGTTCCCTGCCTCTAACAATGAAGCTAAATATGAGGCAATACTGGATGGGTTAGATATTGCTCTCACCCTATCAGCAACTAAATTGGAGATATACAACGATTCCCAACTGATCATCGGGTAGATCTAGGGGGAATATGAAGCCAAGGACGAACGCATGGCGTGATACCTCTCAAAGGTGCGAGCTGACTTAGACAGACTGAGCGAATGGGCTGTCAAAAGGATCCCTGGACAGAAAATGTACAGGCCGATGCCTTGGTTGGAATAGCTGCTACTCTCCCAATAAAGGAAGTAGTATTAGTGCCCATCATCGATAGCAACTTCCCCAGTATGTAGCACCAACAAAACAAGTGGCAACTGGATGAACGAGATTGAGGCATATATCCAAACGGGGGAATTACCTGAAGACAATAAGCAAACTCACAAGATCTGGATACAAGCCCGCTTCACTCTGATCGGGAACATCCTTTATAGGTGATCTTTTGGGGGACCATACCTCAGGTGCTTAAACGACGCGGAGGCACAATATATATTGGCTTAACTACAAGAAGTTGTGTGTGGCAATCACATAGGGGGACGTACCTTAGTGCATCATGCTTATTCTCAAGGGTACTATTAGCCCACCATGAAATAAGACGCTGAGAGCTACGTCAAGAGGTGTGATCGATGCTAAAAGTACGCCCCCATTCCTCACATGCCATCTGAAGTCCTCAATTCGATCACAAGCCCCTAGCCATTCACACTTTGGGGAATGGACATAGTTGGCCCCCTACCCGTCACAACCGCACAAAATAAGTTTATGCTTGTAGCCACTGACTACTTTAGAAAATGGGTAGAAGCAGAGGCTTATGCCAGCATCAAGGATAAAGACATTTCCAAATTCATCTAGAAAAACACTGTCTATTGGTTCAAAATCCTGCAGGAAATTGTAGTTGATAATAGGCCACAATTTGACAACATTGCCTTTAGAACCTTTTGTTCAAAGTTAAAAATAAAAAATTTGTACTCCACTTCACGTTGTCCTCAAAGCAACGGGCAAGCAGAGGCAACAAACAAAACCCTGCTCTCTGCGCTAAAGAAAAGGTTGGAAAAAGCCAAAGGAAGGTGGGTGGATGAATTGCCTGGAGTCCTATGGGCCTATCGAACGACACTCGGACAACCAACAGGAACTACTCCCTATGTTCTCGCCTATGGGATGGATGAAGTTATCCCAATAGAGATAGGCATGCCCACAGCCCAGACAGTCGTCCATGGCCAAAGAGACAAAATTCAAGAACTTGAAAGACACCTAGATTAGGCGGATGAAGCAAGAGAGAATGTAGTTATTTGAATGGCATCCTATCAGCAAAGAGCTATTGTCCATTACAACAGAAAGGCCCGACCACGTGCCTTTAGGGCTAGGAATCTAGTCCTCAGAAGGGTCTTCGAGAACACGGTTGAAAAAGGAGCTGACAAAATCCAAGCAAATTGGGAAGAACCCTATGTTGTATCTAAGGCTGGAGACTCAAGGGCTTACCATATGCAAATGTTGGACGGAATACCCCTGCTCTGCCCTTGGAATGTATCCAACTTGAAGCAATACTACCAGTAAATTATACTTAAATAAATAAAGAAAAGTTATTAAGAAGGCACAAGAAAAAGGAAACAAGTATGCATTGATAGGTATATAATATTCATTACAAAGTCATATCCAGATAAAACTATGGAAAGCAAGAAAAAGCACAAAAACGCAATCACTGCCCATCGGAGGACCCAACTACATCCGGATCTTTGTCTGCTTGGGTAAGGCCATTGATGGTTGCACCCTCGTCATCAGAAGGGTAGTTAGGAATATCTTGAGTAATACCGTTCTTCTTCATACAACATTGGTAGTCAAAGAAGAACATTTCATCGACTTGCTTATGATAATCTTCCTTCAGCTCCTTCTTTTCAGCAGTGAACCCGACCCGAACCTCTTCTAGTTCCTTTTTCTAAGCATAAAAAACCGCCCAAAGGTCTTCCAACTCCTTCTTCAGTTGGTTTCTCTCTTGCTCAACATCCTTACACTTGGCCTTTGCAGCCTCCTTTTCGTCTTTCATCTGCCACGCCTCAGGCTTCGTTGCTTCCTTTTCCTCCTCTAACTCTTTCAGCAGCCGACCCCCGTCTGTGATGACTTTTTGAGCAACAGCCAACTCGCTCTCTACCCACTCAAGCTGGGTGCGGAGCTCTTCATTGTTGTCTACCTGTTGGGTAAGAAATGCCCTCATAGTCTCCGCGACCTCCAGTTGTTTGAAGAGCAAGTTTCACTGCCACATCAAGTTGCGGATAGCAGCCACCTCCTGAAACAACATTGAATCAGGTGTCCGAAGCTAGAAATTAAGTAAACTTGAGCAAAGAAAAAGTAAACCTTACCACTTTCATCATCTCAATGATAGTATACTACTGCATCGGATGAATACACCAAAGAACAAACTTCGGAGTGCCATGGGGGAGGCGAGGCACGACAATTATGAGAAGGTTGCCAGGTAGGTTAACAAAGTATTGACAGGTGAGCGGAAAGAAGAAATCTATGCTTGTTACAAGGGGCTCAGGCGTAGTAAAATAAGGAACTTGCCTCAATAATGCCGCTATCTCCTCCCAGCTAGGAGAGCTAATCGGGGCGTCTTTGTCATTGATATCGTTACCTGGAGGAAAACCTACAGAAGTCTTATCTTGCATCGGACAAACGTCCTTCTCAGTAGAAGAACTCATAACCAGTTCTTTCCCAAACTTAGCGATATCAGATGAGGGTATCTACGCCATAGGAGCATTCGGGACTGGCTCCTCATGAGAAACCTTTGGGTGAGTCCTCTTAGTAGGCAGATGAGCAACCTAAAGTGCTTCAAAGAGGCGCTTACGCTGCCATTCCTTGAAACCGACCCTCAGGTTTGGAGTCATTTCTTCTTCTTCTTCTTCTTCTTCTTCTAGCTCAAGGATGATGCAAGGCACCATTAGCTCAAGCTCCTAGTTTGGATTGGCCCCCATGGAGGGTGAGCTAGTTGAGTCCTGGTTGGTGTCAACCTCTATAGAGAGCGAAAGAGAAGAAGGGGACGGGGATAAGTCCAAGGCCTTCTCAATAGGTCGAAGAACAGACTTCTTCTTAGTAAGAGGGTGAGCAGTAGAGCTGGTGGCCAGACGACTTACGCTTGGAGCCTGTCTCAGAGTCCCCTCTTGACGTTTTTTCTCTCTTTGATCGAGACGGTCTTGCCTTGCCTTCGCGTCTGCCGAAAGGGCTTCCTCGTAGAAAGGAGGTCCATTAGTACGTGATGCTCATCGAGCATCAATACTTTAGGTGCAAGACGAGGAAGGATGGGGATGACGTATGGCTAAGGTTCCTGGACCACTGATAGCAAATTCTGGTCAGTCAAGAGAGTTTGATGATGACGCTCGCTGGCAGAAATCACAAATAGTTTGTTAAGCCGATCGAAGAATACTTTCTCGACCCATTCCACGAGTCGACCTCTCTTCTTCTTTCTTATAGCAAACAAATAGTGAAGTCACTAGCAAACCCTCCAATTGGTTAAAATGCAAGGATAAGGTAAAATGAACTACAACTTATCCTACCCAGGATCGCAAACGAACGACATGGTTCAAAATCTTGGCTCAAATGCTCGACTAAACAAGCCTAAGGGCCTAAAATAACAACGTGTTCCTTAGTCGTGCCCTTGGTGGATGGTATATGAGCAGACAACCTGAATGATTCATGCCCAGTTAAGTATTTTAACCAAAAATATTTATAAATCCTATGACCTTATACTGGCGTAGCAAAACTACTATAGTATAGCAGCTCTAGGGTCGAACTCAAGGATGGGTTTTCACTCTACCAATGATAGACTATAGATTAGAAATTGAGTCTGATGATTTCCTTTGTCATAAACTTAAAGTTTAAAAGAAAATAAAATTTGTTTTGAAAGTGATGCTTGGAACTAACTAATATATAACTAAGTAGAAATGAAAGAAAGGAAGAAAGAAAGTCTCCTGGAGCTAGAGGTTGCTAGGATCAAGTTCAGAATGCAAAGTGGGAAACTCTGGATTTTTCTCCTCGCATTGGGGATTTAACCTATAGTTATTTCCCGAACCGGTATAGGTTTAACAATGAAGATTTAATCCATAAAAAGTCAATAGAAGTGGTAGTCAAGTTCCATTAATGGCTTTAGACACTATGGGTCTTCACCTTGAACCACTTTCCAATGGCTCGTACATGATAACTAATGGACTGATATGGATCTAGCAATAAGCATCCACAGAGACCTGAAGCTTACCATGTATTGGCCATTCAAAGTGATTCGAAGGGATTTAAAGCAAAACTTTAGATTTAAAAGCCATTTATGAACTCCAACTACCTGTATTTAATGCACAAGAGTTTTCCACTTTAGCATCTGGACTTTTCACCTAGCTTCCCTTTACTCCAAGAAACTAAAGGTTTAGCCTCTCATCATCTGGGAAAACATCCTCAGAGGTTGTTTGGCTTCCAAGAAAAAGAAAATAGTAGAAGGAAAAAGAAAGCAAAAGAGATCTCTGTATTTCACTAAATGTAAAATATACATAAGTTAGTCTCCTGGAGAAAGCTCCCCGAGAGTCCCATTTTTAGTGTTTACAAGAGAGTTTATATAGGAAGGTAATTTACCCTTCCTTGGAAACTTCCTAGCTAAGGAATTACATGAGTGGCTGCATACAAGGAGAAAATGGAAATTTGGACACAAAAATCTGAGGAAAAATATCTCAAAGTGTCGGACGCAAATATCGGGAAGCACTAAGAACCACTTCGCAGGTGAAAATGAGGTCTACGAGATTTCAAAGACACACAAAAAGGGCTGCGAAATCACTTCACAGCAAAAGGCTGATTTCGCAGCGCTGCAAAGTTGGCTTTCAGCTTGCGGTGTTCGGCTTCCAACGGCTGTAACTTCCCCATTTCAGATCCAAATCGTACACGGTTTGAAGCGTTGGATTCTTGACTTCCTGAGCTTTGAAAAGGTATATAGCATGTATAAAATGGACTTTGGGAAGTGCTCCAAAAGTGCGAAGGAAGACTGCAGCTGCTATCCTCTGTTTTCTTCACTCCATTTTCTTCACTCCATTGATTTTTCCTTGCATACATTGAACGACTAAGGCAAAGGACTATGAGGCTCCAAAGCTTGGTTTCTTCATGAATTTGAGCTTCCAAAAGCTTTGCCATGAACTATATACAGCTCTCCCTCAATCTTAAATTGCTTTGGTGAGCAAAAAGCTATCAAAAACACCAAAACTTAACACAATTTGATTAGAAACGATTGCAAGGGTCCTTAACATGCCAATTGAGTTAAAAGGTAATAATTACTACTCAAAGGTGTTTAAAAGAGCTAATTACAAGCCACAAAATAACATGTTTTGAGTAGTAATCACTGAATATCCCTTTTCGGCTCATCTTTACTATATAAATAAAGAGAACTTCTAGTAAAGAAAGGTCCAAGTGGAATAGCATATTTAAAATGCTAAACCCTATCAGCACTTTGACCGCGTTCGGATGAAAGAATGATGGAGGAATCTTCGTGAAATGAAGAAACTGCTTAAAAAACAAGGGAAGTGGAAAGCGGAGCCCGACATTTAATTGCTCCTTATTGAATGTAACGACATTGAAGAATTCATTCTCGGTAGGCATAGAGCCACCATCCATCAAGCGTATAGAAATGTCATTCGACACGCGAAAACGCTTCCTAAACTCTGGCTTAGAAAGAAGTTCGGTAGGCTTTTTTGAATGATCACGACCTATGCCTTCTCTTGTCCAACCACACTGGTATATGCAACACCCCCTCACACTGACATGCTGAGGCAATGGGCTGAGTAAGACCTACACGGCATAACGACCGGACATTAGAAAGTAGTCACTCAGCCCTCCTGCTCGTAAGTAGTACCTCAGTTGTACAATGAACAACCTACATTGGCCTAAAGCCCACAATTAGGCAAAGCACTTGGCCCGACCTATAGGGCAAGCCCCAACCAAGGCTCCCCCTAACCATGCTCCATAGAGGCCTTAAACCAAAGAGACTAAACAATAGTCCTAAAAAGCCAACCCAAAAAGGAAAAAACCCTAGTTCTAGAAAACGTCGTCGTTAGAATGACTGACGTTGTCTCCCTTTCCTAGAAATGCACAAAAGCCTTGTTTTCTATCCTCAGCGACGCCCATAGTGAGCCTAGAAAAGCCACAAACTATCCCAATAGCAACAAAATGCACCATTGAAAGTAAAGGAACCAGTGCGAGAGATTAATGTCTTACCTAAAACTAGAAGAAGCACCGCTTCCAGAAATGAACGTTCACCCCAAAAACAAAACTACTACAGATGGCGGTACCACTGGGAAGATGGACAACCACCGGAGCTGCAGTAAAGCAGAACGTAGGAGCCATCGGAAAAAGCGAACAGCGGGACAATGGGAGGGCGACGATTGGAGTTGTAGAGTGCGAAGGAGATAATGACATAAGAGAAGAGCAGGAAACATCCAAAAGGTATTCCCAAAGGTCTGGGGTCCTCTATTTATAAGGAACCAAAAACCTTAGGGATCCCAAAAGATAGGTTGTCAGGGAACACACCCCAAAGCGACACGCTGCTTGACAAAATGCCTCGGTGGAAAAGCCCCTCATTTAAACGACTGACATGTGTCCCACCCACATTGGGGGACTCTAGTGGGCATTTTTAGCCAATCCACCTCTGCCTAAGTATAAGTGCATGTGCTAACGGGGGCATTGTGGGGACCTTCTCCCATGTGTTTGCTCACGTGTACCTCCACATGACTGTCCATGTGGTAGAACCTTAGTTGGACTACGTGTCACTCCTTCCATCACTAACCAGACAACCTTCAAGACACCTGGAAGCATTCTATCCGAACCATTTGGGGCCACTGAGTGGGGCACGTTTTCTTGACATTCCCAAATCCTCTCTAATATGCAAGACGATAATTACTTGACATTGGAGTGACTAATGAGACTTTTTTTACCCTTACATCTACATCAGTGGACTGGAACTTCCAGTCCCATACCCTTAACAAGATTGAAATGATGGCAAGCTGTGTCTTGACGCGTCACTTGACACAGCCACCAGCCACCTTGCAACTACAATGATTGCCTTGACACTTACTACGCAATCATCATTATGGCATTAAGTTAAGGGTCAACTCATCACTACTATGCTCTCCTCCTTTTGAGCACTATAAAAACCCCAATGAAAAAGGGCACAAGTACGCGATATCTAGGGTTTTTCCTATCTCTCTCTCTCTAAGGGTTCTTACCCATCTCAAAGTCTGACTTAGGCTTCGGAGAGTGTATCCGGATAACCTGTCCGGACATCTTTATGTGGGGACGATGAAAGCCCAGTCTTCGGCATCTGGATAGAGGCTCTTGCTGCCACAACCAAAGGAGGAATCCATCATCAGTTTGATCTGGTATGAACATACATGTTTCTATTTCTTCAATTTATTTTTTGTTTTGATAATTTTTGGCATGTTTAGATTTAGATTTGGGGTGGACGAAAAGACCACTATTGATTATTGATTTTTTTTCTTGGTTAAATTGATTTATTGTTATCATATTGAATTATTGTTTGGTTTAGTGGATTTTAGTTTTTTAATTTTGATTGATTGCAATCATTTTTATTGTTACCAAAGAAAATCATTTGATATGTTAATGATAATTAACTTAAAGTCTATTTTGAAATTGTGATTTTGTTTTTTTTATTTTTTATAATTTTCACTTTGATATGTCACTTGGTGCCTTCTTATTTAGGACACTTTCACATGCCTACACTAATATTATGTTAAGCTTAATTATGAATTTTTTGTTTTCATTGATTGTGTGGTGATTTAGTAACATGTTTAGGTCTTTAAATTCATCTTTAAATGCATGTTTAGGTTACTAATAAAGCCAAGTACAACTACACATTGACATTCACATTTCACACACACTAATGCACATATTTGGCTTGAATAGGTATTCTTTACTTAATTTGATTCCATTGTTTGATTGTGTGTTTGTGGAAAAAAAAAATTGTTCTCAAGACTTTCAAAAATGATTTTAATGTTTTTAAAAAATAGACATTCTCTTTTAGTTCTATAGGCTTAAAAATGGGTTTCTAAAAACATTGATGCTACCTTTTTGAATTGGTATGCATTTCAAATTTGTTTTCAAAATGAATTGTGATTTTTCATGGGAATGACATACATGGCTTCTTATGGAGTTCTTTAATCATGGAAATTTTCATTCAAATTAAATTGGGAAGTGGTAACTCCCTACACATTCATTTTCAAGTTTTAAAATTTCAAGTAATATCTTATTCCAATGCTTTGTTTTGTAGTCCTAGGATTGATATGTGAATTTAAATTAGAAGATGACATTTTTAATTCATGATTGTATTTTTCCTTGATAGTACACTCTCTAAGTTAATTTTAGACACCTGTATCACTTCATTTAGATTTTCCCAGCATAAGATATAATTTTGTCTTTAGATACCTTGTACACATGCTTTGTTTTGGACATTCTAAATGATAAATTGATTTTAAATATCTAAGAAGTGTGATTATGCCTTGATTTTATTTTTCCTTTGAAATAAAATTTTAAATATTGTGTATGAATTTTGGCTTGCATATTGGGCAACCCTAGGTGGGTTAAAAAAAAATTAATTTTTACAAATCCTATACACTAACCCTATTTCGAACTACTTTGATTGTTATGAGTGTGATACTATTTGACTTATGATTTATGAATTTGGCCAATTTTCCTAGAAACTAGACTCCTTATAGTTATTCCTCAACTTTTTTCATGTAAAAATTTAACTTCTAGATATTTTTAATGATTTATCTTGGGATGTGTTCTGTTTTGAAATTTTGTTGAATTTTGTACTAATTAACTTATGGAATTTTTTTGTCATTAATTGGTTTGGAATTAATTAATTTGGTTTTTTTTGTAAATTGATGTACACTTATTGAAGGTCATACATTTTTTATCATGATGAAATGAGCATGTTTAATATTTGTTTTAGATTTATTTAGAAGACTCTTATATGCTAACCTGTTTTGTTGGATGTACATTGTAATTTTTTTTGTATTTTATACACACCTCATCACTTAGAATTTGTTTCTTTTCTTCTAATTCATTCTTTATTCCTCATGATGCCTTGTACATATGAAATACCTCTTTGATTTATTACCTTGTTAAAATTTCAATTGCTTTTGAGGGAGTGCTTGCTTATGTACTAATAAGGTATGTATCTCTATCCTTTGTTTCCTTTGTATATATATAATTTATATTCTTTGGATTGATTCGATTTCTGTTGTTTGGCTTTGGTGTATGTAAGTGAGCATGTATTTGAATTTATGTTTGACTTTGTATGTATGCCTATGCTATGCTTAGAATTCTCTCATGTCATGCCATATGTGTGATATATCATGTTGATTGTTATCTAACTTTAATTATCTTATGAAAGCACTTATAGTTGATTAAGGCACACTTCACTTTTATCTCTATATGTGTGATTGTATGACATTCATGCATCCTTGTTGATAGACTTTGATAATTTTTTTATTTTTTTTTGTATCCACTGATTTACATATCCATTGTCATGGTTACCTCAACTTATTTAGTAAAGACCTTATTAAGGACTTAGAGGGATGCTACCTATGGTACCTTCCCAAAGAGTAACCTGACTCCAAACTTAAACTCGGGTTTTCAAAGACATGTTTTTCCAAAATAAGGAGTCATTCTTTTAAGATTTTTATTTCTTATTTGTTTTCCATTTTTTAAAAAATAAAAATAAATGGTAACTCAAATTTTTATAAAAATCAACTTTTCGCTAAAAAACAAGTCTTGCCATTGAGTGAGGATGCATGTGAAAAATGCAGGTCTACTACACTTGTGATCTCTACTGAATAGTTAAATACATCAAAAACCTTAAGATACCCCTAAAACTCTAAAAACTACTCCTCTACCACCTAAGTTGTTGGATGTAGTGCTTGAGCATTGAAGTCCACTCAAGCATTCAAAGAAGAGTTTAAGCACTAGTCGTTGCTCAAGTGTTAATTTGGACGCTTATGCATTTCCATTACAATTGCAAATCTGAGAGCGAGAGTCGAACTCTTCTCCAGAGCAATTCCTTTAGCACAAGAGTCCTAGTTTAAAAGATAAATAATGGATTTTGAAAATCTCATGATAGAGAATTTATGATAAGAAGGGTTACCAAAATATTTTTGGAAACTTTTAGCAATTTAATAGAGATATAAAATATTTTGAAAATACTTTTCAAAATGGATTATTTAATTCCTTTTAGGAAGATAAACATTTTTATTATTTTTTCATAGAGAATATTTTATCCATTAAAAAATTACTATAGAGTTATGTTTCTATGAGAATATTTATTAAATTGGACAAGTGTAAGAATAAGGAAAATAAATTTGTAAAGAATTTTGAATGTAAGAAGCTGAAGTTCCTTTCTTGGATAAGATGCTCTCAAGATTTTCAAAATCTTATAAATTGGTAATTTCCTTATTACTCTAGAATTTCCAATTTGGAAAATAAATATTTTGAAAATTTTCATTAGAGATAATTTATCATTAAAAGATTATTACCAAAAGGTGTAGTAATTTGATGGAAATAAATTTCTTTGAAAACCTTTCCTAGATACAATATTTATAAATTAAATTAATTGTATATAGAAGGAGAATTTTATAAAAATAGATTCTAAAATTTTGAGTAGATATTTTATTAAAATTCTTTTTGAAAAATACTTTCCTGGAAATTTTCAATTTTTCATGTTGATATTCTCTCATTACACTAGGTATCCAATTAGGAAATAAATATTTTTTTTAAATTATCAAAGTAGATAGTTTATTCATCAAAGTAATTACTAAGGTTATAAAATGATTTTATCTATCTTAAAAGATTAAGTGGGAGAGAACCTTAGGCAAGCCTGTGACCCTTATTGTTGAGCCCATCTTCATTTGAGTTCATTACCACCCCCACGATGGGTTAGCCCTAAGAATCAAGAGATATAGACTCTCCATATTGACGAGATTGGATATGTTTGAAGTGGGAGCAACCACTCCCACTGTGGGGTTCTTTACTTGGTGACATTGATAGTTCAAGGACAACAATTATACACTTGACATTGGATATGAAGTGGTTGAATCGCCCCACGCGGTCCCATTGGCATAATCCATGGGCCAAACTTAAAAGGTATGTTGATATTGCCTTTAGATACCTTTGTGGTTAAGGTAGGAAGATCAATCTAAGAAGGTCTCTAACTAGTAATAAGGTTATGACCTACCCTACGTAGGTTTAATTCTTATGATACTAGGATACCTTTCAAAAACACATGTAGCTTGAGAGCACTATATTTTTGCAAAATTAATTACCAACTGCCTTGAATGCTTAATTATTTCATATGCATGGTTTCTTTGTTATAGATATCATGTTAGTTTTATTATCACTCTCTTTCTCACAATAGACCAAACCCAACTAATCATTTGGATTAATCTTATTTTGGATATGGTAACTATTTGCATAAAAGCTAGTTTAAGTAGAACTAGTTATTCCTTATGAATTAACCTAATAGAAAGAAAGAGTGTTATATCAAAGGTGGCATTAGACGGATCAGAAGACCAAGTGTCTTATACTTGGATATTTAGATAATTTGTTACAATAGCAACACATGTCTATTACCAAGGATTTTGATGTTCTCTTTCTAGTTTGCAAAGGTTATTTGGTGATAAAGGTAAGTGAGCTTTGACAAGTTGCCCTTAGGATTGTTATGAATACCAATTTTGATATGATCTTAAAGACCTTGCCAATTTCCTTCAAGATGGTTAGGGGGATTCTCAAATAACATAGGGGTGTTCATATAGGTGTCAAGGGGTTCTTTAAGTTCTTCTACCTAAAAAAAAAAAAACAACAACACCAAATAAGGAAAATTCAAGAAATGAAAAAGAGAGCAAGCTTAAGGGTAGATGATTTCTTTATGACCTTTTAAGATACTAGAAAAGGAATGCCCAATTTACCTAAAGGAAAAAGGAAAGTATACATCATTTTCTCATTATTGAATATTTAGTGGTGGATTTCACCATTTATGGTGGTTGGATTCCAGACCTACTATTTGTAAGTCCTTATAGGGTATTCAATAAGTGAGAAGGTTAAACGATGGGATTATACTTGCCTTAACTTCAATTATAAGGATAGTTGTGCGAGTTAGTGGAAGGTAATATCTTCTTCTTTTATATGTTTTCCATTATCACTTTGTTAAATGATAAGAATAGTCATATCTCAAAATGAGCCTAGCACTAGTCAAACATTTGGTATCTAAATCTAGGTCATGCTAATCTAAATAAGATCCAAAGACTAGTCAAGTCTGAATTCTTTGATTTTTAAAGGATCTTCTA
The DNA here is from genome assembly GCF_004353265.1 of Vitis riparia. Classification (NCBI taxonomy): domain Eukaryota; kingdom Viridiplantae; phylum Streptophyta; class Magnoliopsida; order Vitales; family Vitaceae; genus Vitis; species Vitis riparia. The sequence goes on from NC_048447.1 coordinate 1,962,573, forward strand.
GTCTACAAATCCTATATAGATGGTAGAATGACCAAGAAGATATAGAACCGAGGAATGTTTGAAGTTAGTGCATACTTGTATAAACTTTTTAGTGTTCATGCATGGGGAGGGTATGGATACTATATCACTTTTAGTGATGATTACTCTAGGTTTAGATATGTGTATAAGAAATTTGATGTATTGGATAAATTCAATGAATTTAAGGTGGAATCGGAAAACATATTAGCTAGGCATACATTTCAAGGCAATTTGATAAGATTGAAGTGAAATGTCTAATAAGTTTGATTCTTTTCGTTCGAGCATGGGATTTTTACCCAGTTATGTACACCAATGTCTCCATTCATACATAAACTTAAAGCGTAAATGATAAATAATATACTTAAAAGAATTTATAAATTCATTATAGAGAAAAGAGAAATTTTATATGAGTAGAACTTCTATTGTTTAATAATGTAATTTGAATTATCATTTTGTTATAATTTTTACTTTTCATAAAAGGTGAACTTGCCTATTTGGCAGAGAGATTTCCTTTACATGTGGAGGAATTGGGTTTTGTTCCACATATTAGAATTTTAATTTAAGTATTTTTAATTTTAATATTATGAGGCCTTCATTCATTCCACTAGTTTGATATTAAAATTAACTTCATCAATATTTTAGAATTTAGAATTTGAAAATAATATATATATATAATAATAATAATAATAATAATAATAATAATAATAATAATAATAATAATAACATACATAAAAAAAATTTAATAATAATCATCTAGGAATTCTAGGTACAAATTACCTACATTAATACTTTTATATTCATAATTTTTGTTTATGAATAATGATTAAATAGCTTCTAACTAAATATAATTTTAATTTTAATTTTTTTTTAAAAAAAAACACTACCATTGTTGTTTTCATAACTTTTGGTTATGAATAATAATTATATAGATTTTGGCTATGCATGGAGTTTAACATTTATTAATCTATCAATCTTTTTTCTTCTTTTACATAGCTTCAACCCATGAATAATGAAAATTTGAATAATAACACACAAAAAAAAAAAAAATGAATATGTATATATAAAACTGTGTTGTATTGGTCTTCTCTATTCTACTTGAAGTTCGGTAATAGTAGTCTTCAAACACTAGGCTTGTGTTGATAATGTGTCATAAATAAAAGAAAAAGAAATTGAAAGAGAAACAAATTGCAATGTGTTCATTCAATTAGTAATCTCCCTTTTATAAAAAAAATTGGAAGAAATTGGATCATCAAGTTTTCATATCCTAGTAGATTTTCCATATATATATATATATGATGAAAAAAAAAATTTATTTTTATTTATTTATTTTCAATATATTATCTTTCTAACATTTAAGATAAATAATAAAAAAATGCTACTCAACAAATATTGAAAAAATATTATAAGTAAGAATTGAAATAAATAAATAATTTATTGGATTATAAATATCTCAAAATAATTAAAATTATATATAATTAAAATTTTACTTATATATATATAAAATCTACATTCATCATTATAATTTATTATAAAAATAAAAGTGGGAAGTTAGACTAGTTACTAGGTTTTGTAAAGTGACATAACTTATAACATGATGAATTCTCAAGTATTTAATTTTAGAAAAGTCAATAGTTATAAATTTTGTATTTTAATAAATAACTTTTTAAAATCAAAAAGGTAATTTATTTGAATATTGTGATTTTTCACAAGTCCATTTTCAAGGTGTTACTTTAAAATATGAAAGAGTAGGAAAACGTGCCCTTCTTTTTTAGGCAAATTTTGTCCTCGTCCTGAATGAACTTAGCTTTCTAGGTCTGTTCCCAAACTAGCCATTGTTCAAGTGGCAAGGTTGATTAACTAAACTTTTTTAATCTTTCGTTGCCTCATTTCTAGATTTCCATATTTCTTTCTTTAAAACTTTTTCAATGTCTACCTAGACAAAAAAAATGAACTTCTTCTTATACACCCCTAGATAGAAAAAGCATTAATCATCCGGTATGAGAGTTTTCATTTTCTCATTATACACAGAAATCGACAAGGTAAAAAAAAAAAAAAAATACAACCCAAAAAATGAAAAAGTAATTAAGAAAAATATAATTATAATCTGGACAAGATTAGGGTTTATGCACATGTTTTGTTGGTTATCTCCAATATCTCATGTATTGCCATATAAGAATTCATAAGCAATTCATCCTCCTCATAATTAGTAATACACCATTTTATAGGTAAAAATCATGCAATGCAAACATTTGCATCAAACTTGATCATAATAATTATATTTTTGATAAAATGTGGCGTAATTAACTAATCACTTGAAAACAAGAATATTGTTTTATCATGATTATAATCCCCGTTTGGAAGATTACCTCATTTACATGACTCAATATTCTATAAAAATGTCACGAAAATCATGACATATATGCATGGAAAAGAAAACTGTTTATCATTACTAAAATCTCTACTTGGGAGATCATCCAACTAACATGTCTCTAGTCCTAAAAAAGAATGTCATTTATCTTTAAAATAGTTGTTCACTACATGCTTTTCTAAAAATTATGGAGTAATTTTTTTTCAGGATTTTTTTTCTTATTTTATTTTTCCTTTTAAAATAAAATAAAATAAGTGATGACTCCAGATTTTCCAAAACATAATTTTTTACCAATATAAAAAGCGAGTCACGTCAATTGAGTAGGGGTGCATGTGAAAAATGCGGGTTCATAATTTTTTTTCGATTTTGTCAACTTTTTTCTTTTCCCATAAAAAAAAATTGTAATAGTAGAAAAACAATGAAGGGAATAAGTTTAAAAATATAGGCTATGTTAGGTGTTGAGAAAATGTGAGAGAAAACACGAAAGAAAGAAAACAGAGAGAAAGAATAAAGAAAAAGAAAAAAAATGAAAGAAAATAAAATATATATTTAAAATAAATAAATTATTTTATATATTATTTCAAACTCATTTTATTTAGATTTTTTTATCTATATAAATATTAAATAATTTTAAAATGTATAAAATTTTCACTAATTTTAATTATATTTGATTTTTTTTATATTGAAACCAAGTATAAAAAAATTATTTTTTTAAATATTTTTTAAAAGTACTTTAAAGGACAAACATAGTGATAATGTTTAGAGCAGGAAAAATAATACAAATAAGAAAATATTTGAAATAAAAACATAAGTAACAGATAAAATCAAAGCAATAACTATAAGTAACTAAAAACAAAATTAATAATATCAAGAAGATACCTTTTTTCGATGAGGCCTGTCCCTTAAATGAAATCTTGACGAGGAATGTACTTCAAAGGAAATCTTAAGGGCAGAAATAAATCTTGATGACGTCTGGACTTAGAAAGAAATTTTAAGTACAGAGATCTTCATGACATCTGTACTTAAAAAGAAATCTTTTCCCAATTTCAAAAGTGGATTGTATGAATTCAAATTTTATAGATTCCTATATTCACATGGTATTTGCTATATTAAATTTTTTATACTATAAATAAAGTTATTAGAAATATTTTTACAAATATTTTGAGGAAAAAATTATGAGCTGGAAATATAAGAAGTGAGGGAATCAATAATTGGATTTGGTTTGCATATTATAATATTCTTTTTATGTTATAAGAAATTGATTTTGTCTCGGCCTGTATTAAGTATATTGAGTTAAATCATATTAAAATCTCATGTATTTGTGAGTAATTGTTTTATTTTTATATTTTTGAACTAATATTTTTGTATTAAAATTTTTACTAGCACATTAAATTGGTATGCCAAAGGGAATAAAATACACGAAAAGATATCAAAGAAAATAAATCAAATAAGAAGATAAGATTTTTTTTTTTAATTAAAGGAGAAATTAATTATTTTCTCATGTGATGGAATTTGTTGAATGTCGGATATTTTTGGAAAGTGTTTCAAATTTCTAATTAATATAGATTTGTGGACCCCGTATTTCGGCTCATGCGTTTCCCACTCGATGGCGAGCTCAATTTTTGTTTGAAAAATGATTTTATTGATTAAGACAAATGACTTGGAGTCGCCACTTATTTTTGTTTTATTTTAAGAGGGTAAACAAAATAAGAAAGAAAACCCTAAGTGTGACTCATTATTTTGGAAAAAGTGATCAACGAAAAACCGGATCGGGTTCGGGGGTCAGGTTACTTATCGGGAAGGTACGGTAAAGACCGTAGCACCCCTCTAAGTCCCTAAAGTCGGGTCTCTACTAATAAAATGAAACTGATGTGGCAATGATGAGAAAATCAATGAATACCCAAGATAAATCACGCACATGTGAGAATCGGGACATGCATAGACAACGATTAGAGGGAAAATGGGTACATACCTGGGCAACGAACCACCATGCGCTATCATAAAAATGGGGTCAGTGTATAATAAAGAACACAAAACATACCACATGCGTCACCAAATAGAAATTAAAACAGTTCGAGGGAAAACTGGATTTTTGAAATTTATTTGAAAATTGGAGTTTTAGAGATTATTTGAAAATTAGATTTTTATAAATTAAATATAAGAATGAGAATTTTAGTAATTAAATTTGAAAGGAATTGGAATTTCAGAGAACTAAATTTGGGAATCGGAATTTTGAAGAATTATTTAAATACGAAATTTTAATAAACAAATAAGTGAATAAATAAATGAGTGAAATAATAATAATGATGAAATAATAAAGATTAGGTAAATAATTGCGAAAAATAGAATTTTAGAGATGGGATATTGAATTTAGAGATTGAGATTTTGAGAAATTATTTGGAGATGAGATTTTTAAATATATGAATAAATAAATAAATAAATGAACGGGATAATAATAATAACGAAAATAATCATTAAACAGCTGAATGTGAATAGTGGAATTTTTGAGATTGAAATTTAAATTCGGAAGTCAGATTTTTTTTTAATAATTAAACTTTAATGATTGAAACTTTTAAAAGAAAGAAATAAATAAACATGGAATAATAATAATACTAACAAAAATAATGTTTAAACGAATGAACGTGAATAATGGAATTTTTGGAATATTGGAACTGAAAATTTGAATTTTGGGAAAATTCAATTTAAAGTTAGAGTTCTAGAAAATTATTTCGAGAATTGAATTTTGAAAAATTAAATTTAAAATATTGGAGTTTTGGAAAATTGAATGTTAGATCGGAAGTTTCGTGAAATAAATTTAAAAATCACATTTTACGAGATTATTTTGGAAAGGATACGTGTATATATATATTCTTAAATAAAATAATAACTAAATAAATAAATAGACAAAATAAAAAAAATAAATGAATAAAATAGATAAAATAAATGAATAAATGAATGAATTTGAAACATTGGGATTTTAAAAGAATTATTTAATAACGGAACTTTAAAAAGAAATGAAAATCTTAACATGTAAAGTGGAATTAAGAAGATGGCACGTGGGAGAAAAGAGAAAAAAATAATAACAAACCACATTGAAGCCTGCTGGAACCATGCCACTAATGAAGAATAAAAAATAGTATAAAAAACTCATGTCTTTGACTTTTAATTTACCAATTATTCAAATAGTTTCATGCCTGCCATGCAATATATTCCTCTTTCCTTTTTCTTTTTTTTTTATTATGCTCCTGCTGCCACTATGAAGGCTAGATAGATTCGGGACCTTAGAGGAGACTCACAACAACCTGGGCAGCCATGCGTGCATGGGTGACGTAGACGTGGGTGAGATGGCAAGAGGATTGGTAAGAAAGGAACATTAAAACAGTGAGAAAAAGGGTTTTCGGTGATTGATGAAATGGAAGATGTTTGGTATGAAGAGCAATAGGTGATGAACTTTGTGGGTATGCAAGGTGGTCCTGGCTAATGAGGACGAGCATGGTGTGGGTATGGTGATAATATAGAGAGAGAAACGGGTAAGAGATGGATAAGTGGGGTATTCGGATAGTGGGTATGGGCACGTATGCACGAGGTTGGAAGGTTGGGTTGCTAACAGCGGGTTTCGAAGAAGGAAATGTCGGCATGGTGGTGAATACGGCTGTGGGTATGGTGGGGTATGAGCATGAAAGGTGAAAGTGTCATGTATGGAAAATGAGAAATGGGCATATGAAGAATAACCAGGTTAGCATGATCCTCCTGCGCATGGGTGGATAAATCTGGGATATTAACAAGAGTTTTGGAAGGAGCTTTTAGGGAGCCATGCATGCGCTGGAATAGGTATCAAGAGGGGGTTAAACGGGTAGGCACGCATGCGTGAGGACAAATGGGTATTAATTTGTTTAACTTCTCCTTTCCATCGTTGTTCAAGTCACCTTCCAAAATAATATAAATAAGGCTTGGAGTGGTTGAAATAGCCGAAATCTCTTCGGAGCAACTTTACTCTCTGATGACATCAAAACCTTGAGGATCTGTATCTTTGCAAGGGGTCACAACAACCAGATTTCCTCTCTCACAGTCCATGCATTTAACGCGATCCAGGAACAAGGAGCAGCCACAACAAGCAAGCAATAATGGAAATAGAGCATGAAGAACAGCAGATGAAGATATCCTCAACTAAGGCTTCACTCATGAGCCACCGATGAGCCCTCCGATCAGGTGAGAATAAACCAACAAATACAACTATTGGCATGATTGTGGAATATTTCACACTAGAAGCATGGCATATTAAGATTAACAACCTCAAACATGAGTTTAGGATCATATCTCAACAAACAACAGGTGGCCTTCATTATCCACCCCAAGCAAACGAATATCCAAACATCAACAAGAGATATGGAAGAGAGGTAACAGCTAAAAACATCAATAAGCCTGCAGTAACCATACTTGAGGAAGTTTTTCTCTAGCGAAAACGGACTCCAAGCTTCTTCCTCTAACTCCCAGAACCTCCCCTGGACCCTCTCCACAGCAGCCTCTAAAAAAAAAACCCCGAACGCTCTTTCAATCTCTCTTCTGGCTTTTTAAACCTCCTCCTCCCCCCTCTCCTGTCTTCCTCAGCAAGCCACTGAAATATCTCCTCTGTCACCCCTGCAGCCCTGGCTCCTTTGTTCCCTTAGACCGTCACCTCAAGTTCTTTGGGTTGCTCAAGAATAGCTCACCCATCATCCTCTTTGGCTACCAGCCTTCTTTGGCTGCCTGAGAAACGACTCCTTCTCATCAGCCGCTTTCCTTCACTTCCCATTCCCCATTTAGCTGCCTGAGAACGGCTCCTCTTCGAGGTGGCTAGGAGAGATAATCAAATAATAATAAAAAAAAAAACGAACACCCTTTGAGGGGGTCTACAAGATTCTTTTTTCTTTATCAATAAAAAAAATCTATTTATAATTTTTTTTTTCACTAAATAAACTAATTTTCATTTCATAATATTTTTCTCTCATAACCAATAATATTTATAAAAATATTCCTAATAACTTTCCTTACTTTATATATATATATATATATATATATATAAACCAAATATAGGGAAGGTTTGTTCTCAAAAAGAGATATTTTCCCAAAATTTTCATTTTTTTTTCTTTCTATAACAAAAAAAAAAAAAATAGATATAACAAACATTGGGGAAAAAAATGATAAATTAGATAATAAAAGCTCTTTGAAATAGTATAAACCTTCCTCATATCCCTTGGCGGCTTAATTAATAAAAAGAGATATGTTTACCTTAGTAGTGAAGGTTAGAGGGTTCTAAAAGAAAATAAACATGTAAATATTAAAAACATTGGAGAGTTAATCAGGATTAGGGAAAGAGATATTTTTACCTTGACAATGAAGGTTATTCACTTTCTACTTTGTCCAAGATATAATAATAGTAGATACTACAAAAACCGTTAGAAAGTGTGGGTTAGTGGGTTGGGTAGTTGACGAACTGGGTAGATGACTAAAAATCTTTAAAAATAAATAAATAAAATGCGTGAAGATAAATAATAAAGCGGAGATATTTAAGTAATTTTATGAAATAAAACCGTTGGGAAACGGATCTTTCCAGCAACTTAATAAATAGTATAGTAATGAATGGCTTCGCTTCTCCACCATTTAGGTGGACACGAGGAATGAGCTGGGCTGTTAGCTAGTGGAGGTGTTGCCAACCGTTGTTGGGCTATAGAAATACTCTCATTATTTGGCGCACTGGCACAGCCTCTCCAAGCTCAAGCCAATAATGATGGTTTGGAAATGAGTGTACGTTTTAGTAATCTTGCTTGAATGGTTATTTTGGTTATGTAACTAGCAAAGTCATTAATTGCGGTGATAGAGAGAGGATTATTGAGAAACAACGACTTATCTTTTTCATTGGTTAAGAATGAATATATATACACAAACCTAAAACACAAAAATAGGAAACAATCTACCCAAAACACAAAAATAGGAAACAATTATAGAATTAGCCCAAAACACAAAAATAGGAAATTACAACTAATTAGAAGAATTTAAAAATAGAAAGAAAATCTATTATAAAATAGAAATAAAATCTATTGTAATGAATTCTCTAATATGCCCCCTTAAGATGGAGCTCCGGAGGAGACGCCAATCTTGACCTGTAATTCCTGGAAGTGGCTTCTTGGAAGCGGTTTAGTAAGAGCGTCGGCAAGTTGATCTGTTGAGGAAATTGGATGACGACCAAGATAGACAATATAGACACTTTGTGTTGAAGAGTGACCAAGAAAAACACAAGGAGTGAAACAAGAGTCAAGTTTATGTTGAGAATAAGGATGAAACCACAGATAACATAAGCAATCAAACACCCAAAGTTTAGTGTAGTTGGGTGGAGACTTAAAGAGTTTGTCAAAAGGAGATGAGAGATATAGTGTGGGTGTGGGCATACGATTGATGAGATATATAGTAGTGGCAAAGGCGTAAGTCCAATAAGTTAGAGAGCCCTTGGTACACCGTTGTAATTGTTCCTTTAATTGTTTAATATGACCACGAGATGGTTTGACATAGGTATTGGCTAAGGTTTGTCATGCATCAAGGGAAGTGGTGGTGCGGGCAATAAGCAGTTGTAGTGAAATGGAGATAGCACCAAGGAGAGAGCTAAAGATGAGATGATCCTGATGCTTTCAGGTTGTGTATGCCGGAGTTGGGGATGCAACACCAGTGATGATGACGGTGGGTGGTGGTGGAGTATGAGCGCCATCAATGAAGTGATGAAGATCATAACCTTCAAGAAGAGATTGGATTTGAAGGCTCCATGTGAGATAATTGGTGGATGACAAATTGGTGATATTGGAGAGATTGATTATAAGGAGGGGATGTTGAGGATCTTGGGAGTGTTGGATGGTGAAAGGATTGTTGGTGGAAGAGAAGGATGCATCAAAAGCCATTGAGGAGAAGAGAGAAAAAAAAAAAGGAAGAAAATACGCCCAAGAAGATTAGGCTCTGATACCATGTTGAAGTAGAGAGAGGATTATTGAGAAACAATGACTTAGCTTTTTCATTGATTAAGAATGAATATATATACACAAACCTAAAACACAAAAATAGGAAACAATCCTAGAATTAGCCTAAAACACAAAAATAGGAAATTAGAACTAATTAGAAGAATTTAAAAATAGAAAGAAAATCTATTGTAATGAATTCTCTAATAAAACTAATGTTCACTGATGCTCAATAGTTGTGATTACATAGGGATTCATATGATAGAATTTCAACACTCCCTTCGATGTAAAAATATTTTGCATATCATGTCCAAGAACTAATGAAATACTAAGCTTAATTGACCTTTTTTGAGAAAGTCAATCAATTGATCAATAGAAGCGACATACAGAGTACAAATTTGCTTATTTTTCTAAACCTTCATTTTCTTAATCAAGGAAACAATAAAATTAGAGCAATAAGAATACAACATAGACTCCCAATCTCTTTTTTTCCTAACCAAATACAATACAAAGAGCAAGAAATAGACGAGGAGTGACAAATATAACCCAAAAATTGAGAAGACAACAAAGAAAGCCATAATTATAATTCGAACAAGCATTAGGCACTTATACACATGTTTAATTGGTTATTTCCAATATCTCATGTATTGTCATATAAGAATCATAAGGAATTCATCATCCTCACGATTTGTAATGCACTATTTTATAGGTAAAAATCATGTCATGCCAACATTTGCATCAAACTTGATCATAATAATTATATTTTTGATAAAATATGTGGTGTACTTAATTAATCAATTCCAAAGAAGACCATTTATCATTATCATAATCTATGTTTGGAAGATTACCCCATTTACATGACTCATTCTATAAAAATGCCACTAAATCATGAAATATATATATGCATGGAAAAGAAAACTGTATATCATTATTAAAATCTTTACTTGGGAGATTATCCAACTAACATGTCTCATCCTAAAAAAAAATGTCATTTATATGTGAAATAGTTGTTCACTTGCCAAAGGTTTTGTACTAATAAACTTTTCCAAATATTTAGGTTATTAGGAACTTGAACAAATACTAATGGCCTATACCTAAATGCATCAAAAGATAAAAAATTGAAAATTTTGATATACAAAGATCCAAAGATGTAGTGCAAATTTTCGATATATGAAAGTTAAATATATCATAAGAACTTCAATTATGTCATTGGCAATCATATTTATCCATAATTAATAAAATTTTATATACTATTTGTTGATACCTGGTCAATTGAGGATGGATTCCTCCCTTAGATGTGGCAAAGAAAACTCCGCTCCTATACCAGAATTCGAGCCTTATGCTTCCCTACACAAAGTTATTCGGATGGGTTGTCCGGATACACCCTCTGAAGCCTAAGTCAGACGTTAGGAAGAATGGAAACCTTTAGAGAGAGAGAAAGAAAGAGTCTGAGAACTTATCCTCCCTCTTGTGCTCTCCCGGTAGGGTTTTTTATAACGTTCAATGTGGAGTTAGGCTTCGTAGTGATGAGCTGACCCTTGTAGTGATGATTGTACATGAGTGATAGGGCAATCATCACATTTGCAGGTGGCTGGGGTGACGTCAGATGGTGCGTCATGGCACAACTTGCTGTCCCCTCAACCTTGATGATAGTCTGAGGCTAATCATGCCTATCTACTAAAGCAGACGTGAGGATGGGAAGAGTCCCATCAACCGATTTGGTGTCAGCTAGCCATGGTCCCGAATATCAAAGAAGATTTGAGGCTATCAAGGAGATGTAGGTTGGTTCAACAATGCAGATAGTTCGAATAGGATGTCTCCGGATGCCTTAGAGGTTGTCCGAGTAGTGTTGAAGATTTGACGCGTGGCTCGGCTGGGGTGATGTCACATGGACAGACACGTGGAAGTACCTGTGGGTGTACACGTGGAATAGGGCTCCCACAATGCCCCTTTCAGCATGTGTGCCTATGTCCAGGCAAGGGTGGACAAGTTGAAATTATCCCTTGGAGTCCCCTAGTGTGGGTGAGACACGTGTCAAGCGTTTATAGGAAGGCTACATCCACCAAGGTGTTTTTTCAGGCAGCATGTCGCTTCGAGGTGTGTCCCTTACGGTTGGCTTTTAGGATCCTTAGGGTTTTGGTCCCCTATAAATATGGGACCCTAGATGTTTTGGGATTCATTTGGACTTTTTCTATCTCCAAGGCATTTTCTTCGTTCTCCATTATCTGCTTGCATTTTGCAATTTCCAGTCACCGCCATTGCGTTGCTCTACAGCTCATTTTCTCTGACGGTTCTTGCATTCTACACCATTGCAACTCCAGTGGCCGTCCATATTTTTGGTGACCTTGCCAGTTTTCCCAGTTTTGGGCTCAGGAGGGCTTAGCTTCTACCAGCAGTGTTCCTTCTAAACTTTGGTAAGCCTTCATTCCCTATACCAATTTTGTATTTTCACTGCTTGATTGCTTTTGGGGATTTTTTTGGAGTTTGGACTTGTTGCCTAGTTGTGGTGTACAAAATGTAGAACACTTTTGGTTGTTTTGTGGGTAGGGTGGCCGTTGCCAATGATAGGTTTAGTGAGGCCTTAATAGGACCAAGACTTTTGTAGTTTGGTTTCTAGTTGGGTCAAGACCCTTGTGGGTATGGTTAAAGGGGGAGACTCTTAGATGGGGTTTGACCTGTAGGTTGAGATAGGGATCTATCCGGATATGGGCTTTGAGCTAGTGTAGGCTGGCCCTGGCTTAGCTGGAGTATTTCTTACAAGTAGGAGGGTCGGGTGACTGCTTTCTAACATTCAGTTGTTGTGCCGTGCAGGTCTTACTCGGCCCACCACTTCAGCATGTCAATACAAGGGGGTGTCGATTCTATCAGTGAGGTTGGTAAAGGTAAGAAAGGCGTCCGACCAAAAGAAGGTGTTGGGCGGATGAATGAGGAGAAGTCCATCGAACTCCTTACTGCACGGGAGTTTAGGGACCGTTTTCGCATTCTGCTTGGGATCACTATTCGTTCAATGGAAAGTGGTCCCGTGTTAATTGAGGAGGAGTCTTTTAATGCTATTATCTTTACCAAGGAGCAATTCAATGCCAAGTTACACTTCCCTCTTCCTTCCCTCTTCAAACAGTTTATCCACTTCACAAAGATTCCCTCAGCCTTTCTCCACTCGAACGTAGTGAGGATACTGATGGGGTGTAGCATTTTGAATATGCTATACCACTTAGACCTTTCCTTGTTGGAGGTTTTGTTTGTCTACACCATCAAAATGAGCCAAAAAGAAGTTTTTAGCTTCTTTGCTCATATTCCGCCACTACAGTTGGTGACCGGACTTCCAGATTCCACCAAGGGCGCGACAAAGGGACATGTTGTCATTTCGGGCCCTTGGGTTGGTTCATATGAGCATCCGACTCATGTATTTGAACCACGTTGCTCATTGGGGATTCCGGGTATAGAACATTGTTATCCTCTTGTTTTTTCCTTTGTAATTATTGAACTATTGTTGATGCGCATTACTTAATGTATTTATAGGAAAGAGGAGGAGAGGTCGACTGGTGGAATGGATGGACAAAGCCTCTTTTGACTGGTTGAACAAATTATTTGTGATCTCGGTTGGTGAGCAGGATCACGAGACCTTGCTAATCGATCAAAATTTGTTAACATTGTGTCGGGACTCAGAGTCGTACGTCATCCCCACTCTTCCTTGTTTTGTGCCCAGAGTATTGGTGCCCGAAAAACACTTTGTGTTGAAGGACCTCCCCTTCTACAAGGAAGCCTGGGTAGTAGACACGAAGGCAAGACAAGACCGCCTTGATAAAAGAGAGAAAAAAACGCTAAGAGAGGATGTTGAGGCAGGCTCTAGGTACGGGTTGTCCGATCATCAGCTTCACTGCCCATCCCCTTATTAAGAAGAAGTCCATTTTCGAGCCTACTGAAAAGGCCTTGAATTTATCCTCATCTCCTTCATTTTCCGCAGAGGTTGGCACCGACTCGCCTTCCACTAGGGATAGCTCGGACTAGGAGCCTGAGCCTGAGGTGCATTTCATTAATCTTGATCCTGAAAGAGAAGAAGAAGAGGAAATCGCTCCAAGACTGGCGGCCGACTTCAAGGAGAGGCATCACAAGCATCTCTCCGAAGCACTTCCTGCTGCCCCCTACCTACGACGACGAAGAGCAGTCCAGAGGCTCCTTATGAGGAACCAGCTTCACACAAGGAACTAGCCCCAGGCGCTTTTATGGTGCATGTGCCCCCCACTAATGCTGTCGGGTCTAGGCGAGAACTAGTTGTGACCTCTTCTGGTGAGGATGATTGCTTGACAAAATATGGGACTTTTACAGGCACTTCGGGTGTCAATGCCAATGAGGGAGATGCTTCAGACAATCCTTCAAGTTGGGAGGACATAGAGGCGCTTCTGAAGAAGGTGCTTTGTTTTACTACGCCCGAGCCTCTAACATCAAGTGTGCATGCCTTTTTCCCTTACTGCCATCTTCCCTTCTAAAGAAGGTGGCCTTTCCAGCGTGGTTCACCCTTCCTATGGTACTCTAGAGTCTGTGCTTTGGTGTACTCATCAGATGCAGAAGTATACTGCCGAAGAGATGGTGGAAGTGGTAAAGTTTACTTTTTCTTTGCACAAGTTAGCCTAATGTCCAACTTTGACACACGTTTTGATGTTGTTTCAAGGGATAACAACTATTAATAATTTGATGCAACAACAAAGCTCACTCCTCAAACGACTGGAGGTTGCGGAGAGCATGCAAGTATTTCTTACCCAACATATAGACAACAATGCAGAACTCTGCGCTCAGCTCGTGCGGGTGGAGAATGAACTGACCGTTGTCCGGAAAGTCGTTGTGGATGTAGAGAAGCTGCTGAAGGAGTTGGAGGAGGGGATGCAGGCGGTGAAGGCTGAGACTTGCCGGATGGGAGAAGAAAAGGAAGTTGTGGAGGCCAAGTGCAAGGACATTGAACAAGAGAATGACCAGTTGAAGAAGGAGCTTGAGGAACTTCGGGTAGCTTCTGAGGCTCAGAAAAAATAGCTTGAGGAGCTTCGGGTCTGATTTGCTACTGAGAAAAAGGAGTTGGAGGAAGATTACCAAAAACAAGTTGATGAAATGTTCTTCTTCGGCTACCAAAGTTGCATGAGGAAGAACGACATCACACATGATATTCCCCACTACCCTTCTGACGAAGAAGAAGATGCACTAGGCAGTGGCCCCTACCAAGGAGACAAAGATCTGAATGCTCCTGGTCCCTCTGGGCAGTGACTTTTACTTTTGTAGTTTTCCTTTTTTCCATCTAGCTTCGTCCGGAATTGTAATGAACATTTACACTTATTAATACATACACCTTCTATTCTTCTTGTGTGTTCTCGTTGATGCTTCTTTCTATTCGCTCAATTTGTTTATAATATTGCTTCAAATTAGATACATTCCATGGAAGAAGCAGGGGTGTTCTGTCTAGCATTTGTAGATGGTAAGCCCTTGAATCTCCAGCCTTAGAAACAATATAGGGTCCTTCCCAGTTTTCTTGGAGTTTTTCAGCACTTTTTTCTATTGTATTTTCAAAAACTTTTCTGAGGACTAGGGTCCTAATCTTAAAGGCATGTTGTCGGACTTTCTGATTGTAATGGGCAATATCTCTTTGCTGATAGGAAGCCATTCAGATGGCCACTCTTCCTCTTGCCCTGTCTACCAGTCTAGGTGTCTTTCAAGTTCCAGATTCTCCTCCCTCTAGCCTTGGACGGTAGTCCGGGCTGTGGGCATGCCTATTTTTTTGGGATAATTGCATCCATCCCATAGGCGAGAGTGAAGGGAGTGTTTCATGTTGGTTGTCCGAGCGTCGTTCGTTGGGCCCATAGAACGCCGGGTAGTTCATCCACTCACCTTCCTTTGGATTTTTCTAGCATTTTCTTCAATGCAGAGAGTATGCTTTTGTTTGTTGCTTCCATTTGCCCATTGCTTTGAGGGTATCGTGGTGTGAAGTATAGGTTTTTGATCTTTAGCTCAGAATAGAAGGTTCTGAACGCGATGCTGTGAAATTATGGTCCGTTATCAGCCACAATTGCTTGTGGGATTCCAAATCGACAAACGATATTTTTCCAAACAAACTTGGAAACGTCTTTGTCTTTGATGTTGGCATAAGCTTCTACCTCTACCCATTTGTTGAAGTAGTCGTTGGCTACAAGTAGGAATTTTTTCTGAGTGGCGGCGACGGGCTAGGGGACAACTATGTTTATTTCCCATTGCACGAATGGCCAAGGGCTCCTGACCGGATTGAGGACTTCTAATGGCATGCGAGGAATGGATGCGTGCCTTTGGCATCAGTCACACCTCTTGACATAATTTTCAGCGTCTCATTTCATGGTGGACCAATAGTACCCTTGCGAATGAGCATGATGTGCTAAAGTTCGTTCTCCTATGTGATTGCCACATACACCCTCGTGTAGTTCTGCCAATACATACCAAGCCTCCGTGTTGTTGAAGAACCTGAAGTACGGACCTCCAAAGGATCTTCTGTAGAGGCAGTCCTCGATCAGAGTGAAGCAGACAGCTTGCACCCGGATCTTATGTGTTATTTTACTTTCTTTAGGATGATTCCCTGTCTGGAGGTAGTTTTTGATATCATGCATCCAACTAGCACTTGTTTCATTGGTGTTGCATATAAGTGCAACTACAATTGATGAAATAGTTTGAAGGTGGGCGGGCAGTAATGCTGCTTCCTTTATAGGGAGTGTAGCAACTATTCCAGCCAAGGCGTTGACTTGTACCTTTTTTGTGCGGGGTATTCTTTTGATGACCCACTTATTTAATCTATCCAGGGTATTTCGTACCTTAGAAAGGTACTAAGCCATACATTCGTCCTTGGCTTCATACTCCCCTTGAATATGCCCAACTACTAGTTGGGAATCAATGCAAATTTCCAGCTTAGATGTTGATAGAGCAAGAGCAAGGTCTAATTCGAATAGGATGGCCTCGTACTCGGCTTCATTGTTAGACGCTGGGAACCCGAGCCGGATAACCTATTCCAGTTGTTCTCCGATCAGTGATTATAAGAGGAGGCCCACTCTGGATCTCCAGATCAGGGATGCTCCATCAATGTGGAGAATCCACCATCCCTCTTTACTAGATCCTACGAGTTGAGAAGGCTTTTGGGGGATCTCAATTATGAAATCTGCCATGACCTGTCCTTTTATAGCTAACCTGGGCTGATACTTGATTCCGTACTCGCTCAACTCTATGGCCCACTTAAACATTCTTCTAGACAGGTCAAGTTTATGCAAAATACTTCTGAGTGGTTGGTTTGTGAACACGGTTACCTGATAGGCCTAAAAATAGGGGCGGAGTTTCTATGCGACGTTCCTCAAGGCTAAGGCTGTTTGCTCCATCTTTGAGTACTAGGTTTCCGCGTCAACCATTGACTTTCTGACTTAGTAGATGGGCCTTTCTTCTTTGTCTTTTATGCAGCGAAACAGAATGACGCTGATAATACAATCGAATACTGCTAGGTACATGTACAATTATTCGCCAAGTAAAGGGCTGCTCAAAATGGGTGGCTGTGTGAGATAGCGTTTAATTTCTTCGAACGTAAGCTCACAATCACTCGTCCACCCTGTTGTGTTGGCTCCTTTCATTACCAGGAAGAAGAACCTTAATTTGTCTGTAAACCGGGCTATGAAACGCCTTAGTGCGGTGAGACGACCTGTGAGATGCTACAACTCCTTTTTGCAACTTAGGGCGGACGTCTCCATGATAGCTTTGATCTGGTCCAGATTGACCTCTATGCTCCTTTGTGCAACCATAAATCCCAAGAATTTACTTGCACTAACTCCAAAGGCGCATTTGGTCGGATTAAGTTTTATGTTGTATCATCTCATAAGGTGAAATATCTCTTCTAGGTGTTAGGTATGCTCATTCCTGGTCTTGCTCTTTACTACAATGTCTTCAATATAAACTTTTACTGTACGTCCGATTAAAGGTTTGAAGATCTTAGTCATCGGCCTTTGGTAAGTGGCTCCAACATTCTTGAGCTCAAACGACATGACTTTGTAGCAATAGAGTTCATGCGGTGTTATGAAGGTGGTTTTTTCTTCATCTGGTCGGTACATGGAAATTTGGTGTGCCCGAAAAAAACATCTAGGAAGGAGAGCATTCCATGTCCGATAGTAGAATCTACTATTTGATCTATCCGAGGTAAAAGAAAACTATCTGTTGGACCTGCGTCATTCAAGTTAGTGTAATTGACACAAACTTGCCCTTTTCCTCCATTTTTTGGGACCACGACCACTTTTACCAACCAATCGGCATACTCAACTTCTCTGATGAACCTAGCTGCCAGCAACTTGTCAACTTCAGCCTGAATGATCTTTTGTCTATCCGGATGGAAGTGTCGGACTTTCTACCGAATAGCCCATGATGAGGGCATAGTATTCAGTCGATGCAAGGCTATGGACGAGTGGATCTTAGGCATGTCAGAATGTGTCCACGCAAAGACGTCCTTGTTATACTAAAGTACTCCTTCAAGGGCTCTATCTCGTTCGATTTTAGGAGGGAGTTGGCATAGATAAAGCGATCACTTTCCTCTGAGAGTTGTATGGACTTTAGGGCGTCAGCCGCCGGCGGATCTCTCTTCGTCGGACACTATAATTGCTATTGCTCGATAGCGCCCACTGGTTCCATGGGAGGCTTGTTATCACTACTGGATTTGGCTTCCTGTGCTACTTGATAACACTAACGTGCTGCTAGTTGACTCCCATAGAGGTTGATTTGTCCTTCTTCGGTTAGGTAACTCATCACCATTTGATGGTATGTAAAGGGAATGTCTTTCATGCCCTCCAGCCATGTGAGCCCCATGATGGCATTGAAAGGGGATAAGTCTTCTATCACAAAAAATTTCACATTTAGGATAGTTGGCCAGCTTTGATGGGCAGCACGATATCTCCCAAAGAGGTAGTTGAAGCTCTTATTGAATCCTAACATTATCCACCTAGGATTTTTCAAAGCCGATGGTGGGAACCCCATCTGTTTAAATGCGAACATCTATAACTGGTCAACTGAACTGCCTAGGTCAATTAGAATCTTCCTTACATCGAAGTCGCTTATCCCCAATGTCAGGATGAGGGTATCTTGATGTGGCTATAACACCCGGTTAGGGTCTACTGGGGGAAAGGTAATTACCTTATCTATTGGGTACATGCCTCTCTCAGCCAATCCGGGTCGAATAGAACTAACTCGTTCTCATACGGAGGCGGCTTGAAGTAATCTTTGCCTTTTCTGTTTAGAGTTGTATTCCTCATCAATAGGCCCCCATGAATGTAGTTGATTACGACTCTAGGAGCCGTTGAAGTTGTGAGGGTCGTGGCGGCCAAATTTCGGGTTGCCTCCTCACCCTTCTCCTTTGTTCGGATGTACTGCTTTAGATGCCCGACTCTTATTAATTTTTTCACTAAGTAGTGGAGGCTTTTGCATTACTCCATGGTGTGGCCATGCTCTTTGTGATAGGCGCACTTTCTGCTCTGGTCCTTCTTAGCTGGATCCATCTTATTGGCTCTGGACATCTAAAATTAGATAGCTCGCAGATAATGGGGAGGAGTTTCTCATATGAAATGCTGAGGGAGGTGAAGCTGGCTTGGCTTGATTGTTGTGGTCCACTTTGCCCTTTACCCGTTTGCCTTCACTAGCTCGTGTTTTTAGAGCTCCTAGCTGAGTCGTTCTTGGCAGGTCGACTGGTGACCAGAACCTACTAAGTGGCTGCTCGGACGTCATCCTCAAGCATGGAGCATTTATTTGCGCATTTGAACAAAATGTCCATAGTTTTGGAAGGCTTCTTGGCGAGGGATATAAAGAAAGGTGTACCCGGCCAGATACTCCTTTTAAAGATTTGGAGGACAATGTCCATGTTATAGGACTCTACTTGGAGTACAGCCTGCCCTAATCGCTTAACAAAATCCCCCAGTGATTCATTTTTTTACATCCTTATGTTCTATAGGATACTGATGTTTTGGTTATGTCATGCTGAGCATAGGTATTATCCCACAAAGACCTTCAACAGATCCCTGAAATTATTCACGGAGTTTGTAGAGAGGCGGTGGAACCAAGAAAGAGCTTAGCCTTGGAGGTTAGTTGGAAAGACCTTGCACAGTAGTGCGTCATTCCCTATGTCAAGGGTCATGAGTTGCCTATAGTGCATGATATGGTCAAATGGATCGCTGGTTCCATCATGCGTAGAGAATTTTGGAACCATGAACCCCCTTAGAGGTTCGTAGTTTATAATATGAGGGTTGAAAGGCATGGAGAGCATGTTGTCCAATCGCCTACTGACAGAGCCAAGGGGACCTCTACTGACCAGATTCCCCATTGGTTGTTGTACTAGCGAAGGCCAGTCGGTTGCGGCTGGTGTAGCTGAGGGACTAGGACATGCCTCCTAGGCCATCGCTATATGCAGCTTCTCCCTTCCATTCCAAGCATCTAAGGCCTTAGCTTTGCTCTCATTGCATCGATATCTAAGACTTTGTGTTGGGTCTCCTTTTTTCTGAGACGTGAGTGGAGTCAAAGATCTCATCTTGTTGTGCATGGCATGCTGGCGGGGATCTTTGTTCAAGTTGCATTCCTTATTCAGCATGGAGGAAATCTACATTCCTAGGATATGTCGCCTCCTCATTTTGTCTGGAGTTAACGCATTGACTTCTAGGTTGTGGACTACGAGGAGGAGCTGACGAGGATACCTGAATACGCAACACTTTGTTCTCTTTCTTGAGTCTCCTTGTCTAATAGAGTAGGGCTTGCACCTATCTCTTGCTCTCACGCTGGCATCTTTCCATATTCTCGCGCTAGTTGAAGTAGTCTTCGTTACCCATGGTCGATGACCGGCTCCTGAAAGGTGCTGACATTTGTACTTGAGTTCCCACAGATGACACCAATGTTGATACCTAGTCAATTGAGGATGGATTGCTCCCTTAGACATGGCAAAGAAAACTCTCGCTCTTGTACCGGAATCTGAGCCTTATGCTTCCCTGCACAAAGGTATCCAGATAGGTTGTTCAGATACACCCTCCGAAGCCTAAGTCAGACGTTAGGAAGAATGGAAACCTTGGGAGAAAGAGAGAGAGAGAGAAAGAAAGAGTCTAAGAACTTATCCTCCCTCCCATTCTCTCCCAGTAGGGGTTTTTATAACGTTCAAATGTGGAGCCAGGCTTTGTAGTGATGAGCTGACCCTTGTAGTGATGATTGCGTAGGAGTGACAAGGCAATCATCACATTTGCAGGTGGCTGGGGCAGCGTTAGATGGCGCGTCATGGCACACCTTGTCGTCCTCTCAACCTTGATGATAGCCTGAGGCTGATCATGCCTATCTACTGAAGCAGACGTGAGGATGAGAAGAGTCTCATCAACCGATCTAGTGTCAGTTAGCCATGGTCCCGTATATCAGAGAAGATTTGAGGCTATCAAGGAGATGTGGGTTGGTTTAGCAATGCAGATAGTTCAGATAGGATGTCTCCGGATGCCTTAAAGGTTGTCCGGGTAGTGATGAAGATCTGACGTGTGGCCGGACTAGGGTGATGCCACGTGGACAGACACGTGGAAGTACTTGTGGGTGTACACGTGGAATAAGGCTCCCACACTAATGTGAAATAAAGCTAATTTAATGAAACAAATCATCCAAGAAGGGGGTAAAGTGGGTTTTAAAACTTTTTCGAAAACACCTTTAATAAAACAAGTAATAGAGTAATAAATGTAAAGAGAAAAGGATAGAGAAATTGCAAATTAGGATTTTTTTTTTTTGTGGTTTCGCAATTCCCGCCTACAACCACTTTCCTCAAACTATTTTTGAGTAAGGGTTCTACTATATTGAAACTTCCAACCAAGCTTCCAAGTCTTTACAATTAGATTCACTATTTACAATGGGTGCTACTAATCTTTATTCAAGTTAAATCCTAACTTGAAGCTTCAACCCTTAATCCTTCATAATTTTAAATTTAAGAACAATCAATCTAGTATAATAAATACTTGAATACA
Source organism: Vitis riparia (assembly GCF_004353265.1). Lineage (NCBI taxonomy): Eukaryota > Viridiplantae > Streptophyta > Magnoliopsida > Vitales > Vitaceae > Vitis > Vitis riparia. The sequence continues at coordinate 1,983,938 of NC_048447.1, forward strand.
AAAGAAAACTAAGATGAATAATAAAGGTATATTAGGAATGAATTTGCAAGTGAATGATTTATGACACCAAGAAGAAAGAGAGCTTTAAAAGTAAGAAATAGGTGAGTAGAAAGCTAAATATAGGTGTTCAAAAGTTAAATATAGGTTTTCTCATTATAATAAATGAATAGGAACCCTCTATTTATAGGTTTGGAACCTTGGACACCAAAAAGTGCACTAATAGGCTCTTTTCGATCAAGCTCCATTTTGACTAGTTAACTAGTCATTAGATAATTAATGCTCAGCAAGTGACCATTTGTCTTTTTTATAGTTCAATTGGACCTTGATTGAGAAAAGGGTACCTTTGACTAGGAAAGGTTTTCTTGACTAGGAACACAATCCTTTTAAAAGAGAGATAAAATTTTTGTGGACCGAACCTCAATTGAGAAAAAGTAACTAGGTTGACCAATTCCCTAACTAATTGAGATGGTTGATTCATTCCCAATTGGTGTCTCAGCTGATTCATGTCCTCTCAATGGTCCCTGACAATGGTGCCATTTGATACGTGTCCAGCTGGTATCCCTTGATTTTGGTCCTCAGGGAGTAATCAACAAAATTTATAACCTATTACACCATGTACTAGGATAGCCTTAGCTAGCATAGCATAGTGGCTCTAGGGTCGTTCATTGGGATGGGTTTTCACTCCACAATTGATATTAATTCAAAGATGAATTGGTGTTTTTTCATTTCAAGGTTAGCTTTAAAAGAAAACATAAACTTTGGTTGAAAAAGGCTTGGTTTTAAGCTAACCAAAATAGTAATTGATTTTACTTACAAAGAAAAGTGTTTCTTGGAGTTTAGATCACTGGGCTCAGATTCCTTGTACAAAAAGGGAGTTCCGGTCACTCGTTTCTTTTCCTCGCATTAGAGAATTAACATATAGTTAATTCTCTAACTGGTGCGGTACAGATGCTTCCCTTTAATGGGTTCAAACACTAAATCCCTCTCACTGATGCATCTTGCAATGGCTCATGCCTCTCACCTAACATTTGCCATTCAAGGTGATCCTTAACCTTGGATTTCCCGTCAAAAGCTCGCAAGAGATAACTAATAGATGTCTCCGTGGAGTCCAAAAGCTTACCAAGTGTTGGCTATTCTAGAAAATCCTACTTTTAAACCACCTCCCAAAGGCTCGCAAGAGATAAACTAGTGTATCTCAATGGATGGACACCACTTGCCTTACCAAGTGTTGGCCCAGGTGATTTAAAGGCGTTTTAAGTTAACTAAAAAGATAAAAATCATTAACGGGTCACACTTTCTCTTCATTAAAAACTAAAACAACAAAACTTCCAATTTATGCATGAGGAAACTTACCCGGCTTTCTTCACTCCAAGAGACAAAGAGCCTAGCCTCTCATCCTCTGAGGAAAAATCCTCAGAGTTTGATTGGCTAGAAAGAAAACTAACGAGAAAACAAAAATATATAGGAAAAACATAGCAAGTGCTCTGTAAAATATATTTCTTCCTTATACAAAAGGTTGTCTCCAAGAACAAGCTCCCGAGAGATTTTCATGCTTGTGTAAAGAAAATTACAAACTATATATAAGAGGTTATTCACCCTTTGTTCTTACTTAAAGACTAAGGAATCCTATGATAGGTGGGTTATAAGGAGAGTTTGGGGATTTAGACATCAAATATCTAAAGCAAAAAATCTCAAAATGTCGGTTGCAAATATCGGGAAGCTTCGAGAGAACACTGCAGCTGTGCGTGCAAGAGGGCTGTGAAATTTCGCAGCAAAAGGACAACATTTTCGCAGCCCAAGGCTGATTTCGCAGCCGTGCTAATTTTTCCTTCAACTTGGAGTGATCGGTTTCCAATGGCTGTAACTCCTTCATTTCAACTCCGAATTGTGTACCGTTTGAAGCATTGGATTTTTGACTTCCTGAGCTTTGAAACGAAATATAGCATACATAAATTAAACTCCAGAAAGTACTCTAAAAGTGGCTTACATGACTGTCATCAAGAATGCTTCATGTTAGATTTCTCTTTGCTTCCCCTCCTTGCATTCTGGATTTGCTTATGGCAAAGGACTTCAAAGCTTCAAAGCTTTGGTTCTTCATGTTTTTGAGCTTTCCATTTGCTTTGCCATGGATTCCAAAGAACTCTCCTCAATCTCGGATTGCTTTGGTGATAAAAAAGCTATCAAAACACCAAAACTTAACACAATTTGATTAGAATTGATTGCAAAGGTCCTTAATATCTTAATTGGGTTAAAATGTGATAACTACTACTCAAAAGTGTTTAAAAGAGTTAATTACAAGCTATAAAATAGCACTTTTTGAGTAGTAATCAATGGTTTAGTCCACACTTGATTGATTGGACAATATTTAGCTTAGAACCTATAATTTTCCAATAAAAAACCTTTTAACACTTAAACAACATTTTTAAGTACCTTTATAAATCATATTTGAATGGTTTTGACTAAGGTTTTTGAAAAATATACTCAAGTTTAGAAAATATATGAACTTTAAAGCTTAGTTTTATAAATATATGGGAACATCCAGATCTAGGTATGATTTTCAAATCTCTAGATCTTTATTCTAAAATGGTTTTAAAGTCATTATTTTCCACTACGTTAGATCTATAAAACCCTAAGAATAGATGCATGCACCCTACTAGATTCAAGGATTGGGATCACAGTAATTTGGGGTTCCCAACACAAGGAAGTAGTTGTGGTCTCCTATAATGCTCATCTCAAATTCACCATACACACATTGGGCAAATTCTGTGATTTGGTCTTATGGATGGTTAATAACAAAATTTCATCCATTGTCTTGATTCACCTTGCACTTCTTGAGGTGGAGGAAGTACTAAAGGTGATCTTTCTTCCTTTGGATCAACCTCTTTTTCTTCTTGTTGTCTTCTATCTTCTATTTTCAATCTTCCCATATAGTCTTCTTAACCTACATTATCATCAACACTATATCTTTCTTGAACAATATTGTTAGATTCATAAAAAAATCATATGAATGGACTCATCTACTATCATGATTCTTTTGTTGCAAACTCTAAATTCTTTACTTGAAAGTGAGTAACTAAGAAAAAATTCAACATTCGATTTTTGGCATCAAACTTTTCAAGATTATGCTTTAAACCATCAACTAATAACACATTTTCAATAAGAGAAGTGTTGTTACCAACATTTCCATACCTAATGATCCTTTCTTTGGCATTGTCTCCAAATCTCACATATCCACCATTCTTCTTTATGAGAAATGCAAACTTGGACTGATCTCTAGTCATGTGTCTTAAGCATCCACTTTCCAAGAACCATTTGTCTTTTTTTTTTTTAAGCCTTAAAAGCAATTTAGGTATTATTATTATTTTGGGTCCTTAGGTGTAAGTGACTTTTGATTTTTCAACCCAAATCTTCTTAGTTTTTGAAGAATCATCATAACTAAGGTTTGAATTTACCTCATCAGACTCATCAATGACCATGAAGTACATGTTTGCCACTTTCTTTTCTTTTTCTTTTTCAGTGGAGTCATCTTCACTATCACTCCAAGTGCCCATCATTGCCTTCTTTATTCATTTCTTTGATTATAGAGGGCAATCATACTTAATATGCCCCAGTTTCTTACATGTGTAGTATATTAGATCCCTCTTTTCCTTGTCACTATTTGATGAAGCTTTCTTCTTTTGAGATTTATTTCTTGATCTGAATCTCCTACTGTTGAATATCTCAGTCTTCATAAATTTTTTGAACTTTCTTGTGATGAGGGTTAAGTCTTAATTTTCTTCACTTTCATTTTCATATTTTTCAGATCTTCCCAATGGGTTGAGAGCTATGCTATTTTTATTCTTGTCCTCAAACTTTTGATGACCCTTCATGTTGATCTCATGAGTCATTAATGACCCAATCAACTTTTTTTTTTAATGGCAATTTGGTTAAGTCATTTGTTGATTGAATTAGGGTGACTTTGGTTTCCCACTTCTTAGGAAGGGACCTCATATCTTCATCACCTTCTTTGATTCTTTGTACGCCCTTCCCAAAGCTTCGAGACCATTCATGATATCGGTGAACCTAGTAAACATCTCAACAATAGACTCATTATCTTTCATAGCAAATAACTCATAACTATGAACAAGTATATTTATCTTTCATTCTTTTACTTGATTAGTTCCTTCACGAGTTACTTCAAGCAATCTCCAAATATTTTTAGCCGATTTACATTGACACACATGATTATATTCATTTCTATAAATGACATAATGTAAAAAAGTAAATGAATTTAGCATTTCATTGAATTTTTATTCTATTATGCTCATCTCATTCTTGCTTGGTTTTTCGAACCATCACTCCATTCACTAGTTTTTAAGGAATAGTGGGAGCATCTTCAATAACATTCCATAAGTCCAATTCAATTGATCGTAAAATCCAAGTCATTTTAGTTTCCCAATGGGGATAATTGGTTCCCATAAATAATAAAGGTCAATTGGTTGCAAAACCCTCCAAATAGAATGAGCTTGATGAATTAACCATATCCTCTTAGATTGTTAAATCTTAAGCAAGAGGTCTAACTTTGATACCACTTGTGAAATAAGGCTAATTTAATCAAGCAAAACACCTAAGAAGGATGAATTGGATTTTAAAACTTTTTCGAAAATATCTTTAATAAAACAAGTAATAGATGAATAAATGTAAAGAGATATAATGACAGAGAGATTGAAAACTAGGATTTTATAGTGGTTTCATAAATTATGTCTACGTCTATTCTCCTCAAGTTCCTTCCGAGTAAGGGTTTTACTATATTGAAACCCAACCAAGCTTTCAAGTCTTTACAATTGGATTCACTGGTTCCAATAGGCACTACAAATCTCTATTCAAGTTAAATCCTAACTTGGCACTTCAACACTCAATCCTTAATAAATGTGAATTTAAGAATGCTAAACCTAGAACAATAAATACTTGAATACAAGGTAAAGATAGGATGAATAACAAAGGTGTACTTGAAATGACTTTGCAAGTGAATGATTTAATGCATCAAGAAGAAATAGAGCTTTGAAAGTGAGAAACAAGTTAAAGTTACATGTAAGTGTTCTCATTGTAATACATTAATAGGAGCCCTTTATTTATAGGTTTGGAACCTCAAACACTAAAAACACTAATAGGCCTTTCTCGATCAAGCTTTAGTTTGATCGATTGACTAGCCATTAAACAATTAATACTCAAACGGTGACCATTTGTCCTTTTTATGGTTTGGCTCGACCTTGATTCAGAAAGGGGTACTCTTAACTGGGATGGGGTTTTGTTTGATTGGGAACACAACCCTTCTGGAAGAGAGGGAGAATTTTTGCACCCCTAGACCAGAACTCAATTGGGAAATGGTAATTGGTCGATCATTCCCCTAACCAGTTTAACCAATTTAGTCCACTCTCAAGTATATATGAACTTTAAAGCTTAGTTTTAGAAAAACCAAGTATGAAAATGATGCATGAACATGTAAAAATCCTAGGTGCACCCAAGTATTCATCTTACATTGAGTTCTTAAGCTTGAAAGATCTTCATGTACCCTTGATCTTGCTTTTCTTGGATCATTTTAAGGTTTACTTTGCTTTTCTTTTGATTTTCTTGATTTATACCCGAATTTAACTCACTTTTCAATCATTAGCATACTAACCATGATTTGTTATCATCAAAACACGCTTAAGAGAACCCTTAGGCTAACAACTACATACAAAATTTATCTTTAAAAAGCATCTAGGTTAAACTCATGGTAAAAAAATGAATCTTAAATGTCATTAACCAAAGTAATTACCTTAATCAAAATAACCATTGATTAAGTCTTGCCATGTCTCCCTAAGATATGAAGTATTACCTATATCTTCACATCTACAAAATCTAAGGGCTTGGTAATGTTTTTGCAAATCATTGTAAAAAAATAATTTGTGAGAAAATTTGTTAAAAATAATCTTTAACTATTTTCATGAACAAAATTTGTTAGAGAACTCAAATATAGAAAAAAAAAATTCTTTATTTATTCCTTATGAAGATACTTTGCATTTATGTATAGCACAAAAGTTCTTAAAGTTTAAATTATTTCTCACAATACTCTAAAAATAACATCTAAACAAAAAAAGTCTTAAATTTGTTCTAAAAAAAAACATGTTTTAGAACAAATTATTAAAAAACTATTTTCAATAAATAAATATCAAATAAAAAAATTCCATACTTATCCCATTGTTTTTATTTTCTAGTTTTTTTTTGTTTTATTTATTTATTTAATTTTTCTTTTTGGTGCCCTTTGTTTATTAAATGGGAAAGCTCTTGACGTTGGGATAAAGCAACATTGCCTAGGTTGGAAAAGTGGTGCATTGCACCTATTTGGTTGTTGAGGCATGCTTTGCTACCACTAGGGTTTGTGGATTATGTTTTATTATCATATCTCCATATATAGGCCACATTCTTAATTATTCCTTAATCATATGGATGAGCTCTTATATTGACTTCTTTTTAGGGAGGTATTATATGTATCAAGCCTATTTCTAAGCTATTTGGAAAATATTCTATATGTTGTTTCACATGTAAGAGACACACTTACTCTAAAAAAAACTATGATAAAATTATCCAATAAATTTATTAGATATCAAAATAATGAAAAATAAATGGGGTTAAAAGGATTAACAATAGTGTTCTTGTGGGATCACACCTATCCATCCAACATTCTAGTTAAGTCCATCCATCATCCTAGTCGAGCACCATTTATTGTTGTTTGGTTGGCTTTAATTGTTATAAAAATTGATGCTATACCGTTATGGCAATGTCATTCATGAGCATAAACGCCTAAGATCAAGCCCATAATCCGTTATTCAAAAATCAATGATTAGCATTAAAAGCAATTAAGACACATAGGAAATGTTGCAACTTGGTTAGCATAAATAGCTAGCAAATATCAGAGCCATGGTATGACACAAGTTCCTAAAACATTCTTGAGAAAACAAAGGCTATGCTTAATTAAGAAAAAACACCCAAAAGAGGGGGGGGGGGGGGGGGGGGGGGGGGGGGGGTGAATTGGGTTTTTAAAATCTTTTCAATCACAACAAATTCAAACACAATAGAAGCAAAATAAAGAGATAGAGTTAGAGAATTCAAACTTGGGTTTTATAGTGGTTTGACACTTCCTTGCCTACGTCCACTCTCCTCAATCTCTTAATCGATTAAGGGTTCCACTAACTTGAAGCTTCAACCAAGCTTCCAATCTTCTTACACTTGGATTCTGGCTCCAATGGGCTCTTACACCATCTCTTCAAGATTCAAACCTCTTAAAGACTTTAACACTCAGATTTTTACAAGAAAGAATCCCTCAACCTAGCTTAAGGATAGCTCAAATACAAGACAAAGCTAGGATGACACACAAGAGTGCACTAAAGGATATGGAAGTGATGATTTAATGCACTATGAAAGAAATGAGAGCTTTGTGGTTAAGAACAGGTAGGTAGACAATTGATTGCAAGTGTTCTCTTGTCAATAAATGAAGTGGAGCTCTCAATTTATAGGTTTCTAAGCTCGGGAGTCAAAAACAGAAAAAGGTAACCTCGACCGGTTGAGCTAGGGGTCAATTGGTTCACTAACTGCTGGAGCATTTAATGCATGACAGGTTACCGTTACCTCGATCGGACCTTGACTGGTCCTCGACCGGACCTCGATCGGGAAGAGAATCACGTCGACCGAGAAGAGAAGGCCACTGGGAGAGAGAGAAAGTTTTTGGTGCATCCTCGACCGGTCCTCGACCGGTCCTCGAGGGCAACCGGTCAACCGGTTCCTCAACCGGTTGAGCCGGTTAGCCATAACCTCGACCGGTTGAGCCTTTTGGCCCCAAAAACCTATCTTTTTCGATTCCTTTCTTTTCTAACATTTAGACAAGGTCTTTAGGTGAATTATTAAGCCAATTATTAAACATTTTGCCTAAGGTACATTGGTTAAAACTCGAGTTTTAATGAAATCAAATTTTTAAAGAATAAACCGAGTTTTCTAAGTTGCATGAAATGTGTGAAAATCCTAAGTGCACTCATGCATTTATCTTACATTAGTTTCCTACGATCACAAGTCTTCCAAGCGTCTCGATCTTGTATCCATTTGGTCATTTGATGAATTTTCGAGTTTATGCTTGAGATTCTTAACCATTAAACAAATTAGTCACTTAACCATGGTTTGTTATCATCAAAACCCGATTAGGAGAACCCTTGGGCTAACAATCTCCCCCTTTTTTATGATGAAAAACCTTGGTTATCTAAGAGAGAAAAAAATCTCCCCCTCAAACCAATCATGGATCAATCAAACAATCTTCAATAGGAAACAATGTAAATCACGAAAATTTGAATAGGAAACAATGGATCATAAAAATATTATATCATATATATATGGTAACCTCACATGTACACGAAACATATATGCTAATCAAGCTAGATATGATAATGATCTGCATGAGGGTCTCTTAGATCCTATATATTTCTCCCATTTGGCAACATAAAAAAGAAACTGATGAGGAACTCTAGATAATCTCAAGGCTGAGGGGGTGGAGGAGGAAACACAGAGCGGAGCTAAGCCATCATCTCCTCATGTTGACTCGCCTGGCGACTCTCAATGTGCTCAATACTTTGCTGGAGATGCTCGACTGTAGACTGCTGTTGATCCATACGCTCCTCTATGTGCTCAAACCTTTGCTGGAAGTGCTCAAATCGAGAAGTGAAGCCAGCCTAATATTGATATATGCGCTCCTCCGTAGAGTAGAAACGAGTGTCATGGACTAAAGCAAGCTCCTCCATATGAGTCCCAAAGGAGCTTATCTGAGCTTATACATCCATCCAAGGTGCATGATCAGTAGCATGAGGTGCCTGAGATGGTATCTCTGTGTGAGGAAGCTCGGTAAATGATGGCTAAGATGATGGTCTTGCTGTATAAGACGGCTCAGTCATCATAGGCTTTGAGAAAGTGGCCTCAACATGAATACCCTCTGATTGAGGTGGAGGTGGAATTTCAAGCTCGGGCCCTCTCTGCTCAAAATCCCTCTAAGAGTCTAACCCATCCTCCATCTCTCTGATCTCGGCCTCCTCTGCTGCTCTGGGATGCATCTGTCCCTATCCCCGGACCTGTCGCTCAGCTCTCCTAATCCAAGAGCCATCGGGTGCCTTCTCAAACTTCATTTGCCCCAAGGACTGCTCATCGTAAGTGTCATAGCTAGTGGGGGCCTCGAAGTCCGTCTCTCTGCTCAAGTCGACCCCGGCATCCTTGAATACTCGGGTAAGGAAGCGGCCATAGGGGAGTACTCGGGTCGTGCTCTAAACGTAAGATATCATATGCATCATCATTAGATACCCCACGTGAATCCATCTCCTTATCAGAATTGAGTCCATAATGATGCCTCAAGGTAGGAGACCTCGTCTCGATGTCCACCTCGTGGCAATAAGATGGAGCAGATCATGTGATAAAGGACTTGGTTGGACACGGTTAGGCTGTTTGCTGATGGTTTGCCCATCCTCTGGTCATCTACAAGTCTGCATAACCTCTGAATAACCTCTCTAGGCTCGAATCCCAGCACAGTGGGCCACGCCTTGGCCTCTTATACCCGGAGTCCAATTAAAGGAATGTCGAGAATGCGACAAATACTCTCCGGGCTCAATCTGATCTCAACTCCTCTAACCGTGGACATGACCGGTCCTCCAAGCCCATAGGTCACCCATGAATAAAATGCCCGCACCAAAGTTGGGAAGATTGGCTCAAAAATCATCACAACTGGTAGCCATCCCATCCGATTGAAGAGTCCCTCAAACCCGAAGTGCTGAAATTGGGAGAAATTGATACTTCTCCCTGGAACGACTTTCTTCTAGGCGAATTTTTGTTTGTATTGTTGATAATCTTCGATAGAACTGAAGAGGGTCGTGTCATACCTCACCTTTCGGCGAGCCTCAGTTTGTTCGGGCTGAGATGGCTCAGTAGGGCGCTTGCCCTGAGCCTTGGAGGTAGTTGTTTCTCTCCTAGGCGCCATCCAACGAATGGAATAGGGAGAAAGAGTAGTCCAAAGAGAGAATGAAACCAAACAAGAGAGAGCAAACACCAACCCGAAGCCCTAAGTGCACTGAGATGAAATTGAACCAAGCTTGAGGCACGCGATATAGAGAGAAAATGCTCCCAAGACTGAAAACCCTAGGTTTCATATTGAAACCCTAGCCTCAAATGCGTCCTAAAATCCACTCCAAAGCCTGAAAACGGTCCAAGATCTTGCCCAAACTGATTTTTAGGGGCAGGGATGTGAAGAGTCTTCAAGGTATAGAGGAAAATAGGTGAAAAATGAAGCGCGGGGAGCCTCTTTAAATTCCGAGCCCCGACGAACCGGTCGACCGCTTGGTCAACGGTCAACAGTCCAATTTTTTGGCATTTTCTTGTCTTGTGATCCTCCCCTTGCCCTTTTCAATTGAAATCCCCAATTTTTTATGCCCAATGCTAAGGAAATTTTGATTTTTGGTCAAATTTTGACATTTTTCCTAAGATTATTTCTATATGATGCATATGATATGAAATTCACGCAATCATAAGGTATATTCAATCAAGAATTCATCAAGCAATCATTTGATCATAAAGAAATCACCCCTAGTTGTCTTCTAATATCAACAAATTGCTCTTCACTTAAAGGTTTTGTAAAAATATCGGTAAGTTGATCTTTTGTGCTTACAAATTCAAGTGTAATGTCACCCTTTTGTGTATGGTCTCTAAGAAAATGGTGTCTAATCTTTATATGCTTAGTCTTAGAGTGTTGCATCGGATTTTTTGAAATGTTGATGGCACTATTGTTATCACATTTAATAGGAACATGCTCAAAAATCAAATTGTAATCACGAAGTGTTTGCTTCATCCAAAGGATTTATGCACAACATAAATCGCTGCTATGTATTCGACTTTCACCATTGACAAAGCTACCGAATTTTGCTTCTTACAATGCCATGAAACAAGTGAGTGTCCTAGGAAATGACAAGTGCCACTAGTGCTTTTCCTTTCAACTTTACAACCAGCAAAGTTGGCATCTGAGAATCCAATAAATTGAAAGTTATCACCCTTAGGATACCATAGGCCTATGTCCATTGTCCCTTTTAAATATCTAAGAATTCTTTTTATGGCACTTAAATGAGATTCTTTAGGACAAGATTGAAATCTAGCACACAAGCATATACTATACATGATGTCGGGTCTACTAGCGGTCAAATATAGCAAAGAAACTATCATGCCTCTATACATAGTTGAGTTGACGGACTTACCTTTTTCATCCTTGTCAAGCTTGATGGATGAACTCATTGGAGTCTTCATTGTTTTGGCTTCCTCCATATTGAACATTTTGAGGAGATCTCTTATATACTTTGCTTGATTTATGAAGGTTCCTTCCTTTAGTTTCTTGATTTGAAGTCCAAGGAAGAAGTTAAGTTCTCCCATCATGCTCATTTCGAACTCACTATGCATGCATTTAGAAAATTCTTCACAAAGAGAGACATTAGTAGCTCCAAAAATGATATCATCAAAGTATATTTGCACTAAGACATGTCATTTTCTTTAGTTTTTATGAAAAGAGTTGTGTCAATTTTTCCCATTTTAAATCCCTTTTTCAAAAGAAATTTACTCAATCTTTCATACCATGCTCTAGGTGCTTGTTTCAAACCATAAAGTGCCTTGTTAAGTTTAAAAACATGATTAGGAAAGTTAAAACTTTGAAAACCGGGTGGTTGTTCAACATATACCTCTTCATTTATGAAGCCATTTAAGAAAGCACTTTTCACATCAATTTGATATAAAACAAAGTCTTTAAAACATGCAAAGGCGAGTAGCATCCTAATGGCTTCCAATCTAGCTATGGGAGCAAAGGTTTCTTCATAATCTATCCCTTCTTCTTGATTAAAACCTTGGGCTACCAATCTTGATTTATTCCTTATAATTATGCCATTTTCATCTATTTTGTTTCTAAAGACCCATCTAGTTCCAATAACACTTTGATTTTGAGGTATTGGCACTAATTCTCATACTTCACTTCTTTCAAATTGGTTTAACTCTTCTTGCATAGCAATCATCCAATTTTCGTCAACTAGAGCATCTTTAATATTTTTAGGTTCAATTTGAGAGATAAAAGCAAGATTATTGAAAATATTTCTAAGAGATGATCTAGTTCTTACCCCACTAGATGGATTAGCTATAATTTGATCTTGTGGGTAGTTGATGACAAACTTCCAATCTTTAGGGAGGTCTTGGCTTGATTCACCTTGCACTTGTTAAAAAGGAGGTAGTGCCAAAGGTGATTCTTCTTTCTTGGGATCCTCTACAATTTCTTCTTGTTGCCTTCTATCTTCAATTTGTAATTTTACCATGGAGGTCTCCAAGCCTAAATCATCATCAAAACTCTCTATTTCTTGGAGAGAATTGTTAGATTCATAAAAAATAACATGGATGGACTCCTCAACAACCATGGTTCTTTTGTTAAAAACTCTAAAGGCTTTACTTGAAGTTGAGTAACCAATAAAAATTCCAACATCCGATTTTGCATCAAATTTTCCAAAATTGTCTTTGGTGTTTAATATAAAGCATTTTCACCCAAAGACTTTGAAATAGCTAATGTTGGGTTTCTTGTTATTCCAAAACTCATAGGGAGTTTTCTTAAGAATAGGCCTTAATAAAATTCTATTTAAAACATAACAAGAAGTGTTCACCGCTTAAGTCTAAAAGTATTTTGGTAAATTGTTTTCATTTAGCATGGTTCTAGCCATTTCTTGAAGGGTTCTATTTTTCCTTTCAACTACCCCATTTTGTTGAGGAGTTCTAGGGGTTGAAAAATTGTGGTTAATATCATGCTCATTGCAATAGTCTTCAAAATCAATATTTTCAAATTCTCTCCCATGATCACTTCTTATACAAGTAATTGTAAAACTTTTTTCATTTTTAACCTTGTTGCGAAACTTTGAAAACTCATAAAAGGCTTCATTCTTTTGACTTAAAAATAAGACCCAAGTGTTTCTAAAGATGTCATCCACAATAACAAATGCATAAGATTTTCCTCCAAGGCTTGGTGTCCTAGAGGGACCAAATAAATCCATATGCAACAATTCAAGAGGCCTAGTTGTTGAAATGAAATTTTTGTTTTTAAAAGAGTTTTTTATTTGCTTTCCCATTTGACAAGCTTCACAAACTTTATCTTTTTAAAAATTTATTTTGGGAAGGCCTCTAACAAGTTCATCTTTGTTGAGTTGGGAAATGAGGTTCATGTTAGCATGTCCTAACCTCCTATGCCACAACCAACTTTGATCATGCATGCTTAAAAAGCATCTATCATGACCATCATATTTTGAAATATTTATTGCATAAACATTATCACATCTATGGCCCATGAAGATGGTTTTCTCATTTTGAATATTTTTTATGATGCAATGAGATGCTTCAAAAATCACTTTAAAACCTTTGTCACAAAGTTGACTTATGCTCAAAAGATTATGTTTTAAACCATCCACTAATAAAACACTTTCAATAAGAGAGGATGTGCCATTACCAATGTTGCCTTGACCAATGATCCTTCCTTTTGCATTGTCTCCAAAGGTAATGTATCCTCTCTTCCTCTTTGTAAGGAAAACAAACTTGGATTCATCCCCGGTCATGTGTCTTGAGCATCCACTATCCAAGAACCACTTATCCTTATTTGATCCCTACAAAATAAAATTTAAGTTGATATAGGTACCTATATTTTTTTGGGTCCTTGAGGGTTAGTGACCTTGGATTTCTCAACCCAAACCTTTTTAGCTTTAGCATTTGAATTCTTTTGAGAACCATTTCTTAAGAGACATGTACTACTAATGTGCCCTCCTCTTCCACAAAAGTTGCAAGTAGTAGAAGGACTTGCACTTGCGGATTCTTTTACAAAGTAGTTTTTAATATACTTTTGATTTTTTGAAGATTTGAATCCTAGCCCTTGTTTGTCAAAGACACATTTTTGGCTAGCTAAGATCATTTCAAAATATTTTTGTCCATAAAAGAAAATTGAAAGAGAGGAGGTTAACTAGTCATTTTTCTTTTTCAAAATCTCATTTTCACTTCTCAAAATCTCATTTTCTTTTTCAAGATGAGTTTTAGATATTTCAACAATTGAAAATTTTTCTTTTATTTCTTCAAGTTCCTTTTCAAGTTCTTGAATTTTATTTTTCAGATAATTGTTTTTCAAACTAAGTTTTTCAAAATCCTCATATAATTCTTCAAAAACATCATGTATATCTTCATCACTAAAGTTAGAGTTTACCTCATCAAGATCATCTATTGTCATGAAGCACATGTTTACCACTTTCTTCTCCTTTTCTTCTTCGGAGGATTCTTCACTTTCACTCCAAGTGGCCATCATTGCCTTCTTCATTCTTCTCTTGGCTTCACTCTTATAGAGAGGACAATCATATTTAATGTGTCCCGATTTTTTGCACTTGAAGCATATAAAATCTTTTTTCTCTTCCCATTTCTCCTTGTCACCATGGGATGAAGATTCCTTTTTAGAAGGATCTCTTCTAGAGGTGAACTTCCTTCCTCTAAACCTTTCACCTCTCATGTATTTTTTGAGCTTTCTTGTGATGAGGGCTAAATCATCATCTTCATCACTTGGTTTTTCTTCTTCAACATCTTTTTCTTCCTTGGTTGTGGCTTTGAGGGCTATGCTCTTCTTCTTTTTGTCTTCACCCTCTTGTAGCTTCTTTATCAAATTGATCTCATATGTCATTAATGACCCTATGAGCTCTTCCATAGGTAGTTTAGTCAAGTCTTTTGCTTCTTGAATTACGGTGAGCTTGGTATGCCACTTTGATGGGAGAGACCTCAATATCTTCATCACCTTCTTGGATTCCTTGTAGGTTTTTCCCAAAGCTTCAAGATCATTGACAATGTTGATGAACCTAGTAATCATCTCAACAATAGTCTCATTTTCTTCCATTGAAAACAATTCATAGTTATGAACAAGTAAATTAATTTTTTACTCTTTCACTTGATTAGTTCCTTCATGAGTTATTTCAAGCAACCTCCAAATTTCTTTAGTCGATTTGCATTGACATATTCTATTGTATTCATTTCTATCCATAGCACATTGCAAAGTAAAAACGACTTTAACATTTAATTCAAAGTTTCTTCTATCAAGCGCATTCCATTCTTGCTTGAGTTTTGGAACCAAAACTCCATTGACTAGTTTAGTGGGAAAAGTTGGGCCATCTTCAATGACATCCCATACATCTAAATCAGGAGATTGAAAATACCTAGTCATTCTAGTTTTCCAATAGGGATAGTTAGTTCCCATAAAGAATGGAGCTCTATGTTTTGAAAAATTTTCAGCTTGGGATGAGCTTGATGGAATAGACAGTTCCTCTTAGATGATTAAGTCTTTAAAAAACAAGAGGTCTAGCTCTAATACCAATTGAGAAAACAAAGGCTATGCTTAATTAAGAAAAACACCCAAAAGGGGGGGAGGGGGGGGGGGGGGGGGGGGGGGGGGTGAATTGGGTTTTTAAAATCTTTTCAATCACAACAAATTCAAACACAATATAAGCAAAATAAAGAGATAGAGTTAGAGAATTCAAACTCGAGTTTTATAATGGTTTGGCACTTCCTTGCCTACGTCCACTCTCCTCAATCTTCTAACCAAATTAGGGTTCCACTAACTTGAAGCTTCAACCAAGCTTCCAATCTTCTTACACTTGGATTCCAGCTCCAATGGGCTCTTACATAATCTCTTCAAGATTCAAACCTCTTGAAGGCTTTAACATTAAGATTTTTACAAGAAAGAATCCCTCAACCTAGCTTAAGGATAGCTCAAATACAAGACAAAGCTAGGATGACACACAAGAGTGCACTAAAGGATATGGAAGTGATGATTTAATGCACTATGAAAGAAATGAAAGCTTTGTGGTTAAGAATAGGTAGGTAGACAATTTATTGTAAGTGTTCTCTTGTCAATAAATGAAGTGGAGCTCTCAATTTATAAGTTTCTAAGCTCGGGAGTCAAAAACAGCAAAAGGTAACCTTGACCGGTCGAGCTAAGGGTCGACCAGTTCACTAGCCGTTGGAGCATTTAATGCATGACAAGTTACCGTTGCCTCGACCGGACCTCGACCAGGAAGAGAAGGCCACTGGGAGAGAGAGAAAGTTTTTGGTGCATCCTCGACCGGACGAGGGCAATCGGTTGACCGGTTCGTCAACCAGTTGAGCCTTTTGGCCCTGAAAACCTATCTTTTTCGATTCCTTTCTTTTCTAACACTTAGGCAAGGTCTTTAGGTGAATTATTAAGCCAATTATAAAACATTTTGCCTAAGGTACATTGGTTAAAAACTTGGGTTTTAATGAAATCGAATTTTTAAAGAATAAACTGAGTTTTCTAAGTTGCATGAAATGTGTGAAAATCCTAAGTGCACTCATGCATTCATCTTACATTAGTTTCCTATGATCAGAAGTCTTCCAAGCATCTCGATCTTGTATCCATTTGGTTTTTTTATGAATTTTTGAGTTTATGCCTGAAATTATTAACCATTAAACAAATTAGTCACTTAACCATAGTTTGTTATCATTAAAACCCGATTAGGAGAACCCTTGGGCTAACAATTCTCATTCATCTCTTCTCTAAGCTAACTTAAGCTTTAGAGGGGTGTGCTAAGAAAAACCATTTGAATACTCCTTGTTGCAAGTATGCTAGTCGTTCACTCAGTGGAGACTAGCCGGACAAGACATTGTTGGCCTATTATCAACAATTGGCATCATTTGTGGGAAACGAACTAAAAATCCTTAAGAGCAAATCACTAACTTGCCTCTTCCAACACATCCTAATTCAGTAGATATGGACGATTGATTTCGCACTTGGAAAATTGAAATGGAAAGAAGGCAAGAAGAGTACGAGCGGTGTATGTAGACCTTGCTTCAGCAAATGAAACAATTGAAATGAGAAAACCAGGAGTGCAGGCATAGATGGCTTCGGGGCATCATGCAATCCAAAAGAGCCACCACACGCCTAATCGAATGACCTCAAGACCAACTTAAATCCAAATAAGAAAAGCATCCCCCTCCTTGACAGAGAATCATCACTGCAAGTAGACGAGGAGTTATTTGCTAATAGTTTACTAACTCTACCAAAACCTTGAAGTACTAGAATGAGGCAAATAGCCGAAAAGAACTAGGTGGACGAAGCCATAAGTTCGATAAAGGAAAAACATAAGAAGGGCTTTGAGTGGGGGTCACAAATATTGGATGTCCTAAAAGCCCGTCTTGGGTAACCTTAAGAAGAAGCTTCACTAAGACATATGCCCCAACACATAATACCAGAATTGCAACCTAGGGATTTTTTGTTGAAAGCTCATCTTGGTTCAATAAGCAGACGATTGGATGACATGTTCTCCACATCGTTTTGATCTCATATAATAAACTATGAGCTGCCTAGAGGATTTTTCGTACCAAAGTTTACCATGTATGATGGATCGAGTGACCCCTTCAACCACTTGATGCACTTCCAGCAAACAATGACGTTGGCCATAGATAATGACTTGTTGTTGTGTAAGGTGTTTTCGGCCAACCTTCATGGTCTAACTTTATCATCGTTTCACCCACTTCCTCAAAACTTTGTGAACTCTTTCAAAGATATATTAGAGGCCTTTGTGGCTCGCTATCCATGTTTCAACTGGCAAAAGCAGAATATCAGTACCTTACAGAATATCAAGATCCTAAAAAACGAATCGCTAAGGGATTTCATGAAGTGATTCAACTCTCTCATGGTTTCATCGACTTTCTCAAAACTCTGTGAACTCTTTTAGAGATATATTAGAGGCCTTTGTGGTTCACTATCTATGTTTCGCCCGAAAAAAGTAGAATATTAGTACTTTGCAAAACATTAAGATGTTAGAAAATAAATCGCTAAGATATTTCATGAAGTGATTCAAGTAGTGCTATTGTAGGTGAAGTCATGCAACATGGACACTCTATTGTAGATTTTCAAAAGAAGTATCAATCCCAATACTCATTTCTTCAAGTCCCTTGCTAAGAAGCCGCCCTCTATAATGAATGATTTGTTCTAATAGGAAAACAAGTATGTGATGCTCGAGGATGATGTTCGGGCAGCCTCCCAACATATTTTTGTTACAAACAAAGCCTCAAAAAATAGCAGCAATGTAGGTAGCTCCAAGCTACCAAACAACCAATCAAGATAAAGTAACCGGAGATACTCTCAACAGGGGTGGTAGCGATGATAAACAATCCAGTTTACCCCAGTGACTATCTCTTATGAGCGGATTTTTCCACTTATTGAGAGTTACTTGAATTCAAATGGTCGAAGTCCATCAAAGCTGATTCGACTAGAAAGGATTGAAGGCGACAATGCTCCTACCACAAAGAGCATGGACATATAATGGAAGAATGTCGTCATTTGCACTAAATGGTGGAAAAGTTTATAAAAGCCGAACATTTGAAATGATACAATCGAACAGCTAGGGACATAAAAAAGCAACCCAAGAAGTACTAAACATAACTCTCGCTTCTCCCATAGTACAACGATTGATGATAAACTATATTCATGAGGGGTCAATTAATGACAAATACCAGTCCAAACAACAAAGGAGAAGAATGATCAAGACGACTACCATAAGAGAATGTGTGAACACGGTTTAGTGCACATTTACCTTAAAGAGTGCCCAACCAATTGACCAGGCCTAATACCTTCCACCCGTTTAATCTCATTCAAGTTGTAGTACCTCATGGGAATGCACTAGTACTGACACTTAGGCTCAATGGTTTTAATGAACAAAGAATTTTGGTTGATCCAAGCAACTTCGTTGAACTATTACGAATGTTAGCCTATAAACAAATAGGGCATTCCTCAGCTACCTTAGAAAATCTAGGTCGAGTGCTATTTGAGTTTAATGGAGCCTCTATAGTATCCCTGGGAGATGTCGTACTCCTTATCGAAGTTGGACCAATCACACTTGATGTGAGATTCCCCATTGTGGAAGATTTGACTCCATAAAATGCCATATTGGGATGATCATGATTGCATAAGATGAAAGCTATTTTATCTACCTACCATCAGATGATCAGTTACTTGACAGAGATATGCTAAGTGGACTTGCATGGGAGCCAACTAATTGCCCGGTAGTGTTACCAAGTGATGGTGGAAGCTAAACAAAATACCCATCCTAAAGACAAACCTAAGTCTTTCGCAAGATGATAAAAATAACAATTATAGAACTAGGCATAAGAAATGGTGGAAGATAAGGACCCACAACATGCCCACTTGAGTAATTGGCCTTATTTAAAGATAAAAAGCATGTGACCTATTCCAGTACTCTACTAACTAGAGACGAACACAACTATTTGGTGCAAATATGGTAAAGGAATAAAGATGTGTTCGCGTGGAAGCACTGTAATATGCTCATAATAAACTCGATCGTGGCCTCCCATAAGATGAATATCATCTCTTCTACACGACTCATGCAACAGAAAGTTTGGCGCTTCCATCTGGAAAGTCATCCAAATAGAAGGAGATAACTTGTTAGAAGTGGCATTTATCATTGAAGTGACCTACCTAGATTGGTTAGCCAATATAGTAGTGGTGCTAAAGAATGGTAGAAAATGAAGCATATGTATAGACTATACAGATTTAAATGATGCTTATCTAAAAGACAGCTTTCTACTACCCTGAATAGATCAAATAATAGACACTATAACTAGACATGGAATGCTACTTTCCTCGATGCCTTCTTCGAGTACCACTAGATACCTATGTTTTCGCCTAATACAGAGAAAATGACCTTCATCACCGTACAAAGATTGTACTGCTATAAAGTTATGTTGTTCGAACTAAAAAATGCAAGGGCCACATAATAATGCCTATTAACTAAAATTTTCAAGCCTTTGATAGGAAGGATGGTGGAGGTCCACATCGATGATATTTTGATAAAGAGCTAAACTTTTCTCGATCATTTTCATCATTTGGAAGAAGCTTTTGAATTATTGTGAAGATTTGGAATGAAGCTAAACCCACTTAAGTGTGCATTCGAAGTAAGTGCAGGCAAGTTCCTTAGATTCATGGTAACCTAGAGGGGCATAGAAGCAATTTCAACTCAAGTCAGAGCAATTCTAGAATTCCCTATTCCTTCTAGCAAGAAAGAAGTGCAACGACTCACTGGTCGGCTAGCTTCCTTGGGATGATTTATACTGAGCTTCACCGACCGACTTCATCATTTCTTTAACATTCTATGAGGAGCAAAAGCCTCTAACTAGTTGGATAAGTGCGAACATTCTTTCAACGTCATAAAATGGTACTTTTTGGAACCACAAATCCTTAGCAATCCTGTAGCTGGAGAAGATTTATACATGTATCTAGCCATATTATATCTCATTATCAGTGTCGCCCTATTCTGATAGGGTCAACGTAATGAGCAGAGACCCATTTACTATATAAGCAAAGCCTTGGTGGATGCTAAAACAAGATATTCTCAAGTAGAACAAACGACCTTTACACTACAAGTTGCTACCAAGAAAAACCAACCATATTTCCAAGCTCACCAGGTGACAATATTAGCAAACTTACCGTTACAAATCACTCTGAATAAACCAAATCTTTCAAGATGAATGATGAAATGGGCAATTGAATTGAGCAAGTATGGCATATGGTACAAACCCCGACATTCCCTCAAATGGTAGGTTCTAGTCAATTTCATAGTTGAATTACCCCAAGGACGGACGATGCCTAAGAACAAAGAGTAATGGTGGATCCTCCATGTAGACAGATCATTAAGAATATTAGGAGTAGAAGTAGGAATCATATTGCAATCTCCCATGGGAGAACAAATTGAGCTAGCCATGTGGCTCGACTTCCTAATATCTAACAATAAAGCAGAATATAAGGTAATAATAGCTTAACTTAACCTAGTAGTCACTCTTATAGCTACAAAGGTAGAAATCAAAAGTGATTCGCAATTGGTGGTCAGATAGATCCAAAAAGAATTTGAAAGAAGAGATGAGGGCATGGCTTGCTATTTCGCCCTGGTGTTTGCTTGAATAAAAAAAAAAAAAAAAGAATGGAAAATCAGGAGAGTGCCCTAAGAGGAAAACGGGTGGGTTGATTCCCTAGTTGGAGTTACCGCGGCCATTCCCATATGGGAAACCACCTTGCTGCTTATCTATCACCAAGATACTCTCTCAATATCTCGTGAATGGATAAATGACATCACTCAAACAAACCTAGATTTGGTGGAGGCACTTGTAAAATACTTTCAAACGGGTGAAGTTCCTAATAATGTAAAGAAGCCCACAAAGTCTAGGTGCAAGTCACTCGACATCCTCTAATAAATGGGTAGTTATACAGGTTATCATTCGAGGGACCTTATCTCAAGTGCCTAAACAAGTTGGAAGCATAAAATGTTTTAGTAGAGTTTCACAAAGGAATATATAGCAATCACCCAAGAGGGTGCATCCACTACAAGAAAATGTACTTTTCATGACAAAAATTTAGGGGCGAATTCTACTTTTGTCTCTAAAAGTAACTTTTACGGATGAAATTTTAGATGTTGTCAACAATGCCAATTTTCTACAAACTTTTCCTAACGAATTTGAAATTTTTGTCATTGAAAGATGTGGCGGGAAAATTTGGCACTTTTTTTTTGCGCAAACACTTTTGTGACGAAAATAAACTATTTCCCTACGAAAACATTTATCACTAATTATAATTTTTTGTGATGAAAATAATTTCCTCACTAAAAGTTACAACTTTTTATCTATTTTTGCTTACAAAATGGTTTCATCGGTAATTATATTATTTCTTGACAAATTGAGTAATTTTGTCACCAAAATAATGTTATTAAATTATGATATTAATAAAGAATATTAATAAATAAGTAGATGATTTATACTATGAAATAATATAATATATATTTGTTGACACTTAATATTTATACTATAATATTTTATTTATATAAATAATAATAAAAATTAAGGATCCATAAAATTAAATACTATAATGTAGATTTATTTAAATTTAAATGTTCTATTATGTAATAATAGTATTGTTATGAAATAACAAAAATGTAAATTATTTAAGCAATTAATGTTTATAGTGTAATATGTTATTTATATTTTTATATATATAAATAATAACAATAGATAATCCAAGATATGTAAGATTACATCCTATGATATAAATTTATATAAATGTCAATATTATTATATGGTGCTACATATACATAAATACTACTAAATGATTTTTATTATATTAGGTAAAAGTTATCAATACAAGTCCAATGTAGTATTAAATTTATGTTAGCTATGAATAAGTTATAGTCCTCTAATTTGTTCTTATTCAAAATCATACCTTATTCACTTAAGAAGTAAATTTATATTAACATTTAGTTACCTAGTTTAAATTAATAGTTTTTTTTTTTTAATTATTACTTGGTTTTTAAATAATTGGTCAGAATTAAATTTCTCAGATAAATTGTCCAATGTCTATAAAACATTCTACCTACATAAAATTTCAAATATTATTTATGTGTACGGAGATATCATATATTATTAATAAATAAATAAATAAATAAAAGTTAAATATTATATGATATAATATATTGCAAGTACTATATGCCTAGCTCTATTTTCATATTTACAAAATAAAAAATGTCTAATATATATAGCACATGTGAAATTCTATATAAATATAAAGTTTTTTTAAAAGTTTTCAACCACATATTTATTAATAATTTTTTTTATTGATCAATTATATGTTTATTATAATTGGTCAAAATTAAATTTCTCAAATAAATTGTCCAGTGTCTATAAAAACATTCTACCTACATAAAATTTCAAATATTATTTATGTGTACGGAGATATCATATATTATTAATAAATAAATAAATAAATAAAAGTTAAATATTATAAGATATAATATATTGCAAGTACTATATGTCTAGCTCTATTTTCATATTTACAAAATAAAAAATGTCTAATATATATAGCACATGTGAAATTCTATATAAATATAAAGTTTTTTTTAAAAGTTTTCAACCACATATTTATTAATAATTTTTTTTATTGATCAATTATATGTTTATTATTTTTAATTATTAATTACTAATTTATCAAAATTGATTAGCTATTAAGAATAAAATCTTAAATTATACCGCAAAATAGTAACTACTATGGCTACTAACTTGTAAATGAGTTTTTATACTTGTATGCATTTTTAATCAAATATTTAAAACAAATATAGTTATAAAAATAATTGAAATATATCATAAATTATTATATGATTTATATTTATAGTGTTTCATTATGTTTGACATTTTTGTTTGGAATAGATGAGAAAGGGAAAGAAAAAAAAATGATGTAGAATCCTAATTTCATTTTGATCATTATTTTATTAATGTCAATATGAGTATTATACCTTGGCATTCTCCTATCATTGTCTTTCAATTGTACTTTTATTTTATATTTCAAATTTATCACTTTAATCCATAAGTTTGGAATTGAATTTATTCTAGCTATTAATAAACTATAGTCCTCTAATTTGTTCTCATTCAACATTAGGTTTGTTTAGAGGTGACAAAATTTGATATGACTTGTCAATATGACTTGAATCTAACACCCTTTCATGATTTTGGGTTGAGTATAATTGAGTTCAAGTCAAATTCATGTCGACTTGCATACCTTATTTAATAAATAAATAGTGTTGGCCTTATGGGGGGTCTAACAACCACCCTAATGAACTATGGAGAGTGAACTTAAATAATATAAGGTCCCTGTTCTGATCACCAATTGGTTTTTAGAACAAATGGGGATCTTGTCATAAAATACTCCGTGGTTAAGCGTGTTGTAGCCAAAGAAATCTTAAGATGGGTGACCCATTGGGAAGTACAGAGCACCTCGATCAACAAGTGGTATCAAAGCCTGGTCACATGTTTGACGGGTGAGCTAGCACTGTGGGTGAATGGCGAAGTCAACTAACAGAGACGGTAGGCTATCACCGACGAAAATAAAATTCGTCGGCATTAAATATTGACGACTTTTGGGACAAATTTTATTTTTTTTATGAAAAAAATTCTTATTTTTATTGATGAAATATTTCATTGGAAAACACTTTCAGTGACAAAATTTTATTTCATCAAGGAAAACTTTGGGCGACAAAATAAGATTTTTATCACGAAACTTTTAGCGACAGGTCTAGGGCGATGAACAAGGCACAAAAGAATTTTCGTTGGGGAATGTTTTTGTAGACGAAATTTAAATTTTCAATGAAAAAATATTTTATCGCTAAAAGTCAATTTTCTTGTAGTGATCCTAGCACATCGAGTGTATTCTAAGGATATTATTAGCCCACTATGAAAAGAAACGTAGAGGATTATGTTAAAAAATGCGACCGATGCCAAAAGTACACTTTTATACCTAGGCTACCATCTAAGTATCTCAACCCAATTACCAGCCATTTACTATTTGCATAGTGGGAAATGGATATAGTAGGCCCTCTTCTTATTAGGTTAGCACAAAAGAAACTATTACTCATAACAATCGATTATTTTAGTAAATGGGTTGAAGGAGAAGCATATGCTAACATCAAAGACAAGGAAATTGTCAAATTTGTTTGGAAAAACATCATATACCAATTTGGAATCCCCTAAGTAATTGTCACTGACAATGAGTTGTAGTTTGATAATCAGTTTTTCCGTACAGTCTGGTCATACTAAAAATAAAAAATTTCTACTCCACTCCCAAGTTCCCCTAGAGCAATGTGCAAGCAGAAGTAACAAACAAAACCTTACTAAATTCACTCATGAAAAGGCTTTAAAGGACAAACAGAAAATAGTAGATGAACTACCAAGTGTGTTATGGGCTTATTGAACTACCAGTTGAAAACCCACAGTAGCCATGTCTTTCCCCCTAACATATGAAATGGAAGCAATCATCCTAACAAAATTAGGATGCCTATTGCTGAAACAACTGTACGAGAGGTAGGAAGCAACAATGACGATTTGGAAAGACATCTAGATTGTGTAAATGAAGAAAGAGAGATAGTTGTGATCTAGATAGCATCTTACCAGTAGAGGGCCATTGCTCAATATAACAAGAAGGGACGATAACAAATATTTTATCTAGGAGACCTAGTGCTGAGACGAGTTTTTGAGAATAAAGCTAAAATGGGAGCTAGGAAGCTCCAGGCTAACTGGAAAAATCCCTAAGTTGCAACAAAAGTAGGGGATTTTGAGTCATACCATTTATAAACTATAGACGAAATACTCTACCACGATCGTGGAACGTTACAATCTTGAAGAAATATTATCAATAAAAACATTTCTAATGCATTGCATATAAAAATAATCAAGGTCAACTAATCTCAAATGCACACAACCAAATTATTAATCAAGAAATGAAGCCCAATCTAGATACTTGCTTAAATAACCAAAATGCAAGAAAGGCAAAGCCAAATGAAATAAGCCTCAAAAGTAAAAAATAAGTTAAGGCCGGTCGACATAAGCCCTAAAGTAAAAAAATTAAAGGCAAAGCCAAAATGATAAAAAGGCCTTTGAAAAACACAGCAATATAGAATCTTCAAAAGGAAAGTATATAACAAAGAAATTGGGCCTAGATGACCAAGTATAAATTGTCTAGAATAAAATAAAAAAATTAGGCTTAATCAACTGAAATTGTTAGATTACAAAAAAGAAACCTATCCGACCGAGACTGATAAAGTTGTAAAAAGACCTATTTGGCCATATTTCTTGATAGAGCCTCAACACCATTTTTTTCTTGAGCACCCTAGCCATCTAGAATTAGAACCTTCTTGCCCAGTTTGACCTCATCATAAAAAAGAATGCTAGTGATATCACTAGTAATCCTATGTTTTCTCATACAACAATAGTACTCTTAGAAGAACGTGTCATCGACTTATTTCTAGTACGCTACTTTGAGATCTTTCTTTTCCTTGAGAAAGCCGGTTTGGGCCTACTCAAGCTCGATTTTTAGTCGAGTAATCTCCTATTCTACCTTAGCCTTGGCGAATCCCATAAAATCATTATCTAACTTTAAGCTCTGGATCTGCACTTGAGGTGACACATTCACCCAACCCTGCTTTTCAAGGCATATTAACTTCTTCTTTAGCCTTCTTCCAAGCCTTAGAAGTTGCGGTCAAGGTGGCCTCAAGCTTCGTGCGCAACCCTTGCTGCTCATATTTTAACTAAACAAAAAAAGCCTTGAGCTTATCAACCACCTCTAATTTCTAGAATAGATGGTTGCGCTACCACATTAGGTTGCAAACCCTGAATACAACTTGAATATACAACTAGTTTGAAACACCATAACAGTAAAAGGAATAATAGAAAAGAAAAGAGAACACATCTTACCACTTTTTTCGTTTATAAGGCAGAGTATCCTCACATAGCCATAACTACTTTTATGGCACTATTTTAAGTACTATGAGGAATCTAAGCAATAAAAATTTGCTTAGGGTTACTATCAACTTCAACTGGGATTCGTTTAGTAGTTGGAAAGAGATTGTTCATGTTGGTCATCGAAGGCTCCATATCTATGAAAATAGGAAAGTGCTTCAACAATTCATTTAGCTCTTGCCTACTAGGTACATCACTTGCAATAGTTGGGAGCAGTAGTGAAGTTGGAGTTGAGCCACCTAAAATTACCATAGGATCTTCCTGGAATGGAATGGAATGGGACAAAGTTGGCATCAAACTGCTTGATGGTTAGACTAGTTGAGTGTGATCCTACCATTGGGATGCTATCAATAGACTTAGAGGAAGTGCCACTCTCAACACTTGACTTTTCTTTTTTAGCTAGAGGAACAACGGTCGACTTGAGTGCTTCTAATAATCACTTTTTTTTGTCTCTTATGAAAACCAATCCAGAGATTAGCAACCATATCTTCCTCATCTTCTTTTTTGGCCACTATAGGTATGAAACAATCAATGGCTTAACTAACTTGCTCTACACCTTGCTCTGCATTGTTTGAATCAGTAGACTCTTCTAAAATCACTACTTAGGCTTCAGTGTTTTTTTTTAGGGTGGACGGGATGTAAGGCTGAAGCTTGATAAAGTGTGTCTTCTTACCGATGTTTCTCATGAGCATCCAAACAAGCTTGTGATGCCTCAGTGTCTATAAGCCGAGAGACTTCGTAGAATTTCAAGTCTTTCAATACAAAGTGTTTACTAGAGATAAGAGTAGGCGAAGCAAGCCAAGGAAATACCAAATTCACGAACGAATGTAGGTGGTCCACTAAACTTTTGAGATTCTTCTCCGTTAACATCACAAAGAGTTTTCTAGCCAAATCAATCTTAAACAACTTATTAAGACATGCTTAAGAATATTTCTCCACCCACTCTACTAGATGACCACATTTCTCCTTACTTGCATGAAGAACTCAAAGTTATTATATCACTCAATACAAGTATCGAATAAGCTATAAACGAAGAAGCTATACTTGGTAAGTTGAGTGAATGGTTCAGTTTGAAAAAACGATTTGAGCCTTCTGTTGGACCACTCTAAGGGTCAAACACGAACGCATACCCTTTCGTCCATCCTTTGTTGGAAATGGGCAGATCAATCACAAATTGAAGTGAGAAAGTATGGGCCAACAAGCTAAATTGCTATAGGGCTCATCTTAATGGTATAAACAAATAGAATCTCTAGAAATGAGAGGTTTAACTGATATAACATGTCCAAGATAGTGCATCCCACAAGGATTTGGATGACATTTGAATGAATGTAAGCGGTCAGAACCCCTGAGAAGTACATAAATTGTTTGAGTAGTAACAAAATAGGGAAATGAAGCCCTACTACGAAGTTCCCCTTTGTGAAATAAATCAAATTGTAAGGAAGCTTGTCTATTGACAAAGCATCTTTGTCTAACACTTGGATATCAATAGAATCGGGAATGTGGAAATGAGCCTGAAACTCCCGTTCAGACAACTCATCCATGGGACAATCCATTTTGGAGCGCTTGTACCAAGAAACCCTTATTCCACTTTGTTAAAACCTACTGCTTATCGAAGCTACACCCCTTCTATCCATGAAGATGGAAGAAAGGAAAGCCAACTAGACACCTGCGCAGAAGAAGCACAAACAGATTAACCAAACATCTCTTAGACTGAGACACAAAAGGGTACCAACCAGATATCTTATTGTTGTTAAGGGAATTCAACCCTCTAGATGGCTTAAAGTAGTCTGCAATATTATCAACGACTTATGGCCACCTAAAAAATAATTGTTTGGCCACATCCATGCCTTTGCTTTGAAAAGCCCTTATAAATCCTTACAAATCAAGCAAAACGCCCTCATAAATCACAACTCAAGCAAAAATGTGTAGAAACCTTAGCATAATATGAAAAAACCCTAGCATAATATGAAGAAACCCTAACACAATGCTAATAAAAGTAGGAAATATTTGAACGAAAGAGGAAGAAACCTAACCTGGCAGAACAAAGCAGAGGTAGCGAGGTTACAGCGGCACCAATAATGAACTTGCAACAATATTGACGGTGAAAATAATAGCAACAGAATCCCCAAATGCAATCGCGAGAAGAAGCCCAATCTAGGAACAAAATACTAAACAAAATAACCAAAATGACACTTAAATAGGTTGAATAATGGAGTGACATGTACATCGAGGTGTTTGAAAGGTCATGTCGCCTATCAACCACCGTAATGACACTATCCCTCGAACTTTGTGTGATGAACACGTATCCTTTTGGTTCCAAAAATTTGAAACCTTCCTAAGATGGTAGTAAATTATCTCTCCTTGATTGTTTGATACCTCACAAAATCGGTCTGAAAAAATTAGGGGGCATTGTAGGATCACACCCATCCGTCCAGCATTCCAGTTGAGTCTATCAATCATCCTAGTCAGGCACCATTTATTATTGTTTGGTGAGCATTAATTGTTACAACATTAGATGCTATACCATTATGACAAAGCCATTCATGAGCATAAATGCTTAACATCAAGCCCAGAAGTCGTTATTCAACAATCAATAATTAACATTAAAAGCACTTAAGACACATGGGAAACGTTGTAACTTGGTTAGCATAAATAGCCAGAAAATATCAAAGCCAAGGTAAGACACAAGTTCCTAAAACATTCTTGTCCATCTTTTCCCTAAGCTAACTTAAGCTTTGGAGGGGTATACCCGAAAAAACCATCTAGACACTCCTTGTTGTAGATACACTCGTCATTCACTCAGTAGAGGTTAACCGAACAAGACATTGTTGCCTTAGTACCAATAGTTAATTCGTGTGCTTTATGAATATTAATATTGACTTTAACTTAAGTTAAATTTTAAGCTAATTAAGTATTAGGATAGAGCACTTAAAAGCATAACATGATGTAATAAATTTGGAATTCATTATTTATTTATAATGTTCCAATTTCATTTTTATCTATCATTATTCCATGTATTGTACTTTATGAGCATTCCTGTCTGTATCTTTTGCATTGTATGTGACTTAGGTGCATTAGGAGTTGCACAAAAGATCTAAGTCATGGGTTCCTTGCAAATAAATTATTTGTTCATAGTCGATTTATGGGCATAGGCAACCCATTAGAGGTTGTAGTGCATCGCCTCCTAATTGGAGGGATGGTTGGTCTTGGCTATTGGGATGGGTTTCCCATGGTGAGTGCACTAGTGTGTATGGTTGCACATTGGACAGAACCTATGGTGAGTTATGACTTAAGGCTATCAAGTAGTCATGAGTCCACCAAACTACTTCATTGTATTGTCTCTCAACCTTGAGAGAATATTGAGTTTATGTTGAAATTAGCAATGACTTTGACCTACGGGTGAGATTGTAAGCTGATAATATATTCATTATGGATTAGGTCATTGTTGATGAAAGCTGGTAGCAATAAGTATTCTCAATAAAGGCATCATGATATCTCTTAGGATTGAGAAAGTGTGTCCCCCTAGGTGATCCTAAGGAGGTGTGTTCATGGAAACTATGGTCATAGTAGTTCCTTAAGTGGAACTTGACATAAGCTCTTTGAGAGCTAAGATATGTTAATTGAACACATAATAGGAGGATCTGTAACTCAAGGATGGTAGAGATAGTTTTGAAAGGTTGATACATTTCACCTTGTTAGACTACGAACACCAGTTCATAAGGAGACTGAACACAATGAATAGTAGGTCATGGACCTGAGCACATGGTGTCTCGTCAGAACCTCATCTCTTACCTTATGGAAAAGAACACCTTTTGGAAGCAATAGAGGTTTTGGATGAAGATATAATGAACACTTTGTTGGAAGTTGTTATTTATATAGGATACTCAAGTTCAGTTGATTCTCTGTAGTGGGATGTTGAATCAACTTTAGAATTGGATTATGAGGGAACCGGTATTCGTATAGGTCCTAGTGGTCCCCACTCTGAGCTCATATACCTTGTTGGCGTGAGTTATGAGGGTTGGATTGGCTCTAGGTTCACTTTTGTGCATAAGGGCATTTTGGTAATTACACAAGGTTGCATAGAAGTAAGTGAACAAGGTCTTTTGGATTGGGCTAATTGATTAATTAGTAGGCCTTATTGGGTTAATGAATCAATTAGAACCCATTTTGGGATAGATTAAGTGACCCAAAGCCATGTGGGCTCAAGTTACTTAAGTCCACTTAGGAATCCTATAAATACCCCCTAGGGGTTAAGGCTTTCACAACTTTTGTCTTCAATCATCTAGAGAGATTGAGAGCTATAGTCTCCACCATCTTTTCCTTCCCACGGGAAGTGTGCCATGATGAAGGTTCGAGTCATTGGGCGAAAGACTTCGGGTTTACGATAATTCTACGATTTTGATCTTCATCTTGACCATGTGGATTTGATTCGACAACATCCGAATCTGAGGTATGGTTTTCGTTAGCACTTTCTAAATCCTTTTAAAGTATAAAAATATTATTTTTCCACTATGCATAGGATTTAGAAAAAGCCTAGGATAGTTATGCATGTTCCTAACTTGATCTGGACTTGCGAAACGGAGATATACATGTTTTCCCTATCAATTGGTATCAAAGCTCTAGGTTAGTAATCATGATAAAACCATTATAGGGTGTGCTAACTTGGTTTTGCAGGGTTTCTGTTTATTCCATGGCCCTAGGGATAATTAATGTGTGTTCTTTATTATGATCTTGTTATAATATGATGGTTATAATTGTGATTGCTTTAATTGGGATGTAATAATTATTTGGATTGTTGTTTACTTTTCCTAGATGGGTTGTAAGCCTCATAAGAGGCATAGGATTTTTTTTCTTTTATAAAAATCCCGTTTTTAACTTAGAATGAGATGTAAACTCCAAAACTTTGGAGTATAGGATTTTGTTGTAAAAATTCTTTTTTTTTTTTTAATCATTCTTTGTAACCTATGGAGAGTATGGAAGTAGTCCAAAGCATCACAAAGTGTTCACACACATTTCCTTGCTGGACAAGAGAAAATAAGGCTTCGTGAAGTTTCTTTAATGAGTTCATATGATGATTTAAGGGAAAAAAAAGAATCTTGGAAGTTCTTGATTTCAGATCCTTGGCAGCACAATTTCGTCATCTTTAACTTAAAATCGAAATGACTACCCAAGAGTTTCTTGGATAAAGCCATCTATTTTTTGAATCTTAGGAAGTCATGAATCCAGCGCTTCAAATGGATCACAATTTAGAGGTGAAACGAGAGAGTTATAGCTAATGCAATCAAGGTTGCGCAGAGAGCATGGCAGCATAGTAACGCTGACTTCAACTCAAAATCGGGGCTACCTCCTATCAGATGTTTGGGGCAAACCACATATGGATTTGAAGCTTAGGAAGTCAGGAATCCAGTGTTTCAATCAAATTGCAATTCAAAGTTGAAACAAGAGAGATATGGCTAATTGAAGAAAGACTACGCAAAAGGACTTGCAATTACAGGATTGAGTTCGAGCCAAATTGGTTTTGGTTGTTTGAGCTCAATTTTTGTGCCTCTTTTTGGGCTCCTTTTGTGGCAATTGGGCTTGTTGGGTTTTTCCTTTTCACTAACCATCCTTGGTTGCAAGGCTATTTTGGTAATTTGGATTTTATCCAAATTTTAGTTATCAAATTTGCAATAGGATCTCAAAGGCCATGGGAATTATTTATTTAATTTCCTTTATATCTTTTATACTTTTTTGTTTTTGGCATAGAATATATTTTGGTATTCATAAGTTAATGAATTTTTATATTTTTTTCCTTATTTTAGATAATTTATTAAATTGGAATGTGCTAGGAATTAGGAAAATTTTATTTTCGGTAAAGACAAGTTGGAAAGAAATAAGGAACTTACTTCTTTTTCAAAATTAAACTCTTAAGAGTTTTTTTTAAAAAAAAAAAAAAAAAAAAAAAAAAAAAAAACTTTTGAGATTTTAGATCTCTAAGAATCTTTTTCTTTTAAGGAAGAAGTTTTATTTTTCCAAGTCTTTATGAAATAAAATCTTTCTTATTTAGCAAAATATTCTAATTTAAAGAAATAAATTAGTTTTGGAAAAATATATGATAGATAATTCATTATTAAGATAGCTTACCAAGATATGTTTCAAATAAAATAAATTAAAATGGTAATTTTGGAATTCTTAAAAGAATAAATTTTCATGAGTTTTATTTCCATTATTATTTATTTAAGGAATTGGTTGTTGCCGTTTGGAATTTAAAATTCCTTTTGAGACTTTCCTTTATTTGGGTTAGGTGGTTCTCCAGGCTCTCCTCCCTAGAAAAAAAAGATAATGACACCTAAATTGGTCATCCAAACTCCCTCATCTCCCCTCTCCTTCCCTATCCCCCACCCCCTAAGAGAAGGAGGAAACCATTTAGTTTGAAAAGGAAACTTCAAGGATAAGGAATATGAAAGATATCCCTATTTGGCATAGGAGTCCCAATTCAAGTAATAAATAAAAGTTTTGGAAATTCTCATGATGGATAATTTGTTTTAATATAGTTACCAAAATTATCTTAAAGTATCTCTTCCAAAATGTTAAGTAGAAGCGGGTCATAGACAAGCCCATAGACTCCAAGATTGAGCCCATCTTGATTTTGGGCCTATCACCATCCTAAAGATGGGGTGGCCCAAGGAATCAAGGGATATGGACTATCCTTTATGGACAAGACTATACATGTTTGTAGCAGGAGTGGCCAATCCTGAAGATGGAACTCTTCACTTGGTAACATTGATGTCAAGAATCTTGGTTACACACTTAACTTATACATGAAGTAGTAGAATCACCTAAAGTGGTCCCATTTGCATGGACTAAGGGCTAAACATAAAGGTATGTTGATCAATGCCTTAGGATAACCTTCGGAGGTTTAAGGCAGGTTGATTAATTAGAGAGGGTCTTTACCTAGTAATAAGAGTCATGACTTGCCTAAAGTAAGCTTGATTCTTATGATACTAAGATACCTTACATAGATATATGTAGTTTAAGAGTACTACATTTTTGCTAAATTAATTACCAACTTGCCTTGAATGCTCAGTTTTTTTAATTAATGCATGGAATTATTATATTTATTACAGATATCATGTCTTTAACCTGCACCTATTATCTATTGTTTAAATTGGACCTAATTATGTACTAAAAATAATATGGATATAGTATTAATTGCATAGAAGCTGATTTTGGTAGAGTTTGTTATTTCCTTTGAACAATCCAATCATAAAGTAAGAAAAGCATATCAAAGGTGGCATAAGACAGATCAAAAGACTAAGTCTCTCATACTTGGATCTTTAGATAATGTGTTGCAAAAACAACACATGTCTATTGACATAGTCTATGATATACTCTTTAAAGTTGCAAGGGTTATATGGTGATAAGGGCAAGTTAACTAGACAAGTTGCCTTAAGACTATTATGAACACCAGGATTCAAGTTATCTTAGAGATCTTACTAGATTCCTTTGGGATGGGTAAGAAGATTTTCAAAGAGTAAAAGGGTGTACATATGGAAGTCAAGGTTCTTCAAGCTTTTCTACCAAGAAGAAGAACAACAACTCCAAACAAACAAAGTTCAAGAAAATGAATGAGAAAACAAACTCATGGGCAATGATTCCTTTGTGACCTTTTAGGACACTTAAAAAAGGAATCCTTGGAGTGCCTAAGGATAGGCAAGTACACATCATGTTCTTGTTGTTGAATAAATAGTGGTGGATTTCACTAATTGTGGCGGATAGATTCTAGGCTCACTATTTGTAGTTCTTTACAGGGTTTTCAACAAGTGAGAAGGTCACATGATGGGATTGTACTGACCTTAGCTTCAGTTGCAAGATTACTTGTTCAAGTTAGTACGAGATATTGCATTTTTCATGTGAGACTCCATTATCACTTTGCCAAGTAATGAGAATAGTCAAATCTCACTAAAAGTAAGAACCAAGTACTAATCAAATATTTGGCTTCTAAAGCCTAGGTCATACTAATCTATATAGGATCCAAAGACTAATTAAGTTTGGATCTTCTTAATCCAGAAGATCTTTCAATCTATGAATCCTATATATATGGTAAAATGACAAAGAGACCCCTTTATTTTTAAAGGACTTGGAACCAAGGAATGTTTGGAGTTAGTGCATACTCACGTATATGAACATTTTTGTGTTTATATATGGAAAATATGGGTTTTTGATCATTTTATTGATAAATACTCTAGTTTTGGATATATATATAGATAGGAAATTTGATGTCTTTAATAAATTCATTGAATTTAAGGTAGAATCAGATAACCAATTGGGTAAACATATCAAGACACTTCAATTAAATTGAGGTAATGTATCTAGTAGGTTCGATCCTTTCCATATGGAGCATGAGATGATATCTTAGTTGTATGCACTAAGGACTCTATTGCAAAATGAAGTAATGGGAAGAATATATTGAACTTTAATAGACATAGTGAGATCAGTGATTGGTTTCTCATTACTTCCCATATTCTTTGGGGATACATCTTAAAGGATGTATAATACTTTTTTTCTAAAGAGGTGTATCACTTTATAAGATATCCAAGAGGATTTAGGGATTATTAATTTATAGTTAGGATTTTCAGAAGGTGTTTGTTATTACAAATACCAAATTTCTGGTGAAGACTATATGATATGTAATAAGCTAAACCGTGATATAGATTGGCGAATACTAGAAGATAATCCCACTATACACAAGATACTATGGATCCAGTACCAACCATTCCCATTTCTAGTACACTAATGCCTTGTCATAGTGGGAAGGTTGTTAAACAACCAAACTGATTCATGTATTTGGGAAAGTCTTTCGAGGCCATTCTAAAGGAACATGAGATCGATCCTATAGATTACGATAAAGCAATGAGCGATGTGGATGCACATCTTTGGAAAAAAACTATGGAGGCAGAGTTAGAATCCTTGTGATTCTAATGTAGTCTAGGTTCCTATAGAAGCACCTGAAGGGATAAAGCCAATAGGTGTAAGTTGGTCTACAAGAGGAATAAAGGAGTAGATGGAAAAAGTTGAGATTTATGTAGCTAGGTTATAGCTAAAGGTTATAATTTGAAACATTGTTTTGAATATAGGAAACCTTTTTACTAATAGTCATATTCAAATCCATCAGAGTTCTCCTACCTATTTCAGTGTATCTTATTTATGAGATATTGCAATAGGATGTCAAGATAGTGTTCTTAAATGATTATCTTGATATTAACATCCATATGGTGTAATCAGATATTTTCATAACAAAGGGCCTTGTGTGTACAAGAAAGTGCAGGGAAGCATGGTGGTCTTTATGATCTTGTATGTTGATGACATTCTACTAATTGGTAATGATGTAGGGCTATTGTCATCAATCAAGATCTGGTTGTCTACTCAGTTCAGTTTCAGATGAAGGATCTAGGAGAAGAGCAATATATTCTTGGGATTAGGGTCTTTAAGGACCATAAGAATAGGAAAATAACATTATCTCAAGCTACCTACATAGATAAGCTTTTGGTCAAGTATGTGATACAAGATTCCAAGAAAGGTTTGTTATCTTTTAGGCATGGAATTCCCCTTTCTTAGGATCAGTGTCCTAAAACACTTGAGGAGAAAGAGTGCATGCAATCAGTACCTTATGCCTCTGCAATGAGTAGTCTTATGTATGTAATGTTATGTACTAGGCCATATATTTGCTTTGAAGTGGGTATGGTGAGTAGATATCAATCTAATCTAGGTCCAGAACAATGGACAATTGTCAAGCATGTACTCAAGTATCTTAGGAGAATGAGGGATTATGTTTTTATGCTCCAAAGTGTTGAGATAGTTTAATAGGTGACATGATGGATGACAATATACCTTCTATGGAGAACTTGGTGGATCCCTTCACCAAGACATTGACAAGGAGAGTCTTTGTTGGTCATAGGGATAACATAGGTTTTAGATGAGTATCTGGCATGCTTTGTAAGCATGATGCTTTGAGGGCTACTAGGAGATTGTTAGGATAGATCCCTTAAAAGCATGACCATGATGTAATAAATTTGGAATTCATTATTTATTTAATGATTCTCTAATTTCACTTTTATCTATCCTTATTCCATGTATTATACTTTATGAGCATTCTTGTCTGCATCTTTTGCATTGTATGTGACTTAGGTGTATTAGGAGTTGCACAGAAGATCTAAGTCATGGGTTCCTTGAAAATAGATTATTAGTTTATAGTCGATTCATGGGCATAGGCAACCCATTAGAGGTTGTAATGCACCATATCCTAATTGGAGAGATGGTTGGTCTTGGCTATTGGGATGGATTTCCCATGGTGAGTGCACTAGTGTGTATGATTGCACATTGGATAGGACTTATGGTGAGTTATGACTTTAGGCTATCAAGTAGTCATGAGTCCACCAAGTTGCTTCATTGTATTGTCTCTCAACCTTGAGAGAATATCAAGCTTATATTGAAATTAATAGTGGCTTTGACCTATGGGTGAGATCGTAAGCTAATCATATATTCCCTATGGATTGGGTAACTATTGATGAAAGCCGATAGCAATAGGTATTCTCAATAAAGACACCATGATATCTCTTGGAATTGAGAAAGTGTGTTCCCTTCGGTGATCTTAAGGAAGTGTGTTCATGGAAACTATGGCCATAGTAGTTCCTTAAGTGGAACTTGACATAAGCTCTTTGAAAGCTAAGATATGTCAATTGAATATACAATAGGAGGATTTGTAACTCAAGGATGGTAGAGGTAGTTTTAAAAGGCTGATAGCTTTCACCTTATTAGACTGTGGACACCAGTTCATAGGGAGACTGAACACGATGGATAGTAGGTCACAGACTCGAGCACTTGGTGTCTCGCCAAAACCTTATCTCATACGTTATAGAAAATACCACTCTTTGGAAGCAATAGAGGTTTTGGAAAAAGATATAGTGAACACTTTGTTGGAAGTTGTTATTTATATAGGGTACTGAAGTTTAGTTGATTATCTATAGTGGGATGTTGAGTCAACTTTAGAATTGGATTATGAAGGAGCCGGTATTCCTATAGGTCCCAATGGTCCTTGCTCTGAGCTCATATACCTTATTGGCATGAGTTATAAGGGTTGGATTGGCTCTAGGTTTACTTTTGTGCATAAGGGTGTTTTGGTAATTACATAAGATTGGATAGGGGTAAGTGAATAGGGTCTTTGGATTGGGCTAATTGATTAATTATTAGGCCCTATTGGGTTAATTAAATCAATTAGAACCCATTTTGAGCTAAAATAAGTGACCCAAGCCCATGTGAGTTCAAGTTACTTAAGCCCATTTAGGAACCCTATAAATAACCCTTAGGGGTTAGGGTTTCCACAGGTTTTATCTTCCACCATCCAAAGAGATTGAGAGCTATAGCCTCCACCCTCTTTCCCTTCCCACCGAAAGTGTGCCAAGATGAAGATTTGAGTCATCGGGCAGAAGACTTCAGGTTTACAAGACTTCTATAATTTCAATCTTTATCTTGATCATGTGGATTTGATTCATCAAATATTTGAATATGAGGTATGGATTTCGTTAGCACTTTCTAAATCCTTTTAAAGTATAAAAATATTATTTTTCTGTTGTACATAGGATTTAGAAAAAGCCTAGGATAGTTATGCATGTTCCTAACCTGATCCAGACTTGGGAAACAAAGAGATCTGGGTTTTTCCTATCATTAAGTATTTCAATATGGTATAAAGTTTTAATTCTTAAAATCCTTAATGAGGGACCTCAAGATAAAAATATGATATCTCCTTTATCATTTAAGGGTTTAGAATAATTTAAGTATTGTTTTAATTTTATATTAGCTACTGAAGTACTCATGATGCATTTGCAATGCAATAAAATTTAAAATTATTATTATTGCAAATAAATACAAAAATCTATAAGGACCAAATTGACATACTATTTAGTTGTAGAAGTAGTTATATAAGAGGCTTTTACTATAACCACATTAACATGTTTTCCAAACATATTTACATATTCATAAATAAATAGGAATAAAAAACTAGACGATAATTAATTAGCTTGGTTGCTAACTAGTGAAGGTGTTTCCAACGATTGAACCATAGAAATACTCTTATTATTTGTAAAAGGAAATTGATGATGGTTTAGCATGAAGAGTAAGAGGGTAGCAAAATATGTTTTAATAATCTTACTTGGATACAATAATAGCCATTTGTAGCATTGAACTAACTTTTCTTACATAACTTGCTAAGTCATTAATTATGGTGAAAGTAATTCTCATTGATGCTCAATAAATAAGATTACATAGGGATATATACAGAATTGGTGGTATATTATACAAAACTACATGTTTTGTCTATGCATAATTATTTAAAGGTTAATAATAATCATATATTACAATATTTAGGATAGAATACAAAGAAAGATACAAAATCATTGATAATGAGATTTTCAAAGATTATTAGGCACTTCATATGGTAGAATTTCAACCTCCCCCTTAAGCAGATGTAAAGATATTTTGTATGTCAAGCTTGTCCAAGAATAGATGAAATACTAAGCTTGATAGGACTTTAGTGAGAAAATCGATTAACTACATAATTGAAGCAACACAGGGAGTACAAATTTACCAACTATCATTTTATTTATTTATTTATTTTATGAAGTGGTAGTTGATTCCTACATGTTTGGTTTGGTCATGATGCACTAGATTATGTGTTATGTTTATGACAACTTTGTTGTCACTATATACCATTATAGGTACTTGAGTCTTGACTTTATTTGTCACAACATTAATAGCTTTCAAATGTTAATCATTATAAAGGAACTACTATCTTATGACGGAAATGGTGACTTCTTCAAAATTTTAGATATTGAGGGGCATGATAAGAGTAGACATGAAGAATTTGAAAAGAAAGAGTCAACTCCATTGCAATCTGCCTCGAATTCTTTTCACTTGATGATCAGCCTCAAATCCAAGATTTGACTCATAACCACATCCACAATACATGATCAATTTATGAATGTGGCATTCCATTACTCAACTATATGTAGTTTTTCCTTGCACTTCACTAAAAATGGTTTAAGAAACTATCATTCAACTTTTTTTTGTAAAACTTTTCACTTAATATGTAGTTCCCATTGTACAAGAGGATATGATTCTCTTTAAAAAAAAAGAAAATGATGAAAAAGTATAAGTATTTCTAGGCTAACATCCTAACACTAAATTCTTAAAGATTCAAAAGAAAATTTTTAATGGAAAAGAAGCTATCTAAATCTTTTTATTATTAATATAATGATTAAGATCATGACAAATATAATCGAAAAGCCTAATTACTCCCTTAAAAGTATGTTTGTAAATATTAACAATCTTAAGCTCACCAATCTTAAACCAAATATCCTTAACTAAGTAATATCACACACACATGGGTAGTTGTGCATAGGATGGGGATGAAGTTGTTACAACTCTTGAAACCTACAAATTAAAACATGTTTGGCCATATAAATTAAAATCAATTTTTTAGTTTTAAAAATAGAAAAAAAATTAATTTATAACCGTATTTGACCATATTCTCTAGGCACAATTTATTTTTATTTTTTTAAAAAAAAAAAAACCCAATTTTCATAAAACAACCTTAGGCCATTTTCTACTGTTTTTAAAAACAAAAGATAACAAAAGAAAAAATGGAGAGCAATTATTTTCTTCTATTTTTAAAACAAGATACAAGAACAAAAAAAAATTGAAAGAAGCTTCTCTTGAAGAGATATGAGGTTGTTTGACAGAGTCCATGTTAAGAGAGAAACAATAGGAAAAGTTATCTCTCAAGTTAAGGTTTTTTCTTATCACGTTTTCCTCATTTTTTGCCTCTTTCTAAGGGATTTCTCTATGTTTTTAAAGCTTTTCTATGTTTGGGTTTAAGGGTTTTTTTCTTGGTTTTAGATTTTTGACCTATGATCATTTTATGTTTTTAATGTAGTAGAGATTTCATCAAAGTCAATGAAGAAGGTCAAGGTATGTGATCATGGCAACAACCCTTTGTTTTTTTTTGTGAGTTTAGCTTAGTTTGTTTTTGGTGAGAACTTCGTATTCTAGTTCATCTAGTTAAGGTTAGATCTCTTGAATCTGATATATTTTTTATTTTATATTTATTTTTTTATTATTTTTTATTTTATTTTTATTTTAGTCCATTTTAGGGTTTTTGCTTTATTGTGATTTTTTTTTAGGGTGAATTTAATTTTGGTGGTTTCTTTAATGTCTGGTTGTAGATAGTGGAGTATTTAACTTCTTTAGGTCCATGGAAGCTTCAAACTCTTAGATCCAGATTATGTAAGTCCAATTTATTTTTTTTATTTTTTTTTTTTCTGTTTCTAGTATTGGTTAATAGGTGATCTTAATGATCTCTTCTATATATTCCCTCATCTTCCCCTCCATCCCCATCCTCTCCCTGATTGTATGAATTTGTTGATAAAATTAGGAGATTAAAAGGTTTTCCTTGATCAATGATACTAATAAATTTTTCAATTTCAATTGTTCAATCAATGGATTTAGTTGATGTTGTTGACATGAGAATATTGTTGCTTTTCATCACAATATGATGCATATAGGTTTTTTGGTTACCAATCACAAGTGGGTTTCAAGGATGACCATCTTTTTTTCTTTAGGAATAAAATTTCTCTATTTGATAACCTCAAACGAAAGAATGTTGTTATTTATAGGAATCATGTACCAATTGGTTATACATACACACTAACTTTGGATCTTGAGTTATTTGCTATCTAAATAGCTATGTTAAAATGAATAAGTGAAAAAAATATGGCCATTTTCTCTTCATTGTTGATGAAATTTCAAAACTAGAAGTGGTTGTTGGATTTTTAGGTGTAAGTTGAAGATGTGGTATAAGCTCTGTGAAGACACCTAAGTCCTTGTCCCCAATCTAACTATGCCTCTTCCTCCACTTTCTACAATCAAATACAAGTTAGGTATTCTAACCAATATAATCCAAAAAGAATGAAAATTGCAGATGGAAAGTTTAGTAGTGGTGACTTAGTTTAGATCTTTCTCCACAGTTCATGTAAATGTTATAATTACATGATTTAAAATGTGGGAAATTAATAGGATGGTTTGTTGAAGGTTACATGATTCTGGTGAAGGAAAAATAAGAAAAAAAAAAAATTGAATAGTCCAAAGGTTACTTTATTTTAAAAAAGAAATCAAAGCCAAAGATAGGGGGGTTGGGGTTGGGGTTACACAATGGAAAAGCCAAGTTCTATCCTCATTTCACAATATGGGCACTTAATTAAAAAGGTTTAGTTCTATTCAATTAATCAAAGTATTGAAAGCATAGTGTTTTCCCTTCTTATTAAGTCGTGACAAAGTGTTAATCATCGGCAAATGAACCAACAAAGCATAGAATCAAAACGTCAACTACAAATAAACAATTTGAATAAAAACTTCAGACCATTTTTTTCTCTATTTGTCTACAAAATTGCTTCCCTAAAAACTTTAGTAATAATTCTTGCAATTTTAGAAACAAAATCCTCTCCTAGCAAAAAAGTTGTAGGGTTTTACTTTGACGAGTCCACTTTAAGAATTTGTTCACAGATTGATGAAGCCTTAGACCATATAGAAAATTTCCTAGAGCCTTAAACTTCTTTCTATATTTTCTATACATCATATTTTCTATTTTGGTACAGAGGCTCTTAAACTAATAATGGTCACAACAATTATCATATTTTTTGGATTTCTGCAAGCTACATAGTGTAAGTTTCATGTTTGAAATGTTTGGACTTGGATATGGTCATTTTTTAGGTTGGTCTGACTTTATTTCTCTTTTAGTTTTAAAAATTGAAGTTTAATATTGTATTATAGAGAATCTCTTGAGAAGAGTTATTGAGACATTTTGAATAATTGTTGTTTGAAAAATATGAAGAGTCTTTAGATTAAAAGACATTATTCTCTTAAAATGGGGAAGAGGTTCCTTAATACCCCTATGGCCTCAAGTCTTGCATAAAAGATTTTAAATGCTTTCCCAAAATAGTATTTTGGTTGAGTGAATCATGTTCTTATTGAGATGTATCAAAATTTATTCATTGAGGCACTTATGTTTTAACATATTAAAAGAGTATTATTATAATTATACCATATTATTTTCAAAAAGTAAAGTACAATTAAATATTTAATAAAAACACACAATAATGAGATGGATATTTTCAAATGTTGTTTTACCCATGTGATTATATATATTACTAAATAAAAATTATTTTGGTTATTTTTTATTTTTATTATTTTTAACTATTAGAAAGTGTTCTAAATTCCTAATTAATATAGATTCATTTTTGTACAGAATATTATATAGGATATTTTCTTAATTGATATATTATTGTAATATAAGATTTCCTTATAGAATAAGGAACATTATTAAGAATATCTCTATAAATATCCTAAGTCATGAGGGAAAAAAGTTATGAGATGAAGATAGGTTTGTAGAGACTATACGAGGTGGACAAATATATGAGGAAGAATGAGAGATACCTAGTGGAGTGATGGGGCTCATGGTTTAGGTTGTGGATAAAAGGTGTGGGTACAAGGAGTAGGAAGACATGGGATGTTTTGAGAACCCAATAGTTGTATCTGGTTTTATCCTCTATTATATTCTCTATGGTGTAGTGGAAAGATTCTCTCTTATCCATGGATGTAGGCATGGTTGGTTGAACCATGTTAAAACCTTGTGTAATTTTAGGTGGATTTTTTTTATCTTTACGTTCTTGAACTAACATTGTCTGCATTAAAGCTTCTATTAGCACAACAAACTTGTATTAAAGCCCTATGTTGAAGATTTCTGGAAGTGCAAAAGATTACAGAACACATAAGATGAAAATAAAGAATTTTAGTTGAAGGTGGATTCAATTGCTCTTTTATTGAGATGTGATACAAAAAAATTGTATCATGGAGATAAAAAATATTGACTTAATGGAATTTGCTCCAAGGTGGAAATTGTTGGAAAATGTCCCAAATTCCAAATTATTATTGATTCCTTTCTATAAAGAATATTGTATAAAATATTTCCTAAGTTAATATATTATTGCAATATTATATTTCCTTATAGAATAAGGAAATTAAGTTATTAGGGATATCCTTATAAATGAGGGGAAAAGGTTATGTGAGGATAAGGTCATGAGATTGAGATGAACTTGAAAAGACTATACCTTGTGGATAAATATATGAGGAAGAATAGAAGAGACACTATAGAGTGAGGGGCCTATGGTTTAAGGTATGGATATAAGGAGTGGGGAAACATAGAATGTTTTGGAAACCCAATAGTCATATCTAGTTATGTTCTTTATAATATTCTCTATGTAATAGCAAAAAGATTCTCTCTCATCTGTGTATATAGTCATGGATAGCCAAACCACGTTCAAACCTCATGTACTATTATGTTCATTGTTTTATCTTTGCGTTCTTGAAGTAACATTGTTGGCATTAAACCTTTCATTGGCACAACAAAATGGTATCAGAGCTCCAAGTTGAAGATTTATGGAAGAGCTAATGAGAATAGAACACACAAGATAATGATGAAAGGAATTTTAGTTAAAGATGGAGTTGATAATTCTCTCATGGGGATATGATATAAAAAGCTTGTGTCATGGAGAGATGAAAGATTGACTTGATAGAATTTGATCTAAGGTGGAGATTATTGGAAAGTATCCTAAATTCCTAATTAGGATAGATTTCTTGCTATAAATAATATTAAATAGAATATTTAGTTGATATATTATTTTAATATTAGATTTTCTTATAGAATAAGGAAAATTATTAGGAATATCTCTATGAATATCCTAGGTTGTAAGAGGAAAAGGTTAAGAAATGGAGATGGACTTGTAAAGACTATACAAGGTGGATAGAGATGTGAAGAAGAACAAGAGATGCTTCGTGGAATGAGTGGGTTCGTAGTTTAGGGTGTGTGGATACAAGGAGTAGAAACATGGGGTTTTCGAGAACCTGATAGTTGTATCTGGTCCTATCCTCTGTAATATTCTCTATGGTATAATAGAAAAATTATCTCTCATTCATAGATGTAAGTATGGTTAGTTTCACCACGTTAAAACCTTGTATACCTTTGTGTAAATTGTTTTATCTTTATGTTGTTGAACTAACATTATTTGTATTAAAGTTTCCACTAGCACAACATTAACATATATAAATTATAAATTTTTTCCTTTTCATAATAATACATTATAAAATATTGTAATATATTTATGTTTTTTTATTTCAGTTTGGAACACAAAGCAACCAATCCCAAGTTCATGATACATACCCACTTCCAAAAACTCTTGCAAAACTCCTACTAATGAACCTCATGGTACATAACTTTATCACTTCGAATCTTCTCTTTTCTCTCTTCTCTCCCAAACCTCCTCTCTTTTAGCTAATTTCCCTAGCTTTGTTGATCATCATCATTACTAACTAATTTTACGAAGAATATTCCTTAATTAGTATATGTGACATAACTTATTAACTATAAGTTGTGTCTAACCACCAAAAAAACAAAATGAAAAAATAAGGT
Source organism: Vitis riparia (assembly GCF_004353265.1). Taxonomy (NCBI): domain Eukaryota; kingdom Viridiplantae; phylum Streptophyta; class Magnoliopsida; order Vitales; family Vitaceae; genus Vitis; species Vitis riparia. The sequence continues at coordinate 2,028,930 of NC_048447.1, forward strand.
GTGTTTTTAAGTCATCTTACCCCCATATGACCATTCTAGCAGCCTATAGATTCCCCATATATAAACTAACCAATGAAATATTTGGTGATTCCCATCATTCTATCAATGCAAATTTGAACTATCAATGTTTAAAAGAAGAGAACCTTTCTCTTCTTTTAATATCTAATATAATTTAATATAGTAGTTTACATCTCTAAAATAATTTTTTATTTTAATATTTATTATTTCATGATATATTATCAAATATTTATAAAATTTTAATATTTTAATTATTAACATTATTTAAAATATCATCCATTGATATCTCATTTCATCATTAGATGTTGAGTATCATATTTTATTAGTATATTTTATTTGATTTAGATTATTTATTTGACAAAATATGAGTTGAAAGTCATTGCGACCTACTTGTGAGGAAGTATTTTTTTTTTAAATTATAAGATTATTTTGTTAAATTCCTTACAAAGAAATAAGTGGTGTTTTTTTTTTCTTGTGCAACAACATGTAATGGCTTAGTTAATACCAGCAACATCTAATGAATTAGATGTGGATGATGCAACTTTATGGAGTTCTACCATAGAAAAAAATTTCATAGATATCATGGTAGAGGAAGTAAACACAGGGAATAGGAGAGGTGGAGTATTTACACAAAAAATATGGACTAAAAATCATGAAGATCTAGAAAAAAAAAAAAAATGAAACTACTGTATAAAACAAGTTAAGCAAAATTCAAAAAGTTTTACACCAAGCATAGTTAGTTTAGTAAGCTATTAAAATAAATGGGGTTTGGTTGGAATGTTGAAACAAACACTGTGAAAGCTATAGAGAAAATATGGCAAAACTATTTAAGGGTAAATATTCTAAAATTTTAAAATATATATACACACACATAATGTACCTTGAAATATATATATATATATATATATATCCAAAGGCTTCACAATTTCGAAAGAGAGGATGTGAGCATTATAATTTGTTGGGACTTATATTTAATAAGTCTATTGCCACTAAAGTGCTTCACCATGCATCCACTAAAGACCCACCTGATGTGGATGACGAGATAGAATTGGAAAATCAACTTCTTCATTCAAACACCCTCGTGGATTTAGATGCTAATAGCACTAGCTATAGTGATCCTATTCATACCTTTGATGGATCAACAAGTCATGATAGAAAGCGAACTACAATAAGTGTAGAGCGTAGAATTAGAAAGAAGAATAGATCACAACAAATAGGTGATGCACTTTAAGCATGGGTTGAGGCAGCAAAGGCATAAACAAAAGCCTCTTTAGCCAAAGCAAAAATATACAAAAAGTTAAAAGTTTAAAGGAAGATAATCTTATTGTCAATTTAGATTTCTCCCTCACTAGATATGTGCACCTCTTTAAAGAGATTAAGCAAGTTGATGACGATACTTATATGAAAGCAATGGAAAAATTTAGAGATCAAGATTGAAGAGAGATTTTTTATTAATACGTCCATGGATAGAAAGAAAGCTTGGTTAGCTAAACTTTATTATTTCATAGGTTTAGATATAATATGCCATATTTAGTACTTTTTTTTTTTTAGTTAGATTGAACATACTCAAACTTTATTTGATTCCTTTGATGTATTGGGATTTTAAGTGGCTAAATAGATTTACTTAGTATGACATATTTGATACTTTTATTGGTTGGAGGCACTTAGATTTTAACTTGTTAGGTTTCATCTTGATAATTGATTATTATGTTGTTATTGATAATATGTTTACCATATATATTATCTGCAGGATAAAATAAATAAAAAATTATAGATGAAGGATAACTCACATTGTGTTATCAATTTGTCTTCCTTATCTTCTTCAAGTAGTGATGACTTTGAAGATTTTGTGATGCTACTCCATGTATATGAATATGATGAGATATTTTTGGAAAAGATGCCTCAAAGGATATCTAGTTTAAGAAGAGAAGATTTTGTAATGAGTTATTGAATCGTCATGAAAGGACATGTTATGAATTATTTCGAATGAATAAAACCACATTTCTTCAAAATGATTCAAGATTTTTTCTGGATGCAATTACAAGACCTAAAAATAAATTTTTTTATGGCCAAAATGAAGGTAAATGGCAAACTCATTTAAATTATTATTTTCTTTCTTGCATAACTGTATAATTATTATTTTGTTTTTATTATGTTATATTAACAAGTGAATACTATGTTGTTGATTATGGATACCCTTGTACTATGGGTTCTTCTTCCATATCAAGGTTTGGACCTTGCATAGCGATGCATGTGTTTCCACTCGAATGGCGAGACTCGCTTTTTATTTGACAAGAAATGATTTATTGAAAATTTTTTGGAGTTGCCACTTATTTTTGTTTTATTTTTAAAGGGAAAAACAAAATAAGAAAGAAAAACCCTAAATGTGACTTTTAAAGGAATAACAAGTCTGTAAAAAACTGAGTCTGGGCCCGGGTGTCAGGTTACTTATTGGAAAGGTATGGTGGTAGACTGTAGCACCCCTTTAAGCCCTAAAAATTAGGTTTCTACTAATTAAGTTACAGCAAGTGTGGCAATTGATGGATTAAACATGGATGCCAAAAGAATATCAATCTAGAAATAATCAAATGAACAAGAAAGGCAAGGTGTGTACCTGAGTAGTGAGTTGATTACTTCATGGTTAACAAAGGTTAGTAAATGAATATAGAATAATCGCGTGTGTCACAAAGCAAATCAAAGTCAATCAATGTTCAATCACAAATGTTAGGCCCCACCAATGCTTGAATTATTTTTACACAAATTAATTTTATGAATTCCATTATTTGAAATTATGAAATTTATTCATGTTATTAAAAACAAGGAAAATAGAGAAAATTATTTTTAAAAAAAAACAAACAAAGAAATTTGTGAAAGATTTTTGCCGAAGAGAAAATGACAGCAAAAAATTATTAAAATTGGATTTTTGGTGACTTAAAACTTCAAGGAAGGAAAAAAAAAAATGACTTAAAATTATTTGAAAACCAATGGAATTAAAATTATTTGAAAAACTAGAGTTTTGAAAATTGAAAATTAAAATTTGACATCAAAAGATGAAGAATTAAGAGGATGACACTTGGCCTTTGGGTGGTGCACTAGAGAGTGGCCATGCAAATTGGAAACACATAGGTGTGAGCCCAGGGTGGAGAGGAGCCTGTGGCAGGTTAAATGGTAGACTATTTAGGGATTATGACATCTGAACTCTCATCATAATGTGTGGAAATACTCCGTTCATACTTCTGGTCCCTACCAATTATTGTCTTCAAATTAGCTGTGTCGGCATTGGTTTACCAACTAGAAAAATCTCCTCTTACACTCATCATCAGAACCTATATATAAAGCTCATAGATGTATGTTCAGGCTTTGAACCACTGCATTGAACATCAAGAATCTCCTCTTAAGGTCCACCAGTCTAAGTGGATTGTTCCTTTCCTAAACAGCTTGAAAATAATTTGATCGGTGTGGCTCTGAGCTTCTAATATGCATGAAACACCACCTTCAACTTTACTTGAAGCCTCCTTGTCACTGATGGATCCACTTGAAGCACCCTAAACCTCAAACCTAATGGATAACAAAGGTGAGAGGGAATTATAGAATCTAGGTCTTAGAGAACTAAGAGGAATTGTGCATGCCACATGAAATATTGGCTAAGTCTCTAGCTCTTCTAGGGATTGCATGAAACGTCTGCACCAGTGATCATGGCTTGGATTATCTTCATTTTCCTCCATATTTTTTACTTTCACTTCCTTGATGAGAGAGCGATAGAGAGACCCGAGAAGGTTGTGTAGGTCTTTTGGCTTCCGGCTCTCAATGGGTGCCATCAATTTTAGAGGTTTTACCCAACTATACTGTCTTGTCCTCTTATTATAATAATATCTTCTTCCAACAGAAGTATGCTCCACCCAATCTGATGAAGCCTTTACAAGGGGATTATCTTGAACACTTGCTATTAGAACCATGACTCTTTTGACTGAAGGTTGTCCACCAGTTTCTGGCACTGGTAAAACAGAAGATTTGCTTTGGCTTTCAAACAATAATCTAGGCTGAACACCAATAGGAAAACTGGGTGCATGCGCTTAGTTGCTTGCACTTTCAATACATGAACTCGTGGTCCATGTACTTGAGGTGAATGCACTTTAGGGGCTTGCACTTGAGGCAAAGTAGTTGGTTTCTCATACTGGGTGATGTTGGTTTGAAGATTCCAGTAGTATAAAAGGCCTGTACTTCCATCAATCAAACCCTTCCAAGGTTTTGGAAGAGTGGGGTCATTGGGAGCATGCCGAGGACCAAGGGAACTAGGAGTTGTGAGCTTTGAAAATGGCACACCCAAAAGTGGCCATGGATGTCCATGCAAAGGTGGGAGCATGGGACCAGCTATTAGCAGTGTTTGAAGGTCCATGTTGGGTGGAAAAGATAAGGCTGGATTAGGTAGGATTGAGGAATGTTTGGCTTGAGATTTGGGTTTGGTGGGGAAGGGCTTTGAAAATGTGGCCATGCATGGTGAATTTTCATGTGTGTGGGCCCAAGGCTTATGAGGTAGCAAAAAGTAGGGGATGAGGTTTTGGTGGTTCTAGGCAGCAAGGTGCACCGAGACCAAGAAATGGGTCATTCTAACCAAGCTAGTTGTAATTGAAGTCTCTCTTCCTCTTCTCAGACCTAAAAGGGTGGTCACACAAGCCATCTACGAGTGAGGCCCGGGGCTTAAGAACAGGGGGTGAAGTAATTGGGGAATGGGTCCCAGTAGATAAACCCATTTCCAGAGCTTCTATTCGCAATAAGGAAGGTTTCTTTCCACTACTCACTTTCCTGTTGTTTGAAATATTTCCCAAATCCTACCCACAAGGCGTGAACCTTTACAACCACGTGAGACTAATAATCCACCCCACCACACTTTGGTTTTGCATCATTTACTTGAAATCCCAATGGCTCAATGAGGTGTGGACCAATAGTTATTGTTGTACGTGCTCTAAAAATGGCTCCTCACTCAAGTTCTTGAACCTATATTCGTATCCTAGCACTAGCAAATGGAATGTTCCAGCTATTTGCAGTATCCATTAATTGTTTCTTGTTGTCGAACAATTCTAGTTCTCCATATAATATAATACCCTTAGGAGGCTTGATGCTAGTGAAGCATGGGATCATAGCTTGACACAAGAATGTCATCATCTGTAGTGAAGCTTACTATATAGAGAGTTAGAAATACCATATTTGCTTCCCAAAAACACGCCAACCAAAATAGCCAACCCAATAAGCACCCAACCCAACTGTGATACTCAACACCCTAAACACACCAGAAACAGAGGAATAAAAACAGAAATAGGAGCCAGAGTAAAAATTGAGGGAAGAGTAAACAGGAAATCAAACAAATCATGAACGTATAGAGCCTCATTTCAGGTGACATCCATGGGCTAATATAGGTGGAATTCACATGAAATAAGAGCATCATTTTTATTTATCAAATTCAGGGAAGGATTAATGTATCTGGTATTTACAAGAGAAAAAAAAAAACAAAGATACTAAAATATAAAGCCAAAATAGAGCATGCATGTAAAGAGTATATCCAACAAAGCAAACAAGTGGCCTTTGATGTCCACACCAATCAACAAATCAATGCCTAGAAAAGTAGTTAAAAATGAGAGTAAAGCAATGTGAAAATGAGAAACAAAAAGCTATAGTGGTCATACCTAGAAAGCTCCCCTCAGGCGAAGAGTTGCTTGGCTACAAGCTCTACTTTCCTTCCCACGAATTAGCAAGATCTCCCTCAGTTTTCTCTTCCTCTCTCTAAAAAGTCCCCTCACCCAGCTCACTTTCTCTACAGCTCCCTACATTTCTTCTTTCCTCTGTTTCAACTCTCTCCATAAATCTTGCTTCTCCTCCCATCCTTTTCTAGTTTTCTCTACTTGTCCTTACTCTGTTTCTGCCCTCTCAGATTTCTTGCTGCCCCAACTCACTCCTAATTGCCTCTTCTTAGTTTTCTCTACTTGTCCTTGCTCTATTTCCACCTTTTCATATTTCTTGCTACCCCAGCTCACTCCTAACGACCTCTTCTCAATTTTCTCTACTTGCTCTTGCTCTGTTTACACCCTCTCAGATTTCTTACTGCCCCAACTTACTCCCAACGACCTTTGAAACCTAAAGCCACCTATCACCTCCTAGTTCCCTATAGAAAAGGTCATTGCCAGCCCAATATCTCCCACACACCTGCTAGCAAAACCTCCTAAAAGGTGGTAAAAAAGTGGTCAAAAAAATATCCCCTACCTCTAGACAAAAAATGAGAGTTTACAAATATGACCCTTTTTGGTAGAGATCATGAATGTAATGAATGGATCATAGATACGTGAGAGATGAATGGAATGAAGTGAACTATATCGAAGAATATAAAAGATCCCAAATTTTGGTCTAAACACATAACATGATAAGCTCAAGATCAAGGGCACATACTAGGGAGGTGAAACTTTAGACAAAGATGTGGATGATGTGAGGAGTGTATTTGCAATGAACACCACTAGATCGTGATATAATGAACAATACAAGGATGAATAAGATAAGGATTGATCAACACACGAAAAAAAAAAACTCAAATGAAGGATAAGGTGTGGCTTAAGGCCAAACAGACTCAACTAGGTAGGCGTGGCTCAAAGCCAAACAAGACTCAACTCAACTGACAAGACAATGACTGATAGATATAGGTGTGGTCCCAACTCAAATTGAACTGACAAGATGAATGATCGATCAATATAGGTGCGGTCTTGAAAACTCAAACTCATACTAAAATGGAAGATGACCAATCGATATAGGTACGACCCTAACTCAAACTAAATGGATAAAATGAATGACCAATTGATATAGGTATGGTCCCAAAAACTCAAATTGAACTCAAACTAACATGGAAGATGACTGATTGATATAGGTGAGTCCCGAAAACTCAAACTCATATTGAACTAACAAGATGAATGATTGATCAATATAGATGCAACCCCAACTCAAATTGAATTGAGAAAATGAATGACCAATCGATATAGGTGTGGTCTCAAAAACTTAAACTCATACTAACATGGAAGATGACTGATCAATATAGGTGCGACCCTAACTCAAATTGAACTGACAAAATGAATGACTGATTGATATAGGTGTGGTCCTAAAAACTCAAACTAACAAGATGAATGACCAATCGATATAGGTGCAATTCCAAAAACCCAAACTGAACTCAAATTGACATGAAAGATGACCGACCGATATAGGTGTAGTCTCGAAAACTCAAACTCATGCTGACATGGAAGATGACCGATTGGTATAGGTGTAGTCCCGAAACTCAAGTTGAGCTAAATTAACAAGATGAATGACAGATTGATATAGATGCGGTCCCAAAAACTCAAACTGAACTCAAACTAACATAGATAATGACCAATCGATATAGGTGCGATCCCAACTCAAACTGAACACAAACTGACAGAAAAATGGCTGATCAATATAGGTGCGACCCCAAAAACTTAAACTAAAATTGACAAGATGAATGACCAATCAATATAGGTGCAGTCCCAAAACTCAAAACTCAAACTAACATAAATAAAATGAATGATTGATTGATATAGGTGTGACCCCAAAAACTCACACTCAATTGACAAGATGAATGATCAATCGATATAGGTGCGGTCTAGAAACTCAAAGTGACACACAAATGATCGATCGATATATGTGCGGTCCTAAAAACTAAAGCTGAACACAAATTGATAGGAAGATGACCGATCGATATAGGTACGACCCCAAAACTCTAATTGAACTGACAAGATGAATGACCAATTGATATAGGTGCGGTCCTAAAAATTCAAACTCATACTAAACTGATAAGAAGATAAACGATCGATATAGGTGCGGTCCTAAAACTCAAGTTGAACTAAACTAACAGGATGAATGACCAATCGATATAGATGTGGTCCCAAAAACTCAAACTGAACTCAAACTAACATGGACAATGACCAATCAATATAGGTGTGGTCCCAACACAAACTGATAGGAAGGTGGCCGATCGATATAGGTACGACCCCAAAAACCCAAACTAAAACTGACAAGATGAATGACTGATCGATATAGGTGCGGTCTCGAAAACTCAAACTAAGCACAAGCTAACATGGAAGATTACCAATCGATATAGGTGTGGTCTTGAAACTCAAACTAGCATAGACAAAATGAATGACTAATCGATATAGGTGTGGCCTCAAAAACTCATACTCAACTGACAAGATGAATGACCAGTCGATATAGGTGCAGTCTAGAAACTCAAAATAACACGAAAATGACCGATCGATATAGGTGCGGTACCAAAAACTGAAACTGAATACAAGTTGATAAGAAGATGGCCGATCAATATAGGTGCAGCCCCAAAACTCTAACTAAATTGACAAGATGAATGATCGATGGATATAGGTGTGGTCCCGAAAACTCAAACTCATACTGAACTAATAAGAAGATGACCAATCGATATAGGTGCGGTCCTGAAGCTCAAGCTGAACTGAACTGACATGATGAATGATCGATCGATATAGATGCATGGAGTAAATATGTGAAGTATGAAAATTGTTTAACTATCAATTGATTTGAAGTACTTTGTGTACTTGGTTTGCATTATTTTTGTTAGGCACTTTTAATTTAATGTTTTTTTAATTTTTTTATTTTTTTATCTTTCCTAATTAAAAAAATCAATCCAACTACTTATTTAACTCTCATTAAAAAAAATGAAGATTAAAATTATTTTCAATTTTATAGTAATTTTCGTTTCATTAAATTTATTTGTTTGTTTTTAATGAGATTTAACTTGAATATGATTTTATATAAAATAAATTAAAAATAAATAAATTATTTTACCCTAACAATTTTTTTGTTTTGTTTTTAAAATTTTTAAAAAAAAAAATAATTCGCCAAACACTCTTGTTTTCGAAAAATAATTAAAATTTGTTTTTTTGTTTTTTTATCTTAAAAACAAGTTTTAAAAAACATGGCCAAATATGCCATAAGTTTCTAGGATTTATTTTTTTTCCTTCTATAAAACTTGTTATAAATAGGTAATGAATGACCACATTAATGTAATAATTAATGGAAGATCATTTATGAACTTCATTTACTCATCTCCAAGATGAGTATATGGGAACCATTTGGAAAATCTATCTTTATGAACTTCATTTAATCATCTTTACTCATCTACAAAGGCTTTTCATCCCTAGTAGGAAGATGCACCCCAAAAAGAAAGAAATTATCTTTTTTTCTCACTCTCTCTGCTCTTATTCTCCTTGTCTTTCATTCTCTCAATTCTCTTTTGTGATTCCTTCCTTACCATTATATATATAGTCTTTACTTTATTTCCTTTTCTTTCTCTTAAAGTAATAGATATTAGTCTCTACTTTATTTCCATTTACTCTCATTTTACAAAACGTTATCAACACGAGTTGCTCTGAAGGTAAGTCTCGTATCTTAAACTTAAAGTTGTTTATATAGAATAAAATTTTACATATTTATATTACTATTGATTTTGTTCATTTAATTTGTATTGTTACATTCATTTAATTTGTGTTATATATTATTAAAAGCTATAAGCAAATTATTTGATTTTGATTATAATCAAAAGTTATATCAATGTTATCAATTTATTGTAATTGATTCTAATAATATTGTTTTGTCATATATATGAAGTTATTTGACAATGTCAAATCTCACAAAACTAAAATTTGTGGCACTTGACATTTCAGAAAAGAACTATCTATCTCGGATGCTTGATGCTGAAATACATCTTGATGCAATGAATCTTAGGGCTACAAACAAAGAAAGAAATCAAGCATCCTTGTAGGATTGCGCAAAAGCCCTAATTTTCCTTCGTCATCATCTGCATGAAGGTTTAAAAAATGAGTATCTTACAATAAAGGACTCATTTACTCTATGGAGCAATTTGAAGGAAAGATATGACCACCAAAAAACTGTGATTCTCCTAAAAGCTCTATATGACTGGGTGCACTTAAGGTTGCAAGATTTTAAAACTATTAGTGACTATAACTCCGCATAATTCAAAACTGGCTCTCAATTAAAGTTGTGTGCATAAAAAATCACAGAAAAAGACATGTTAGAAAAAACTTTTACTACATTTCACGCCTCGAATGAACTCATGCAACAGCAATATCAAGAGCGTAGATTTACAAAATACTCTAAATTAATATCATGTCTTCTTATTGCCGAACAAAATAAGGAGCTTTTGATAAGAAATCGCCACTCTCGTCCAATTGGATCTGAACCATTTCCTGAAGTGAATGCAATATCGTCCCAAGCTCTTGGACGTGGATGAAGACAAGGACGTGGTTGTGGTCGTGGTCGTGGTCATGGTCGTGGAAGGAATCCATGATACCATGGTTCTTATGGTAATAATTACTCAAATTTTGCAGAAAAGGAAAGTGTAGACCCTCAATTTTGTCCCTTTAACACATGTCTTTAAGTTCGTTTTCAGTGCTCCGCAGTAGTTCCTTGGTGGCCCAGTACTACTCACCACTTACCTTTTTCTGAGTCACCTTGGAGACTTTGGTTAAGGGATTATTTGATCCCTTATTGTGACCTTTGGCAGCTCTAACTTAGACTTAGGCTTTTCTTGTTTTTTTAGGATAGCTTTTAGATACACTTGGCCCATTAGGCACCACCCTAGGCCCACTTAGTCTCATTATAGGCCCGTTTAGGCACACTTGGCCCATTTGGACACTTTTAGCGTGACTTGTATGACTTGCATGGTTACATGGCTTTTGGGCTCGGCTTATTTGTTTATTGGTTTATTTTTATTTTATTTTATTTTATTTTATTTATTTATTTTTACCGTTTCCTAATTTATTTACTTGCCTATCCGTTTATTCAATTATTTAACTTCAAGAATTTCATGTTTTTGCAAGGAAACTTACCATTGGAGTTTAAGGAAGGTGGGACTCTCCTTGGAAGGTTTTGGAGGGGAATTTGAAATTGGGAAGATTGCTTTTGATTGGAAGATTTAAAAAAAGAAGAGAAGAAGAAAGGAAGGAGGAGAATTTTCCTTTTAGGAAACAAATTTAGGTCTTGAGGGGATATATATACATGAGAGAGGAAAGAAAGAGGGGCTTTTTTTTTATTGTGGGAGGAGATTCGTTTTGGTGAGGAGCACGTATTGGGGTTTTGGGGGGGAGAAGAAGGGAGATAGCAGGAAATGAGATTCTTTTTTTGGTGAGAGGATGCATTGGAGAAGACGCATTGGATGATTGGGAGGGATTCTGAAAATTTGTCGGGGAAAAGAACAGAGGAAACGAAAAGAGCGATTGCAACCAAGGCTGTCCAAGTATGCACCTCGTTGCATTTGGAATTCTGACCTATATTTGATTTTTCCACGTGAATATTTAATGGTTTTGTTGATTTTGTGTGGACAAAAAGGGCCACAATTTGTTTTGTTGAGATTGGATGCTTGCTTGTTTGCCTTGTTTTGGTTTTGGATGTCATTGATGTCTTCGGAAGCATATAACTCCATGCCAGAATGTGATCATATTCTGTTCTTCATTTGAATCATATTCTGCATTTTTCCCTCCGTTTTTAACCCATGGATTAACACTTGAAGTGGGAGGGGGCTATTTATGCTTACCAATCAATATCTTCTATTTCTCTCCTTCTACGAGTTTTTCCTTTTATTTTATTTGTTCTATATTCCTCTCCCCACACGGTGTTCGAACCTTTGCCCTTGTATTTGGGTTACATTGGAATATGACGGAAGAGTCGATATAAGATATGAGTTTAATGGCACCAAGTCTTCCGACGAATTTGGGAATGATAGTAAATATGGCGGATGAGTTTTGCACCCGTTTATCACAGAATCATGAGGACCTCTGCTTACTATCTCCGAGTGAATCAGGGGTTAAATTTGAGAAGAAAAACAGAGAAGGAAGATTGGAGGCAGGGACCAGTGGCAAGCGATGTATCCAGCTTCGTATTGTCCGTATGAAAGTTCCAGTTCGTCTGCACATGGTGCTGTTCTGAAATACGGGTTCAAGCATGAAATGATTCAGTTTACATGTAGCAAGATTGAGTGACTGGGCTTCTTGCTGTTGGATGTTTTTTTTTATCAATTCGTGAGTTTGACGTGTCAGATTGCAATAGTCAGTGCATGTGTCAAGATGGAAGACTCTATTCTATTTTTTTTTGCTCTGAAGCTGTTTGAATAAATATCCCACAAGCTACGACAGATAACTTGAATACACTAAAGTCCTCCGCACGCGAATTTTTATCGGTTTTGTCAAGGAGTTTCTTGAAATCTGCACAGAGTGGTGATAATTTGTGCATTACAGAATTTTGTGATGTGCAGTAGAATAATTAATTGAGTTGTTGCTAGAGCATGTAGGCCAATTATCGAAAAAAGCTCCTGTTTTTATCCAACTGTTGAGGAGTTTCAAGATATGCTAAATTATATGGCAAGCATTCGCCCAGAAGCAGAGCCATATAGTATATGTAGGATTGTGTCGCCACCTTCTTGGGTTCCACTCTGCCCTACACTTGAAAATATTTAAAGTTTCCTAGGAGAATGCAGTAAATGGACTCACTTCAAAACAGGGAACCCATGAGAAAGGAAAACAGAGACAAGAGGGGGAACAGGAGGTTGCAGCCAGGGCTCTGCAGGGTTGCTTGGGGTCAGACGTCTGTAGAGATTTAAATTATGAAGATGACCCTCTAGTATTTATTTTGCTTGTGTGATTGATAAAAGAAAATCTATAACTTCTGGGTAAAAAAAGAGCATCAGGTCATCTCTACACCGGAACTGTCTCATTGAGTGCCCGCAACAAGAGATCAAACCACGGTTTTATCGTAGAGAGCAGTTGTATCTTTCATGTGATGACGATCATGCCATTGACATCGAGGTTCACCCCAGATGCCCGAAAGTGAGATTAATATATGATTGCCCATCAGAGAGTTGCCAAGGGAAACATCAATCTGCTCAGTTGTGCAGAGCTTGCACTTTGTGCATAGCATGCTGTTTTCATTGCAGGTGTTGTAATAATGACTGTGACTATGAGGAGACCTTCTGCCTGAACTTGCTCTGTTTAGTTTGCTTCAAGCAGTTACTGAATTGACAGGAGAGACAGGAAGAAATGGGGTGCTCATTCCTCTAAGCACACTATTTTTCATCAAGAGGTATGCCATTTGTTGATTACGCTCTTGGATGGCAAGAAATCCTGTTTTATTGTGAAGAATTCGCACTGCAGAGCTGTAACTCCCATCAGGGACTGTTTGTCTTGCTTAGTTGACGTGTTTGATGAACTTAGCTTCAATGGATATTTGATGTATAAGCAGTTTTCAGGACAAGGAATGACGGGTGAAAGGTGCAGCCAGATATCACCAATTGAAAGAAATATGTATAATTTAAGAGAAAAAGAAATCATCCAGCATGGATCCTGATTACAACAGCCTCCATGTTACTGACAATGAGGTTCAAATGATTCCTTGGGCATCAATTCTTGAAAGGTTGTTCAGTCACAAAATTCACAACTTTGCATAGTTAAGGATCTTTCTGCTCATGATGTGGTGATGCGAAAGGAGAATTACTTAATTGGAATGCTCCATAAGAGAATTCTTGCTTTCCCAATATCTCGTTGAGTCCCAAGTACTGGACTGACTGTTAAATTTGGCTCAAATGGAGTGCAGCACCTTAGGCAGTCAATGTACATTCATCAGCAGTCCAATTTTCTCAACCACTGGAGCCGAATCTTTCTGGTGCTTATGAATCCAATTCAAAGCCTTACCAAGGTCAGAAAATGCGTCATGGAGAAGCTGAACAATATCAGAGTGCCCACCAGCTCATCCCTTGATCATGAAGAGGTGTAGGGAGTCTCAATGATTGGAAATCACATGCTTTAAGATAGGTCGGTTCTGCCACTATTTTCCAATTCTGCTTGTCTTTGGGGCCCCTACTTTTGAAGATTGTCTCGAGGATTGGTTAATTTCCAACAATTGAAGCCATGCAAAATGTGGTTATGAGACATGTGTTTAATGCTAGCATCATATAATGAACATGGCTAAGAATGCTTCCTGCAGTTCACGTGTTGGGTAACGAGGAAGCGGTGTTGCTGCAATCTAAACAGCCATATTTCTTTATAGAAAGTCGTTCCACTAATGGTAATGAACCTGCTGTAGATGCGCACTCCAACACCAAACCCCCTTCATCATGACTTAAGGTAGATCCGGAGATAGAATATCCTACTGAAATTCATTTCAATCAACCTGCAGAGAAGTGGAAATGTGTCAACAGCATTCAATAATAAGGAGACCCAAATGTGGGATTCTGGTTGGAATTGTGAACGTGTGAAAAGTCTGAGTTATGGGGTACTTGGTATTAAGAAATATGTGAGAGACTGAAGGCTTTCATAAAGGCACTTACAAGCAAGAAGATTCTGAAGCTGAATATTTGGAAGCTCCAGTTTTTGAGGCTCTGCTTCATTTCATATGCTGGGATTCATTACCTAACATAGAAGAGTCCTTCTACTTTGAGGGGCTTAGTATCTGCTCAACAGATTGGTACAGTCTAGGTAGGTTCAGGCAGTGATGCGAGCGTAATCTCTGCTAAGATATTGCCATAAATTTTGTAGCAACTACCTTAGCTTATGATCAGAATAGCACCATTGTTCCCAGCTAAAAGTTGGATGTCATAAATTTGTTGAACTCTTTGAAGAATCGATAGCAAGAAAGTTTCACGCGAAGAAGTTGCTGAATCTTATTGACTGAAGCATTAGTTGAGGCATGGGTTAACAGTGAAGCCGGAATTGAACTAGAAATTCGTCTAAGAGAAGCTGATTCTGAAGCCACAAAGAATGAGCATATTATAAAGGTAGTTGCTGATGGAGTACAATTTGTACATGGTTATATTGAGCCTGTGATGATAATTTTTCATGAGAGGGAGTTTACTTGGGTTAGGCTGTCTCATGAAAGCATCACACTTGCATGATTCCTGCGCTTAGTATTAATACAACTTTGGAGCAGCATCCTCTCATATGGTTTGCTGTTAATCTCCTACATAATGCTTACAAGCTTCTTCCAGTGCCTCTTCCAATTGATAACAGCCAAGAGATACCCAAGTCAAATTTTTAGTGTGAAGCTTGATGCTGCCAATGCAACTTGGTTATCAAATGATATGGCTATGCATGTTGTAAACAAAAACAGGAGAGCTACTTTTACTGACACTGGTTTGTGATGGACGGGTTGTTTACAGACTCGGTCTTTCAAAGTCTAGGGCATCAGTGTTTACTTCGGGAATTGCTGCTATTGGAAGTTCATTATCTTTTCCAGGCAGTCAGTTGGGAGATAGTTTGCTTGCGTAATTTACTTCCATACCGTCTTCTAGTGTTGAGAAAAAGGTTGGAGATATTGAAGATGATGTGCCTTCAGCAAAGCAATCGCGCAAGTCCTCTTCTGATGCTTTGCAGGATATGGTCAATGGTGATAAGCTGCCACTGTATGGTTCGGCTCCAAATAGCACAGAAACATCACAGAAGACTTGTTCATCTTCAGTGAGTGATTCACTCATCAATGTTGGTCCGTTGCAAGACTTCGCCTATGGTCTTCGAATTAATGCTGACCTAAAAGCAACTGGCATTGTTAAACGAAGTAATTATGAACTGATGTGTTGTTCGGGTCATGGAAAGAATGGTGCTCTCTACATTCTGCAGCAATCAATTCGTCCAGAAATGATCACTGAGGTTGAACTACCTGGTTGCAAAGGAGTTTGTGACAGTTTATCACAAAAAACACACGTGGTCATAATGCTGATTTTATCAAGATGGTGATGCAAAGATAGTTGCAGCTCAGAAAATTGCAGAGGCTCCCTGTTTTTCTTTCTACATTTGAAGAGGCAAAAGACACAATGAAAGAAGCAGATATTATGATCAATGGACTAATGATAACAAATGAAATAATGAAGTTTGAGATAGAAAGGTTGAAGAAAGAGAGGGGTAGTTTAATTAGTGGGGTACAAAGCTTGCAATCCTCCAACGATTTGAAGAATTAGCAATATGAAAACCTTGAAAGGCAGGTTGCTTCAGATTTGTCAGAAACAAGAAACATGGTTCTGGAAATAGAGGATATTGTTGCAGAGGATCACACCGCCTTCAATGAAGTTTTCATGGTTATAGCCCATGATTTCCATTGCATGAAGTCCTAGCTTTTACGATGTATAAGGTTGATTCAGTCATGGTTTGAGGATATCTGGTCTGAGTTAGTTGTAAAGGATGGTGCTGTGTCTATGCTAGACCTTTGTCACAAGGGAATTTTATTGGAAACTGTGATGGGATTGAATGCAGAAAAAAAAAATGATTTGCTTCACCATGGGCTGTGTGAGTCAATGTTATAGCAGGTCTGAGGGAACGCAATTTTAGGACCACACAACAACTTGAGATGTGTAGAATTCTTAAGGGGAAACTGCTAGCTGACATCAAGAATAGTCTCGATCGCACCTCAAGGAAAGAAATTCTTCAGAAAAACTGATGCTGCTAAGATAATCTCTGATCTTTATACGGCATACAAGGGTCCAGAGGAGAAAGAAGAAACCATCATCTCTTCAGAAAGCATTTCTGCTGATAATAAAAACAGGTCAGTGCTGATGCTGGTCTGGAAGATTTTGTAGGAAGTGATAAAGGTGATCAACTTAAAGCCGAGCCAGATGACTGGGAAGATACAACTGACGTCTCTACATCAAAATTAGAAACTCAAGACAATGGTGTCGTTAATGGAGGAATCGACCGTCTAGTTGTAAACAAGGTGGAACAATGCTCAACTGGCACTGATAAGTAATTTCTGGTGAGATCCCAGCCGGTTCCAGTTGGCAAGCAGGTGAACTAGGCAGAAAGAAGCATTCTTGGGTTTTCCTAGTGTGCATGAAACTCAGGATTGCAATGGGGATGGCTCAGAATTTGAACCTGGTTGATCTTGGGGGCCGGGGTCAGACATTATATAATTAGGATAGCAAAGAAGAGTTCTTACCTACAGCGGTTGAAATTTATTAAGTCATCCACCGACATTAAAGAGATCGTTGGCTTGATCTTGGAAAATAAATGTCACCATGAGCAGATTTTGTTCTTTTTCTTCAGCCAGGAACCAAATACATCTCATCATTGTACAGTTGAAATCCTCAAGGTGGATCAGAGAAGAGGAATTGCTGGAAAGATTGATTACAACCTTTTTTTTTTTTTATGAACTCCAATTTCAGAAACCTAGTTGTGGATGACAATCTGATTCCACTCACGGTGTTCGCCCTGAAAACGATTTGGGGAATTCGTTCATGGCATCACGAACAGTGTATGTACATATCAGTGTGAAGGTTTCGAAGCTACTGGTCGCTCAGAGGGTAGTGAAATTAGGTCCAGTTTGCAGTAGAAAACTCATGGTGGTTGTTACATGTTTGAGTCAAGCCATCTGTCAGAAATATCTGCAGCCCATGAATCTTCACATGAGATTCCAGAATTTAAATTCAGAAATATGGGGAAAGAAGATATTAAAAAGAGGAAACAGTGGCTGGTACAGGAATGTCTCACTAGAAATTGTTTAAAGTTGTGCTCCAGAAATGCAGGTATCTTTCTTCTGACCACAGAAGACCAAAAAGCTTCAATTCCTACTCTCCTATGTTAAAATCAGTCTGTGAAATGGTGGTCACTTCGACAGCGTCAATCATGCTAAAATGTTCCAATGCTCCTTCCCCTTTATTCCAACCAGGAACTAAGGAAAATGATGCAAAACCCAGAATTTCATTGCTTGCTAACTCCACCAGCGAAGACAGGAGTATTGACTACAATGAGCAACGAGAAGCTTAAATATTCAAGAAAATGGCCTAGAGAAAGTCAAAAATGGGGATTCCATAAGTGAGGAGAATTCATAAGGATGCAGTAGGCTAAAAACATTGAAGAGACGGAATAGGTATCAGTCATTTTTTAAAAAAGGCAATAGAATTTTGCTTCAGTAAAAGGAGTTCATGAGCTAATAAATCATACTACGGCTAAATTGAATAATGTGAAATCTGATCGGTTCATGGCAACAACAAGGGTATGTATTCTAACAGAGCTGCTGAATTAAGCCTCGATGCTGAGAAGATGACATAGAATGCAGGAAATGCAGCAATGCAGAAAATAAGAATTTTGAGCTTTATTATTCAGTATTTGACCAGTATCGGGGAGAATCCATCTGAGCTTACGAACCAAGTTATCTCATAGGTGGAAATGCTTCTGATCGCTGAATACTTTGGCAACGAATTAGGCCTTGATATCCCGAATTCCCGAACTCCACTCCCTCTTGGCCACCTTGCCACGCATCATACTCCCAATGATTCTTTTTTTTTTTTTTTTTTTGTGTGATCTTATACATTTTAAATTTGGATTTCAAAATCCTTTTCATTAAAACAATTTCAGTTTTCTTCAAATTCCATCCTTAGGGATTTCTAGGCATAAAATTTAGATTTCAATGATCTTTTGCTGCCATTTTCCTTCCGGCACGCATTTTCACTATTTTATTTGATTTTCAACTGATTTTCTTGATTTTCTCTAAGCATGAATAAATTTTATGATTCCAAACAATGGAATTCATAGAACCAACTCATGCGAAATTAATTAGGGCTTTGGTGGGGGCCCGACATTCATGATACCTTCTTCAATATTGTTTGCTTGATATTTCGATTTTTTTTATTCTTCTTGATGATATACATGAGTTTGTTTCGTATTTATTGTTGAGATGCTCTTGTTTCCCATAGAGAGGTACTAGCTTGCTACTCACGTACGCTCTCTTCTCATCTATTTTTTTTTAGAACTCTATGGACTTGTATGCCATTGATGACCATATCCATATTTGACATGATTCTTGGATGTCTTGATATATGCCTGATTTGCTTGAATAAAACAAATGTTGTGTGCTACATTTCTACACTAACTTTTATGTTTCATGATAGCGCTTGAAGAGCGGTTCAGGTACGCACCCTAACTCTCCTTTATTGCAATTTGATTGTGTTTGGCATGCCACTCTCTAAAATCACCTAGCCTATTTAGGTACCTATAATTAACTGATTAATGGCCACGTTTCCCTCAACTTAGTCAATAGAGACCTTTTTAGGGCTTAGAGGGGTGCTACCTCCTAGAGGTACTTTCCCAATAAGTAACCTGATCCCCGGACCAAGACTCGGGTTTTTCAAAGACATGCCTTTTTTCCAAAAATTATGGAGTCACATTTTAGGGTTTTTCTTTCTTGTTTTATTTTCCCTTTAAAATAAAAATAAAATAAGTGGCGACTCCAACTTTTCCAAAGATTAATTTTTCACAAATAAAAAAGCGAGTCTCGCCGATCGAGTGGGGGAGCACGTGAAAAATGCGGGTCCACAGAAAGCCTCATTACACCACCCAAAGTGGAATAATAATGAGGCAAAACAAGAAAATGGGAAGTGTCTACAAGATAAACCTCCCAAGAACCATGAGAATAATTGTTATAGATGTGGTATGAAGGGGCATTGATTGTATGCCTATCATATACCCAAACATTTGGTCAACCTATACTAAGCATCAATAAAAGCAAAAGGAAAAAAGATAGAGATGAATTTTATCGATAGTGATGGATTGGACCTAACCTACTATGACGTTGATTTCTTTGGAGGTCTTACTAAAAAAATTGACCATTTAATAAATGATGAGAATGCTAACATTCATTAATGTTACTTTATATATCAAATAATATGTTATCATGTCTTATATTTATATTCGATTATTACTCTTTTTTTTATATTGTTATTTGCATTATGCCTTGTTTTCTTAATATCAGTTATATTTAAAATCCATGTGTTATTTAGTCTTAAGATGAATGAGGATGGTGTATGTGTCACAGACTGTGCAACCACACACAATTCTTCGAGATAAAAGATATTTCCTCAAATTGACATTGATAAAAGTTAATGTAAGTACCACATTTGGTACTACAAACTTAGTTAAAGGCTCTGGAAGAGCAAACATAATGCTACCAAATGGAATTAGATTCCATATAAATGATGCTTCATATTATGATAAATACGAAAGAAGTTTTCTTAGTTTTAAAGATATCTGCAAATATGGATATCATATTGAAACTATAAATGAAGGTAATGTAGAATATATTTACATTACTTCCATTATATCTGGTCAGAAGTTGTTGGGAACCTTGGATTACTCCATTCCCATGCCCTAGATCATGTAAGGTACATGCAAATCTATCCTAGGCTCTCTAAATCTATTGCAACAGATAAATAGGTATTCCAAAACCAACATTGATACCACAAAGAACGTAAATCTAGAAAATAAAGCCGCATACCTTTGATCTGGATGTTCCTGGATCAATTCCAATCGATGTAAATAACTCCAAAGTTATAATGGATCTCGTAAACACCATGATATTCCACCCAATGATTCTTCCTTGTGTCTAGGCAATGAGATGGTGGGGATCTAAAAGGTGGAGGTTAGGGTTCTCTCTCTAGACTAAATGAGAGAATGATAAGACTTGGAAACCCTAACCCCTAAAGGGGTGTTTATAGGCTTCCTACTAGGCTTAAGTGACTTAAGCTCACCATGGGCTTGGTGACTTAATCTAACCTAAAAAGGTTGTTAATTGATTAATTAACCATACAAGGCTTAATTAATCAATTAGCCTAGTCTAGAGATACCACTCACTTATCCCTGTATAACCTTGCATAGTTACCAATATGCCTTTATGCACAAAAGTGAACTAAAAACTCATCCCAACCCTCATAAGTAATGCCAACAAGGTATATAAACTCGGAGTAGGGACCACAAGGACCACTAGGACCCATAGGAGTATTGGCTCCCACATAATCAAATTATGAAATTGACTCAACATCCTACTATAGAGTGTCAACTGCACTCCAATACCTTATGTATATTACAACAAGACACCAAGTGCTAAAGTCCATGACCTACTATCCATTGCATGTAGACTCCCCATGAACTAGTGTCTGTAATCTAATAAGGTAGTGTTATCACCTATCCATATTACCTCTCAAATCCTTGAGTTATAGATCTCACTTATTATGTGACCAATTGACATACTCTAGCTCCAAAGAGCATATGTCAAATTCTGCTAAAAGAATTATTGTGACCACAAAGTTCATGATCACATGTCCTTTAGATCATCCAAGGGGACACGTTGTCTCAATCCCATAAGATATCATGGTGCCTCTATTAAGAATACCTATTGCCACTAGTCTCTATCAATAATGATCTAATCTATAGGGATATATGACCATTTTAGGGTCTCACCCATAGGTCAAAGCCTCCTCTTGATTTTGGCATAGACTCAATATCTTCTCAAGGTTGAGAGTCCATGCAATATAGTAGCTTGGTGAATCATGACAATTGATAGCCTTGCGTCATGATTCACCGTAGATCTTGTCCAATGTGCATCACATACATTAGTGCACTCACTATGGGAAACTCATCCCCGACAACCAAGACAAGGCATCACTCCAAATAGAAGGTGATGTACTACAATCTCCATTGGATTGCCAAATGCATGAACCAATTATGGATAACTTCTCTACTTACAAGCAAAGTTTGAAATATTGGTAAACATGGATATATCAGTACTTGGATTTTACGGATATATCAGAAAAATATCGATAAATATTTTGACAAAAATATCGATCAAACAGAAATTGTTCAAAATTCATGAAAATACATAGAGAACTTTCAAAAAAAAGTTATAAAATAAGTAAGAATACATATATTAAAGTTATTTTGACATAAGTATGATTAAAGATAGTATTTATCAAATTTTTATTAAAATTTAGCTTAAATTCCTTAATATATTTATATTCATTTATTTTAAAATTTTAAAAATTATTAAAACATGTTTTATTACATTTTAAATAAAAAATTAAATTGATTTATATAAAATATTTTATTTGAGATTTAATTTCTAAATTTGATTACAAATATGTGGTGACAATTTTTTATAATAACATTAATTTATTTAAACAATTAAAATTATTAATAATTTATGTTATCAAATTAATTTTGATTTATAAAATATTAGGACTTCATTAATTTTTTTTATATTGTAGCAATTTTTGAGTAAAATTATATTTTTAATATTTTAAAATAAAAACATTTAAAATTAAAAGGATAACTAAAAAAATTAAGAGTAAAGTGATAGTAATTTTTTAAAATAGGATTAATGACTAAATATGAAATGTAGTTAAAAATAAAATGATATATATATATATATAAAGAAAAACTTTCAAAAAATCGCTAAATATTTCGAAAAAAATCACCTATTTATTGTTGATTTTTCAAAAAATTGCCAATTTTTTCAAACCGCCTTGTGCAACGTGTGTATTACTCCCACACCTGCTTTTTCTCCAATTTTTCACTCCAAAACTGATATTTCGCCGATATATCAACAAATTTTCCAACATTCTAGCTATTTTTCACCCAACATATTATCGGTGGTCTATTTTGTTTCGGCCACCACAAATAACCCATTTTTCGCCAATATTTCAATGAAAAAAATCCGATTTTTCAAACCATGCTTACAAGGAATCCATGACTTGTATTTTTTGTGCAACTCCTAATGCACTTAAGTCATGTACAATGTAAGAGACATGAGTTGAATGCTTAAATCAATATCAATACACCAAAAGGATAGCAAAGGGATAGTTAAGTTTAACTTTGTTACAACATCATGTCTTGCTTTTAGGGGCTCAATCCCAACAAACTCCCAAAAGTAGACTAGGCACTGCAAAAAGATTCTACTCCATAATCATATTGCCTTCATATACTATCTCACAATAAGATAACACTTCATTTTTATGTGTTTCCTCTTCTAGTGGTACTTCAGTTTTTTAAACTATGCCATTGTCCCACTATTATCACATAACAGGATCTTAGACGATATAGCCAAGGGAACTACCCATAATATAAAAAGGCTTCCTTTATTGCTATGGAAACAACAAAAAACCACTTAGAGAGTACACATACCTAGAGGTAGACCTACAAGAGTCCTTATCATACTAAAGTCCAATTTCTCAGTACAAAAGGAGTACCAACCCATCATAAAGACTCACAAACATATAATCTCTCATTATCCAAAGATACTAGAGTATATGTTTGACATCCGCCCAAAGCTCTAATCAAGAAATGGACTAATATTCACTCATTATTACTACAACAAAGCGAATATCTGATTTAGCACATAACATCGCATACTTAAGGCTATCCATTACAAAGGCATTGGATTCCACCTTAATGCGATCTCTCTCCTTAGATGTCAAAGGACATTGTTCCTAAGAAAGACAAGTCCAAATCCAAAGAGTAACAAACCCTTCTTGGAGTTTTGCATGTGTTTAACCAAAAGCTTATCTATGTAGGTAACATGGCGCAATTTTCCTATTCTTGCAGTCCTAAAGGACCCTAACCCCAAGAATATATTGTGTCTTCCTCTAGATTTTCATTTAGAACTTAGTAGAGTACCAAATCTTAACTAATGATAATATTCCTACTTCATATCCAATGAGTAAATTGTCATCTACCTGCAAAATCTTAAACCATCACCATGCTTCCCTATGGCTTCTTATACACACAAGGCCCTTTGTTATGAAAATGTTAGGTTCTTATATCTCATAAATGAGACACACTACAATAGATAGGAGTAATCTAATGGATTTGAGTATGACCATTTGATTACTACTCAAAAAGTGCTATTTGATAGCTTGTAATTAACTCTTTTAAACACTTTTGAGTAGTAGTTATCACCTTTTAACCCAATTAACATATTAAGGACCCTTGCAATCAATTCTAATCAAATTGTGTTAAGTTTTGGTGTTTTGATAGCTTTTTGATCACCAAAGCAATCCGAGATTGAGGAGAGTTCTTTGGAATCCATGGCAAAGATGTCCGGACAGGGCGTCCGAACACACCATCGGAAAGCGGCGGAACATGGGTTGTGGCAGGCTGTCGGAATGACGTAGCAAGGCTTGCTCACTTTAGTCAATGATCCGGACAACATATCCGGATAGGATATGCTATCGTCCGGGGTGTGATGTTCACGAGTGTCGTGTTCTTCTCCCTGAGGGAGTCCGGATAGGGGAGCGCGCCACGTGTCCTCTTAGGGAATCCGGATGGAGTTGCTCCGGATAGCGATGCGCACTCCGTGTCATCAGGGGGAGGGGTCCCTACACCTTGCACACGCAGACGGTCCCCCTTGCGACGCGCGACATAGGTCATTCCACCTGGGGAAGAATTCTGTCCAGCCGACATTCCACCTTCTTCGGATATCTCGCATCTGGAATTCTGTCCGGTCAGACATGTCCGGATCATCTGATCAGATATTTTACATCTAGCGCCTAACGCCGGATGGGACAGAAGGGCGTTTCAACTTCCCCGGTCAGACATGTCCGGATCCTCTGAGAGCGCTTACCCGGAGAGCATTCGCAACCGACAATTCAGATTCCCCGGACAGCTTGGCTCGTCAGACACTCGCGATTCGCCAGATCCATTTCCGCCCACAATCAAAAAGCAAACTTTGATAATACTGACGACCAAGTCTCCATTTTGCACAGTGCAACGGAATTTCTCCTGAAGCTTCTCGATATTTCAGACCAACTTTTTGAGATATTTTGCTTTAGATATTTGATGTCTAAATGCCCAAACTCTCCTTGTAATCCACCTATCATAGGATTCCTTAGTCTTTAAGTAAGAACAAAGGGTGAATAACCTCTTATATATAGTTTGTAATTTCCTTTACACAAAATATATCATGTAATCCGACGAGAGGAAGTAATATATTTTTACAGAGCACTTGCTCTGTTTTTCCTTCATATTTTTGTTTTCTCGTTCTTTTTCTTTCTAGCCAATCAAACTCTGAGGATTTTTCCTCAGAGGATGAGAGGCTAGGCTCTTCGTCTCTTGGAGTGAAGAAAGCCGGGTAAGTTTCCACATGCATAAATTGGAAGTTTTGTCGTTTTAGTTTTTAATGAAGAGAAAGTGTGACCCGTTAATGGTTTTTATCTTTTTAGTTAACTTAAAACGCTTTTAAATCACCTGGGCCAACACTTGGTAAGGCAAGTGATCTCCTTTCATTGAGATGCACTAGTTTATCTCTTGCGAGCCTTTGGGAGGTGCTTTGAAGGTAGGATTTTCTAGAATAGCCAACACTTGGTAAGCTTTTGGACTCTAAGGAGACATCCATTAGTTATCTCTTGCGAGCTTATGAAGGGAAATCCAAGGTTAAAGATCACCTTGAATGGCAAATGCTAGGTGAGAGGCACAAGCCATTGCAAGTTGCATCAGTGAGAGGGATTTAGTATTTGAACCCTTTAAAGGGAAGCATCTATACCACACTGGTTAGAGAATTAACTATATGTTAATTCTCTAATGCAATGAAAAGAAACAAGTGACCGGAACTCCCTTTTTGTACAAGGAACCTGAGCCTAGTGATCTAAACTCCAAGAAACACTTTTCTTCGTAAGTAAAATCAGTTACTATTTTTGGTTAGCTTAAAACCAATCCTTTTTCAAACATCTTTATGTCTTCTTTTAAAGCTAACCTTGAAATGAAAAGACACCAATTCATCTTTGAATTAATATCAATTGTGAAGTGAAAACCCATCCCAGTGAACGACCCTAGAGCCACTATGCTATGCTAGCTAAGGCTATCCTAGTACATGGTGTAATAGGTTATAAATTTTGTTGATTACTCACTGAGGACCAAAATCAAGGGACACCAGCTGGACATGAATCAGTTGAGACACCAATTGGGAACGAATCAAATGGCGTCGTTGCCGGGGAAAGTTGAAAAGGTTTTCCTTAGTTGAAACAAAGTTTCAAACTATAATCTTTAGCTATAGTCTTAACCACATAAAACTCAAACTTTCCATATACTCTTGTGTTTCTCTTGTAGACCAATTTGCACCTATGGGTTTTATCCTTTTAAGTGCTTCTACAGGAACCTAAACTGTGTTAGAATACAAAGATTCTAACTACCTCTTTATAGTTTCTTGCCTTAAGTGAGCATAAACACTACTTATTGCTTCATCACAATCTCTAGGATATGAACCTCCCATTATGATGAAGCACTAGTGTACTAGAAATCATAGGAATGGTATGTCTTTAACCCTTTGGATTCATAGTATCCTATGCAATGTGGGACTATCTTCTAATATATCCTCCAATCCATATCACTCTTTGCCTTATTCCTCATCATATAGTCTCATAAAAAAATCTGATATTTGTGTCAACAAATATCTTTTGATGATCCTAACTATAAAGGTAATAACCCAAAATTCCTCTTAAATATCCTATAAATTGATATACCTCATAAGAAAAAAAAATGTATTACACTCTCTATAAGACATTTCCCCAAAAGAATTTGGGAAAACATGAGAAACCTATCCACGATCTCACTATGCCTAACCAAGTTTGATATATTCTTTCCACCTATCCATTTTACAATAGAAACCCTAGTACACATGACTAGGAAATAATCTTGCGCTCCAATGGAAAGAATCAAACTTACTAGACATATCACCTTAATCTAGTCAAAGTGACTTGGTATGTGTACCTAATAGGTTATCCAATCCCGCCTTAAATTTGATGAATGTATCCGAGGCATCAAATCTCCTATGTACACGTTCAAACCTAGAGTAATCATCACTAAAAGTGATGAAACACCCATACCCTCCCTATGTATGGACACTAAAAGTTCCATACATGTTAGTATGCACTAACTCTAAACATTCCTTGGCTCTAGTCTTTTTGGTCATTTTACCATCTATATAGGATTTGTAAACTGAAAGATCATCTAGAATAAAAAATTCCAAACTTTACTAGTCTTTGGATCCTATTTAGATTAATATGACCTAGGTCTAGAAACCAAATGTTTAATTAGTGTTAGGTTTAATCTCGAGATCCGGCTATTCTCATCACTTGGAAAAGTAATAATGGAATACCTATAAAAGAAGAGGATATTACCTCCCACTTACCTACATAACTAACCTTGCATATGAAACTAAGGTAAGTATAATCCCATCATTTAATCTTCTCACTTATTGAACATCTTATAAGAACTTACAGGCACTGCGCTTGGAATCTATTCACTATAAATTGTGAAATCCATCACTAATATTCAACAACAAGAAAATGATGTATACTTTCCTTTTTTTTTTCTTAAGTAAACCAGTCATTCCTTTTCTAGTGTCCTAAAAGGTCACAAAGGAAGCACTTACCCTTGAGTTTGTTCTCTTATTCCTTCTCTTAAGATTTCCTTATTTAGTATTATTATCTTCTTCTTCAAAGAAGAACCTAAAGAACTTTTGACTTCCATATGAACACCCTATAATTTTCTAGAATCCCCTTAGCCATCTCAAAGGAAAATGGCAAGGTCTCTAAGATCATATGTATACCTGGTGTTCATAATAGTCATAAGAGTAGCTTGTCAAGGTTGACTTACCCTTATCAACAAATAACTATTGCAAACTATGAAAAAAATATATCAAATTCTCTAGTAATAGAAATGTGTTTCTATTTCAACACATTATCCAAAGATCCAAGTATTAGACACTTGTTCTTTTGTTTTATCTAATACCACTTTAATGTTCTACTCTTTCATTTTGCTAAGTTAGTTCATAAGGAATAGCTAGCTCTACCTAAACTAGTTTTTATGCAATTAGTTAATATATCTAGAATAAAATTAGTCCAATTGATTAGTTGGGCTTGCCCTATTGTGAGAAGGAGAGTGATAATAGAACCAACATGATATTTGTAACAAAGAATATAACCAAGCATATGAAATAATTGAGCATTCATGGCATCTAGTAATTAATTTAGCAAAAATATAGTGCTCTCAAACTACATATCATTTTGCAAGGTATCCTAGTATCATAAGAATCAAGCCTACGTGGGGCAAGTCATGACCTTATTACTAATTAGAGACTCTCTTAGACTGAACTATTGCCTTAACCATAAAGGTATCTAAAGGCAAGATCAACATACCTTTTATTTAGCCTATGGATTATGCAAGTGGGACCGTATAGGGTAATTCTACCACTTCATATCCAATGTCAAGTGTGCTTAAACTATCAATGTCACCAAGTAAAGAACCCCGCCATGAGGGTGGTCACTCCCACTATAGACATGTCTAGTCTTGTCCATATAGAGAGTCCATATCTCCTGATTCCTAGGCCTAACTCATCGTGGGGGTGGTGATGAACTTAAATCAAGATGGGCTCAACAATGGAGGTCCTAGGCTTGCCTAAGGCCCTCTCCCACTCAATCTTTTGAGATAAATAAAAGTACTTCAAAACCATTACTAATTTCCATGATAAATAAATATCTACTTTGAAAATTTCCAAAAATATTCATTTCCTAATTGGAAACCTAGTGTAATAGGAGAATACCAACATGAAAAATTTTAAATTTCTATGAGAGAAATTTTAAAAAAGAATTTTGATAAAATATCCACTCTCAAAATTTTAAAATCTATTTTCACAATATTCCCATTCTATACACAATTCCAATTAATAAATATTTTGTCTAGGAAATGTTTCAAAGAAATTCATTTCCATCTAATTACCAAGCTTTTTGGTAATAATCTTTTAATGATAAAATATTTCTAATGAAAATTTTCAAAATATTGATTTTATAAATTGGAAACTCTTGCAGAATTAGGAAATTACCAATTTATGAGATTTTGAATAATCTTAAGGACAACTTATCCAAGAAAGGAACTTTTGCTTCTCATATTCAAAAATCCTCATAAGATTTACTTTTCTTATTCCTTACACTTTTCCAAGTTAATAAATATTTCCATGGAAATTCCATAATAATTTATTCCATTAAATACTACCAAAAATAGAATTAATAATTCTTTAATAGATAAAATATTTTCCATGAAAAACCTCCAAAAATGTTTATTTTTATATCTTCATTAAATTACCAAAGTTATTTTGGCAATCCTTCTTATCATAAATTCTCTATCATGAGATTCTCTAAATATATTAATTACTTTTAAATTGGGACTCTTGTGCTAAAAGAATTGCTCTCTTATTCTTTATCATTGAACTATCCAAACAGAATGGTTTCCTCCTTCTCTTTGGGGGGGAGAGCTTAGAGGACCAACTATAGGTATGGTTTTTCTTTTCTCATCGAGAAAGAATAGGAAAACCTCCTAAAGTTTAATAAACAAATAGTTCTAAAGAAATATCAATCTTCTTAGCAATAACCAGTTTTAAAAGATAATCTTAGAAAATATCTTCTTATGCAAATTTACTAAGAATACCAAAAAAACTTTTCTTTTGATTCTAATACTTATTTTGGTAACCATTCTTAATTATAAATTATCTATCATGAATTTCCAAAATTAACTTATTCTTTTTAAATCAAAATTCTATGCAAAATAGGAAAAATACTATTTTATAATGATTTGAAAAAATATGTGTTTTTCCTTAAAAGAAAGATTTTATTCTTAGAAATCTCAAATATTTGAGAAGATTTTAAATAAAATTAAAATCTCTAAGAATTAATTTTAAAAAATGTAAGAAAGTTCTTAATCCTTTTTTTCAACTTTTTTTTTTCTTTAAAATAAAATTTCCTAACCATGCACATTTTGATTTAAAAAAGTTTTCCAATTTTGAAAAAAGTATGAAAATTTATTTCTAATTAAGAATACCAAAATGTCTTAAGGCCACATATGCAATTAATCAAGAGCATATAATAAAAACAAGGGAATAATAAATAGAAACTTTTCCCATGACCTTTAGGAATCTTGTTACATAGTTGGTAATTAAAATTTGGATAAAATCCAAATTACCAAAAATAACTCTACAACCAAAAATTGGGTTGGTTAAAATAGAAAACCCAAAAGGCCCAATTGCCACAAAAATTAAGCCCAATAAGAGGCCTAAAATTCAGCTTGAATAACAAAAATGGATTGGACCTGTATGCAATCCAGTAATAGCATGCTTTTTGCATAGTATTGCTTCAATTGGTCATATCTCCCTCGTTTCAACTCCGAATTGCGATCCGTTTTAAGCATTAGATTTTTGAACTCCTAAGATTCAAAACCATATGTGATTTACTCTGAGAAAATAATTGGAAGTAGCCCCGATTTTGGCTCAAAATTGACATCACTATGCTACCATGCACTTTGCACAAGCTTGCTTCATTCGGCCATATCTCCCTCATTTCAACTCCAAATTGCAATCCGCTTGAACCATTAGATTCATGACTTCCTAAGCTTCAAATTCACATGTGGATTTTCCTAAGAAACTACTGGGAGGTAGTCTTGATTTTGAGTTCAAGTCAACATCACTGTGTTGCCAGGGATCTCAAACCAAGAACTCCCAAGAATGATCATTTTTTCTTTAATAACTCAAAGATCATCAACAGATCCAAACATAATAATAACTCAAAATTGATTATAATAATTAGAAATAAAATTATAACGACTATAATGACATTCATTCATCATTTTAGGTCATGGGATGAGTAAAACAACCTTGCAAAACAGAGTTAGCACACCCTAGAATAGGTCTAACATGCTATAACCTACCTTAGGGCTCTAATACTAGTTATTGGGAACCTAGGATTACTCCATTCCCATGCCCTGGATCGTGTAGGGTGCATGCAAATCTATCCTAGGCTCTTTAATTCTATCGTAGCAGATAAACTGGTATTCAAAAACCAATATTGATACCATGGAAAACATAGATCTAGAGAATAAAGCCACATATCTTTGATCTGGATGTTTTCGGATTAATTCCAATCATGTAGATAACTCCAAAGTCATAATGGATCTCGTAAACACCATGATCTTCCGCTCGATGACTTTTTCTTGTATCTAGGTACTAAGATGGTGGAGATCTCAAGGGTGGAGGATAGGATTCTCTCTCTAGATTGAAGGGGAGAATGGCAAGACTTAGAAACTCTAACCCCTAAAATGGTATTTATAGGCTTCCTACTAAGCTTAAGTGACTTAAGCCCATCATGGGCTTAGGTCATTGAATCTAGCCCAAAAAGGTTGTTAATTGATTAATTAACCATACAAGGCCTAATTAATCAATTAGCCTAGTTTAGAGATACCACTCACTTATGCATGGGCAACCTTGCATAATTATCAAAACACTCTCATGCACAAAAGTGAACTAAAAACCCATCCAACCCTCATAAGTAGTGCCAACAAGGAATATGAGCTTAGAAAGGGGACCACTAAGACCCATAAGAGTATTGGCTCCCTCATGATCTAATTTTGAAATTGCCTCAACATCTCGCTATAGAGAGTCAACTACACTTCAGTACCCTATGTATATTACAACGAGACACCAAGTGCTCAAGTCCTTGACCGACTATCCACTTCATGCAAACTCCCCATGAACTAGTGTATATAATCATTATCACATGTCCTTTAGATCACCCAAGGGAACACGTTGTCTCAATCCCACGAGATATTATGATGTCTCTATTGAGAATACCTGTTGCTACTAGCCTCCATCAACGATGACCCAATCCATAGGGATATATGACCAGTTTAAGGTCTCACGCATAGGTCAAAGCCTCCTATTGATTTTGACATAGGCTCAATATCCTCTCAAGGTTAAGAGTCCATGTAGTATAGTAGCTTGGTGAATCATTACAATTAATAGTCTTACATCATAATTCACCATAGGTCCTATCCAATGTGCATCACATACACTAGTGCACTCACTAAGGGAAACCCATCACGACAACTAAGACAAGGTCATCCCTCAAAATAGGAGGTGGCATACTACAGTCTCTACTAGATTGCCCAAATGCATGAACCAACCATGGACAACTTATCTACTTACAAGGAACCCATGACTTGTATCTTTTGTGCAACTCCTAATGTATCCAAGCCATGTACAATATAAGAGACATGGGCAGAATGCTCAAATCAATGTCAATACACCAAAAGGATAGAAAAGGGATAGTTAAGTCTAACTATGTTACATCATGCCTTGCTTTTAAGGGCTCAATCCCAATAGAAGCTTATAATGGAAAAACTCTCAGCTTTCTCCTTTAGGTTGTATCATACAAATATAAAGGTTATTGAATCATATGTTGTCGTGAACCAGAAGTTCAATGACTCAAAAGTTTTTGTCTTTTGGCATGACAGGCTAGGTCACCTAGGGTCTTCAATGATGTGTCGAATAATCGAACATTCACATGGGCATCCACTAAATAACCAAAAGATTCTTTTACCCAATGAATACTCATGTGTTGCCTGCTCACAAGGTAAATTGAAAGTTAGACCATTTTTTACTAAATTCATATATGAGTCAATAGTCTTTTTAGAAAGAATACAGGGGAACATATATAGGCCTATCCATCCACCATATAGACCATTCCGTTATTTTATGATCTTAATAGATGTTTCTACTAGGTGGTCACATGTTTGTCTCATTTCTACACTTAATGTTGCCTTTGCTAGGCTCCTTGCATAAATGATCAAATTACAAGCACAATTTCCAAATTATCTAATTAAGACAATACATCTTGATAATGCTAGTGAATTTACTTCTCAAACATTCATTGACTACTACATGTCAGTAGAAATAAATATTGAGCATCTTGTTGCTCATGCTCATGCCCAAAATGGTTTAGTCGAATTCTTTATCAAACGTCTCTAATTAATAGCTCAACTATTACTAATGAAAACCAAATTACCTACTTCTGCTTGGGGACATGCTATTATGCATGTTGCAAATTTAGTCTGTATTCAACCCACAACTTACCATGAATACTCCCCTTCACAACTCGTACTTGGAAAACAACCAAATATCTCTCACTTATGAATATTTGGTTGTGCAATACATGTACTAATTGCACCTACACAATGCACTAGAATGTGTCACCAACGAAGACTTGGGATTTATGTAGGTTTTGATTCTCAATCTATCATAAGATATCTTGAACCTTTGACAAGTGACGTTTTTACAACCCGCTTTACAGATTGTCATTTTAATGAGAGTGTTTTCCCATCATTAGGGAGAGAAAAACCAATTCTTGAATAATGATAAGAAATTATTTGGAACTCATCTACTATGTCTCATCTTGATCCTCATATAAATCAATGTGAACTAAAAATTTCAAAGGATCATTCATTTGCAAAATCTTGCAAATCAATTACCAAATGCATTCATTGATACAAAGAAAGTGACAAAGTCACATATCTTAGTGTTACTGCTGTACTTATGTATCTTGTCAATTGTTCACATCTAAACATTACTTTTTCTATCAATTTATTAGCAAGATATAGTTTCGCTCCAACTTGAAGACATTGGAATGGTATCAAACAATTGCTTGGGTATGCAGATGTAGAATACCTTTTAGATCCACATAAAGGTAGGTCACAAATAGGGTATGTGTTTAATGGCAATGGTACTACTATTTTATAGAGATCTGTTAGACAAATAATGAAAGTCACATCATCAAATCATTCAGAAATACATGCAATTCATAAAGCAAGTCCTAAATGTATATGGCTAAGATCTATGATCCAGCATATTTGGAAATCATATGGACTCTCCTTTATCAAAAGTGACCTGACAGTATTATTTGAAGATAATGTTGTATACATTACACAAATGATAGGGGGTTATATTAAAGGAGATAGAACTAAACACATTTAACTAAAATTCTTTTATACACATGAACTCGAAAAGAGTGGTGAAATTGATGTGCAACAAATATGCTCAAGTAATAATCTAACAAATTTATTTATAAGGTCATTGTCAACCTCAACATTCAAGAAGTTAATACACTAGATTGGAATGCATCAACACAAGGATATTGACATGAGGGGCGGTATGCTTGTAAAAGGATGTTAATGTACTCTAGTCTTTTTCCCTTTGTCCAAGTTTTGTCCCATTGGATTTTAATAGCAAAGTTTTTAACAAGGCAGTCCTAACATACCAAGAACAACTTAAAGAACTATAAGAATATTGTACTCTTTTTCTTTTGCTAGGTTTTTCCTATAGGGGTTTTTACTAGCAAGGTTTTAATGAGGCATATTCTTTTAATATGATGGTTATCCAAGGGGAAGTGTTATAAATAGGTAATGAATGACCACATTAATGTAATAATTAATTAAAGTTCATTTATGAACTTCATTTACTCATCTTTAAGATGAGTAAATGGGAACCATTTGGAAAGCCTAAAAGGCTTTCCATCCCTTGTAGGAAAATGCATCCTAGAAAGAAAGAAATTCTCTCTTTTACTCTCTTTGCCTTATTCTCTCTTTCTCTCATTCTCCTAGTCTTTCATTCTCTCAACTGTTTCAATTCTCTTATGTGATTTTATATATATTGGTTTCTACTTTATTTGCATTTACTCTCTTTTTACAAAAAAAAAACTAAAATTTTGTCATATTTCTTCCAAAAGAAGCAAAATTGATAAAAACAAAAACTTATGCCATTAATATATTTCCCTTCAAATAATTTAACATTAAAAGTAAATTACACTCCCTAAATGCTGATTAGATTCCAGTCTTTCAGATCTTGAATGGCATGTCTTTCTTACACTTCTTTATAAAGGCTTCTACTTGGCGATTCAGCTCATCATGACCTAGCAATTCTTCCCTCCTCAAACCCCCAATTGCCCTAACTGATGACCTTTCACCCACGAACGTATCCAACTTCCTCATTTCCCTCGGAGCCAAGTTGAAAATATTCTCATGTGGCACATCCCATGTTTGGCTCTTCCTGTGCTTTGTTAGTTGTTTCCGATCCTCCTTTATATCCTTCCATTTGGCATCAAGGGTCTTGTATTGATCATCATCTTCCCACCTACAAACAATTGCTTTTAACACAGACTCCTCCAATCTGTCCTTTGTCTCTCCAGCAGTACATTTCCGGCCACTCTCTGGCATCATCATGGAAGTTTCCTGTGGAAATTCATCACCGGAATCAGCCACCGACCAAACCTCTGGTGATGAGCCCACTATAAATTTGTCTACGAAATGACTCTGCAGGCCTTTGTCTTTGAACACAGTGGTGTCCATAGATATATTAATGTCCTTGAAGTCATGATGATACCGGTGGTGGTGGTCGAAGGAAAAGGTAGATGAAGAAGAAGATGAAGAGGCAAGGATAATTATGAGAATGAGGACGGAGTATATAATAACGTAAACATAAGGAGGAGAAAACCAGCTTTTCAACGACAACCAAAAGCTTGGAATGCTACGGCATAAGAGGTTGAAGGTGTATGAGATTTTTGATGATGGCTTCAACATAAGGAGGGCAGTGGTGATGATACCAACAAATAATAGGAGCTGCTTGACAACCCAGATGACCTTACTGAATCTGCATGAAGAAGGGGACTTCCAAAACGTATCTGAATCCATAATTGTAGTTAAATCTTAATTAATTTACGGCCCTAATTAACAAAGAGATGGTAGAAAGAAGAAAAAAGAACAATCTTGAAAAACTCTGCTGGGGGTGGGTTATAGTCTATTCTCAAGCAAAAATGGAAGAAAGAGACACTAGAAAAGAAACACTTGAGAAATGGAGGAGAAGAGTCGCAAAGAACAAAACTGGGTGAAGGAGGAGAAGAGTACGGATACACAGACCACTTGGGCAAAATGGACTCGTGGAAAAGTGAGAAAACCAAGCTTCATTTATATAAACTTACGCGAAAACTCTACGGGGTGGGAAAAAGGGTTTTTGATAATGTACTGTTTGGTCAAAAAAATAATTTGCAAAGACAATATTTCTAAAACTGCGGTAGTTTTAATCACCAATAAAAATAAATTTTGATACCGTTTCTAAAATAAAATAAAATTATAAAAAAAAAAATTCATCTCTTGAAAACACATTTTATAAAAAGTCTAAGAATTTTTCTTTAAGTAATATAAAAATCGTTTCAATAAACATTTTTTTTTGAAAAAACAAAATAACCAAAATCATTCCTTAAAGAGACGATTTAAAAAATAAAATAAAAAATAAGTGTGCAAACTGATCAACCCAAGAAAACAAAATATAGCTTAATCAAACTTATTTTTGTCTGTAAAAGTTATATTTTATTGAATTAATTTGAGAAAAATACAAGATATTTTGATTTGATTTGTTATCGAGGTTATAATCAAGATTTTATAGGTTCACTAAGTATATTATAACCCACATGTATGTTACAACGGTATTTTTTAATCTTTTTACTTTTTTTCTTGAGTGTAATAACGTTGATTAATTATTTGGGTTTTAAAATAAATGAAAAAAAAATGTATAGATTTAGTGAGTGTTTGATAAATCAATTTAATAACTTAAAGTGGTTTAATAACTTAATTTAAGTCATTAAGTAAATTAAATATGTTTGATAGAATAACTTAATCATATAACTTAAAATAAAATATAACTTTAAGTAATAAATAAAAATAATTAACTTATTCTTAAGTTCATATCTTCATTTTATCTTTTTATCCTTATTTGTTCCTAATGACTTCAAATATTGCTTTTGTTATTCTACCACCTTCATTATTACTCAATCTAATTTATCATAATTATAATTTATGAAGATAAATATGTTAATTTGATGATTTGAAATAAATTTTATCAAACAACCTTAATACTTGAAGTAATAAGTTTTAAATTAATAACTTAAGTATAATTTAACTTAAGTCAATTTAAGTTATTAAGTAATAAGTATTAAGTTTTACCAAATACCCCTTTAATTATAGTCTAACTGTAGTTAATTAAATCTAAGTTTAATTACTTTTTATTAATAAATAAATATGATGGACTCTAATTTAATGAAAACCAACCAACTCAATTTCGTAATGCCCACTTCATTCAAGACTTCTTTTTAATCTTCCTTGCAAATTTTCTAACGTGAGTGGTTCACCCACAAGTCTCAAAGGAAGAACTAAACTACCTTATGTATCTTTCAACTTTATTAGGAGGAGATCCATTACTACAAGAAATGGATATGATATGAAATTTGGTCATATTTTCTACTCTGATTGTTATTGTTATCATTTTCTAAAGTGGGACGCGTGGCAAATTAAACTTGAAGTCAAGAGCAAAGTCAATGTTTAAGGCCAGTGCTTGTGCATGAAAGTTGTGGATTTGTACTTTTGCATGGAATAAGTCTTATGTATGATTAAAGCCACTTTTGTCAGTCCTTCTTTCTCAATAATTTTTCATTTAAAAATGTGAAAAAACCAATGATAATGATTGTTTTTTTTTCTCATGTTAAGACATAACATTGGGACTCTCTAGCTTCACCAGCATGAGTCAGCACATCATAGGTGTGGGTATAGCATCTGTTTGGAATACTCCTACCTTGGAGATGTGACTATAATTGTTTTTTTTTTTTTTTTCTAATTTCCTAAACCGATTATAAATTAAAAAGAATTTGATTTAATACAAGCCCATTAAATTTCTTAATTTCATAAATAACGTAATTGTCTTTTTCAATGTTTTTAGCCTTCTTTATTGGGATTATTTTATCATTAATAATAAATGGAAGATTATATAAGGTGTGTTAGGACACAATTTTTTTTAAAAAAATAGAAAATGATGTTAGCTCATATACAAGATGCAAGAACTCATTATGACTTATCTTAACAAAAATAATGATTTTTAAAATTTGTTTTAAAAATTAAAATATTTTAAAAAAATTGCTATATCAAAATTTTAAAATTTAAAACTAATTTTAAGGATATAAGATAAAATCATACTTTTAATCTAAAAGCTATTATTTATTTTATTTTCTTTACAAAAGTTACGATTATTTTTTATTTTTAAAATTATATTGAAACTAGTACTAATCAAATAGAATTTGATTTATGCTATTAAACGGTATTTTGAGTATTTTAAGGATGTGTATTGATTTTTTTTTAAGACACATACATGCATTTCAATTTTTCATATTTTTGGGAAGATGTAAACAATGATTTGGTATTCTAAATAAAAATAAAAAATTTATGATTATATCAATATTAAGATGGAAAAGAGATAAATTAGTTTTCCAAATGTCCACATTGAATAGAATCTAGATGAAGTTGCATCATCAATCAAGGGATGTCCAATAAGTTAATAACTTCATATCTTATATTTGTGTACGTAAAAATTATGAGATTCAACTTCTTGAGATTATGATTTTACACATTAATACATAAATATATCTTAATTAAAGAAATTTTTTACATCATAACCAATTTTCTTTTCATTAGTTTAGAATCCTAAGTTATGTATGAGTTTTGACCCACTCTTAAACTGGTTTGTAAAAAATCTACCCCTTATTTGTAACCAAAAAAAAGTTAATAAGAGAAGTAGGAAGTAACTTAATGCAAATTCAAACTAAATTTTTTTGTAGGCATTGAGAAGTGTCAAGTCTATGTTTAACACTTTTAATTAACATTATCTAAAGTCTGTATTTAAATATTATTTTAATATTGATAAGCCAAATATCTACACTTACGTATGTTTCCTTCTAAGTATAATTGTTTGAATACGGCCCAACAACTTCTGAAATCTTTTAATAATTTTTCTCCGAATATTGGTGTACATTTTCAAGGCCGGCTACCCACCATCTAATAAGTCAATTTAATAACCTTTGTTTTTACTATTATAGATAAATGAGATAGCATTAAATTTTGAGTACCCTATTCATGACTTTCACTGTAAGACAATGATTGATTGGATAATTTAAGTGATAAGAAGGTTAGAGATTTAGGGATAATCGTGCAATCATACATCACCAATAAAAAAATATAGTTTTTTGAAATTTTCTTTTACTTCTTCAATTTTAATGTAAAATGAAAAAAAAAAATATTTCCAATTCATACACTCCAATAATGCATATAAATTTATTTCAAAATTACTTTCAAAAGTTAAGCTTTCAAAAGTTAAGCGTCGACCACGTTAAATGTTGTTGTCAAGTATACCAATCACCTTTTTGTTTTTTTTAAATTTCTCTCACATAAACTCCCTACCACATCTCACATCTTGCCACGTTTCTACATTTTACTTTTTTCTTTTATCATTTTTTCTTTTATCTTTCCACCATATCCTATATTTTTATCTCTCATTTTTCATTTCTTTTAAATATATTAATGTATTAGCTCATAAAACTTCTTTAATTTTAATTTTTTTCACTTTATAATCTCACCATATTTATTGATTTTAATTATTTTTTGGGCATATGAACTTTAAAATGATAATATATAATAAATAGCTAATATAACAAATTAAATAAAACATAAATATATAATGGACAAAAATGAAAATATTATCCCTTAAATAATATACGTAATGATATTAAATATTAATTACAGTAATACATTTGATAAATCAAGGTTTAAATTTAAAAATTATATTTTATTATTTTGATGTTTATGATATAACGTTTTTTATATTAATGCTAAATAAAAGATTTATTTATTTTTTAAATCCTATCACACGTAAAAATAAAAATATATTTGTAATATTATTTTATTATTTTATTATTTTTATTTTTATGTTAAATTTATCATATCAAAATCATAATAAGTGATGATATTTTTATATTTTTTTCTTATTGTTTTAACTTGATCATGGATCTAATTTTTTGTTTCGTTAAAACCTTAAATTTTTAATTAAAATGAAATATAAAAGAAAATATATTTTTTCATTAAAAAAATAAAAATTGTAGTTAACCTTTTATATTAATTTCATAAAAAAAAAAATAGATACATCCGTAAGAAAAATAGGTATATCCGTAAGAAAAATAGGTACATCCAATATTTCTAAGGGAATAGGGACCCAATATATCCCTTATCATGGTCTATATATTCCTTTGGGAACTCTTGATAAGTTATTGGAAGTGCTCCCCCATCTCGAAACAAATGTTGAAACCCTAGGTATATCCTTAACAAAAATAGGTACATCCAATCCTAAGGGAATTAGAACCCTTATCTCCCTTCTCGGTAGCCCAAGGATTGGATGTACCAAATTTTCTTAAGGATGTACCAAATTTACTTAAGGATGTACCTAGGGTTCCAAAGTCCATTCCAAGATGGGGGATGACTTTTAACGACTGACTTAGGTTCCTTAAAGTATCAAATGGACCATGAGAAGGGATATAGGGGTCCCAATAGCCCAATGATCGAATATACCAAATTTTCCTAAGGATGTGCCTAGGTTTCAAAAAATCAGTTTTGGGGTGAGGAATAACCTCCAATCACTTCCCAAGGATCCCTAAAGGAACAAATGGACCTTGGGAAGGAAAATAAGGGTCTCGATAGCCCAAGGATTGGATGTACCAAATTTTCTTAAGAATGTACCAAATTTACTTAAGGATATACCTAGGGTTCTAAAGTTGATTCCAAGATGAGGAATGACTTTCAATGACTGCCTTAGGGTTCTTGAACTATCAAATAGACCATGAAAAGGGATATAGGGGTTCTAGTAGCCTGGTGATCAGATATACCAAATTTTCTTAAGGATGTGCCTAGGTTTCAAAAATCTGTTATGGGATAAGGAATAACCTCTAATCACTTCCCGAATATCCCTAAAGGAACAAATGGACCTTGAGAAATGAGATAGGGGTCTCAGAAACCCAAGGATTTGATATACCAAATTTTCTTACGAATATACCAATTTACTTAAGGATGTACTTAGGGTTCCAAAGTCCATTACAAGATGGGAAATGACTTTCAATGACTCTCCTAAGGTCCTTAAAGTATCAAATGGACCATGAGAAAGGATATAAAGGTCCCAGTAGCCCGATGATCGGATATATCAAATTTTCTTAAAGATGTGCCTAGGTTTCAAAAATCCATTTTGGTTTGAGGAATAACCTCCAATCACTTCTCGAGGATCCCTAAAGAAACAAATGGACCTTTGGAAGGGAGATAGGGGTCTCGATAGGCCAAGGATTGGATGTACCAAATTTTCTTTAAAATGTACCAAATTTACTTAAGGATGTACATAGGGTTCCAAAGTCCATTCCAAGATGGGAAATGACTTTCAATGACTTCCCTAGGGTTCTTAAAGTATCAAATGGACCATGAGAAATAATATAGGAGTCCTGGTAGCCCAATGATCAGATATACCAAATTTTCTTTAAAATGTGCCTAAGTTTCAAAAATCCATTTTGGGTTAAGGAATAACCTCCAATCACTTCACGAGGATCCTTAAAGAAACAAATGGACATTTGGAAAGGAGATAGGGGTCTCAATAGCTCAAGGATTGGATGTACCAAATTTTCTTAAGGATGTACCAAATTTACTTAAGGATGTACCTAAGGGATTCCAAAGTCCATTCCAAGATGGAGAACGACTTTCAATGACTTCTCTTGGGTCCTCAAAGGATCAAATGGACCATGAGAAGGGATATAGGGGTCTTGGTAGCCCTGTGATCATATATACCAAATTTTCTTAAAGATGTGCCTAGGTTTCAAAAATCTATTTTGGGGTAAGGAATAACATCCAATCACTTCTTGAGGATCTTTAAAGAAACAAATGGACCTTGGGAAAGAAGATAGGGGTCTTGGTAGCCCAATGATATTATGTACCAAATTTTCTTAAGGATGTGCCAAATTTATTTAAGGATATATCTAGGGTTCCAAATCCCATTTTGAGGTAGGGAATGACTTGTAATCACTTCCTAAAGGTCCCCAAAAGATCAAATGGACCATGGGAAGGGATATAAGGGTCCTAATAGCCCGAGGATCGGATGTACCAAATTTTCTTAAGGTTATACCTAGCATTCCAAGCTTCGTTTCGAAATGGAAAATGACCTCCAATCCCTTGTCAAGGGTCTCCAAATAAATATATGGACCATGAGAAGGGAGATAGGGGTTCTAATTCCCCTATGATTAGATGTACCTATTTTTGTTTAAGATGTACCTAGGGTTTCGACATTCGTTTTGGGATGGGAGAGGACCTTCAATCACTTATCAAGGGTCCCCAAATGTATATATAGACCTTGATAAGGGAGATATGAGTCTAGGAATGGATTTACCTATTTCTTATGAAATAAATATAAAAGGTTAACTACATTATTTTTTTTATTAAAAAATATATTTTCATTTTAATTAAAAATTAAAGATTTTAACAAAACAAGAAATTAGATCCACGATCAAGTTAAAACCATAAGAAAAAATATAAAAGCATCATCACTTACTATGATTTTGATATGGTAAATTTAAAATAAAAATAAAAATAATAAAAAATAATAAAATGGTATTACAAATATGTTTTTACTTTTACGTGTGATAGGATTGACAAAATAAATAAATCTTTTATTTAGCATTAATATAAAAAATGTTATATCATAAACATCTAAATAATAAAATATAATTTTTAAATTTAAACCTTGATTTGTCAAATGTATTAGTATAATTAATATTTAAAATCATTAAGTATATTATTTGTGGGATAATACTTTCATTTTTTCCCATTATATATTTATGTTTTTATTTAATTTGTTATATTAACTATTTATTATATATTATCATTTTAAAGTTAATATGTCCAAAAAATAATTAAAATCAATAAATATGGGGAGATTAGAGAGTGAAAAAAAAAATTAAAATTAAAGAAGTTTTATGAGATAATATATTAACATATTTAAAAGAAATGTCAAATGAGAGATGGAAATATAGGATATGTGGTAAGAGAAAAGAAAAAAAATGATAAAATAAAAAGGTAAAATGTAGAAACGTGGCAAGAGGTGAGATTCATTAGGGAGTTTATGTGAGAGAAATCAAAAAAAAAAAAAAAAAATGATTGGTATACTTGAAAACAACATTTAATGTGGTTGGTGTACCTGCCCTCAACTTTTGAGGGTAATTTTGGAACAAATTCATAAGCACTATTGGATTGCATGAATTGGTAATATTTTTTTTTTTACCATTTTTACATTAAAATTGAAGAAGTAAAAGTAAAGTTCTAAAAACTATATTTTTTTATTGGTGGTGTATGGTTGCATGACTATCCTAAGATTAAGGAAATTATACTAAATGGATCAAATGAATACTTTCAAGATGGAAGATATTTTTAGTACCTAATAACTCCTATTTTTCTCTTTCATTTATATTTTTTTTTCTACTCGATGCTCTAATTCACTAGAGATGAGGGATGAATGTTTGGATCTAATTCTATTAAGTCATTTCCTGATATTTAGTTGCTTAATTTAAGGGATTTAGTTATTTGATTTTAGTAACTTTTCTTTCAAAGGTTTTACTAACAAGATAATAATATATATTTTATTATTATTATTTTCCTTTTTAGTTGGAGATTAGTTTTCATTTTTTAAGAAATCCATAAGAGAATATCTTTTTTTTTCTTTTTTTTTAATCCTCTTTTGATTTGAAGA
This sequence comes from Vitis riparia, assembly GCF_004353265.1. Taxonomy (NCBI): domain Eukaryota; kingdom Viridiplantae; phylum Streptophyta; class Magnoliopsida; order Vitales; family Vitaceae; genus Vitis; species Vitis riparia. The sequence continues at coordinate 2,072,295 of NC_048447.1, forward strand.
CCTAATTTCATAGTCTTCCAAAATTGTACATGTCCAATGAGCCCAAATTTTGTTAAACCATGAAATTAATTTTTTTTTTTTAAGACCAAATTTAGTGGTAATTTAATCCACTAATTTTTTTATGTTTACAAATGCCCCTATTTTAAGACACATCATGTATATGCATTGTCATGTGTATGGGGTGGGTCTTGAAGTTAACCTTGTTCTCTTTTTTCTTTTTTCTTTTTTTTGTTAAAAAAAAAAATTATATATATATATATATATATATATATATATATATATATATATATATATATTAATAGAGAGTTTCCTATTTTTAAAATATCTCTTTCTCACTTTTTTTTTTCCAAACACTACTTTGTTTTCCTTCTTGCTTTACACTTTGAGTTTTTTTCCAATTTGTGTTCCCTATATATATATATTATATATAAAGAGGACAATAGTTGAGAAACTTAACTTGAAATTTTTTGAAGAACTCTTTCAATCTTTGGGTGTTCTTCAACCCAATTTGAGAAACTTGATTTGAATTCTTTTAGAGAATTCTTTCAATTTTTGGACGATCTTCAACTCAATTTTGAGAAAACCGACTTGAATTTCCCATGAGAGATTTGCACTTGAGATCATGCTATGGGTGGTATGTCAAAATCATGTTGTGAGTGGGGTGCCAAAATCATTTTGCAAAGTGACCATGCTGTAGAGCCAAAATGGAATGCCATATATATATATATATATATATATATATATATATATATATATATATATATATATATATCCTAGAAAGTGGTTGGAGATATATATACACATATATGACACTTGATTTGATTTGACTTGATTTTATTTTTTCTTTAAAGTAAGAAAAAGACTTGAAGATGAATTTCATTTCAGGTTTTTTTTTTTTTTTTTTTAAAATTACCTTAATACTTGAGGGGGAAATTATTTGGTAAACTTAAATATCCATAAAAAAATTATAAATATTTTAAATTTGACCTTCATGTAATCAAATTGTAGCCCTGACACGAAGCGATGTTGTATTTTTGACATTTATGTGCTAAAGTCTTCACCCATGCAAATTGGCTTGACTTAAATGCATAGTGGTGTCCAAGCATTAACATTTAATTAAGCCGGAATTATATTTAACACTTATGCAAACAAGTCATTGTTTTGACAATGCGCGATATTGTACTTTCGACACTTAATGCAACTCAAATACTAAGATCCTCACTCATATGAATTAGCTTCACTTGAATGGATAGTGGTATTCAAGTTTTAACATTTAATTAAAACCAAAATTATATTAAACACCCATGCAAACAAGTTATGGTCTTGACGTTATGCAGTGTTGTACTTTAGACACTTAATGTGGCTTAAGTGCTAAGGTCCTCACTCATTGGAATTAGCTTGACTTGAATGCATAGTGAAATTCAAGTTTTAACATTTAATTAAAGCTAAAATTATATTTAACACTTGTGCAAACAAGTTATGGCCTTGACTCTACGTGGTGTTATACTTTGATAAGCACTTAATATGGCTTAAGTGCTAAGGTCTTCACTCATGCAAATTGGTTTGTCTTGGATGGTACAAAGGCTTCAAGCAGCATTTATACAAAATTATGTGTCGTATTCACTAAGGACTATGTAATTTTTTTATATATATAAAAATTGTAAATAAAACGAAACTTTTCAAAGATTTAGATAAAATTAATAAAAAATGATATTTTTTTTTTCTCTTCTAGGAATAAGGATCCACTCCTAGTAGAGAATGAGTGCTTTTCAAACATGAACTTCAAGGCACCAAAACTAAAATATAATTCTAATAGAGTAATGAAATCTTATAATGAAGAGATTGGTGATCATCTGAAAGGCGTGTGGAGAGAGAAACAATGTGGTCTGCTACAACCCATGTGTCAACCGAGCCTATGTGCAACACCTGTGTGTGGAGGCACATGAGGTGGTTTCCGATATCCTTTTTGGACTATTGATTCTTGAGTTTTTTTTTCTCGATTTTTCTACCCCTTAGTATTTTTAAAATTAAATAGTACTCTTTTCAAAGCAAAAGCAAGTGGAAATGCATATGAGGTTCACTAACCTTATTTTTCGAACAAAAATATTTAATGATAGTGTTTTACTTTTAGGGTACTAATCTTTGATATTTTCTAATTTATTTGGATTTTTCTTTATTTTTAATTATTATATTTCATTATTTCAAGAAAAATCTAGTATGATATGTCTTTTTTAAGACGATAACCTAACTTACTATTGATTGTTAGTGTTTTTGGCCAACTGTGGCTACTATGTGAAAAAAAAACATTGATTTATAATGCTACAAAGAGTAAAGGTTGAGTTGCAGCATTAAAATCCCAATATGAAAGGTGTTACTCTCATTGCTTCCTATTTCATCATTTTATAGGCCCATAGGATAGTTGATAGATATTTTGCCTTAGCTCTTTTTGCCTAGTCTTACTCTTTGTTAAGATGGCTAAGAAGGGTCTTGTTGGTGGCCTTTTCTTCGTTGATTCCATATGGGTACCATGAGGTTCCATAGAAGTTGACAATCTCCAGTTCCTTACAAAAAATTTTAACCTCCTTGTAATTAGACTCTTATTTTCTATTATAAGGGTTCACGGTACCAAATCAATACACCGTATTTTTCCACATGACCTATCATGTCCCCTCCTCATTTCCCTTCTTGTTGATAATAGGAAGAAATCAAATTATATCAAGTTTTATTTTAGAAAATGAACAAGGTATGACCAACATTGTGAGCTTTAATGGTGCCATTTGCAAAATTGGTGTGAACATTTGACATTTTTCACATTTTTTAGATGTGTTTCTAAGTATCTCCCTACATGGTAGGCTAGTAGTATCCTTGGGATAAGGCTTATTGGGCCATTGTTTGTTCATCAACATGTCTACTATAGATCCCTTATGGATTTTAACTAACACATACTCTATTTTCTCAAGCATAAGGCACTAGAGATATAACCATAAGAATGATCGTTAGTATAGTTCTTATCCTAATGACGTGTACTAAGTGACTTTTTAGGCTTGATAGTTTCATTTCAACTTGAAGATATCACATACATGACTCCATCTATCCTAGAATCCTTATTTGTATGAGGATCATGCCCTAGACCTTCTCTATAGTAGGCTTCTCAATGAACTCTAATGGCACAATCTCTTCTTCCATTACTCCAATGGACACCTTATTGACTAGGCCATCATATTCCTAGTATTGTCTTCATAGTGCTATAAGAGTACCCTTACCTTTCTAAGATATTTTTCCATGGTTGCTATTCATGTTTTGAAGGCTTTAGTTACTTGTCTAATGACTAATTAAGAGTCATAGTAAAAGTTTAACACCTTGACCCCCACACTTTAAGTAAATTACAATCTCACTAAGAGCACTTTTATTTTGTCTCCTTATTAGTGTTAGGATAGAACCCTTGAAAGTATGACATGATATAATATACTATAGATTCATTAATAAATTTATTTATAAGGATTCCAGTTCTTCTTTCCATCACTATTTGCATTAATTGTTATCAGAGCACTCACACTCTTGTCACTTGCGTTAAGTGTTTTAAGAGTTGTGTAGAAGATTCAAGCCATGGGTTCCTTGTAAGATAATAAATGGTTCATAGTCAGTTCATGAATTTAGGCAATCCATCAAATATTGTAGTCTACGACCTCCAAATTGGAGGGATGACTTATCTTGGTTATGTAGATGGTTTTCTCGTGCTGAATGCATTAGTATTTGTGGTCACACATTGGACAGGATCTATGATAAATCTTGACATTAGTTATTAAGTAGTCACAATTCAACAAGATCCTATACCATATGGACTCTCAATTTCGAGAGGATACTAAGCTTGTTCTGAAGTCATTAGTGGCTTTGACCTATATGTGAGACCCTAAGGTGCTCATAGATTCCCTAAGGATTAGGTCACTTCTAATGGAGGCTAGTGGCAACAAGTAATGACCTAGATAAATCATCCCTCCAATTAAGAGGTAGTGCACTATAGTTTCTAATGGATTGCCTAAATCGATGAATCAACTATGAACTAATTATCACTTTGCAAGGAACCCATAACTTGGATCTTCTATGTAACTCCTAATGCACCAAAGTCATGTACAATGCAAGTAATAAGGGCATGAATGAGTAGATAGCCATTAATGCAAATAAGAATATATAGAGGAGACTAAAATCATAAGAATGAATAGCTTCAGGCTATAGGCTCTGAACACTTAAGGGAGATCATGATTCGTGACTCTAAGTCAAACCACTAAGGGTAATTAAAGATAGAAATGATCAACTCACTAAAAAGAAGAGAACATACCTTAGATCATACCTAAAGATAAGGATGCCACAAACGAAATCATATATGATAAGAAACTCTAAACTGAGATATAATAAATAACTCCAGGCTGTGAAGGAAGTATGCCCCAAATGATGCTTAAAGAAAAGGATGCCACAAAGGAATCGAAAATGATAATATACTCTAAACTGAAATATAATGAACAACTTTGGGTTGTGGGCTCTAAACGCCTAAGAGAGATTGCAGTCCACGACTCCAATTCAAACCATTAAGGGTGACTAATGATAGAGATGATCAACTCACTAAAAATAAGGGGGTATGAAATGATGCCACAAACGAAATCAAAATGAAGTGATGCCACAAGTGAAATCGAAAACGATAATAAACTCTAAACTGACATATAATGAACAACTTTAGGTTGTGAAGGGAGTATACCCTAAATGATATGCAAAGATAAGGGATGCCATAAATGAAATCAAAATGAAGGGATGCCACAAATAACACTAGGATGATGATAAACTATAGAATAAGAGGTAGTGAACAAATATAGGTTGTGAAGTGGGTATGCCCCAAATAATGCTCTAAGAAAAGGATGTCATTAAGGAAACTGGAATGAAAAGATGCCATAAACGATACTAGAATGATAAGAAATAACCCAAACAAACTATAAGAGAGGTGGATACAGGATCTATAACTGAGAACACCTAAAACTAAATTAAAGACAAAGGAATAATCCATATCCAAAAGCAAACTAAAAGGCTTAAGAAAATAAGGAGACTAAGATAACAAACTCAATGAAAAAAAGTGCAAGCCCAAGGTGATAACTCATAGGGATCAAAAAATGAATCAAATAGTCATGAAATAAAAAAATATAAAATATTCTCAATGAATGAGGCATGTTCCAATGTGCAAGCATGATCAATAAGGTCTTCTAAATGGGAATCCACCGGTCTAAACAACTGAAGTCAACAAATCATCCACCAAAATACAACTATAAGGAGGTATGCCCCAGTATCAAACAATGATTAATCATCAATAAGGTAAACATCTGCATGTCTAAAAAATGTCCTCACAATGAATCTAAAATGTGTCTTTCACACTAAGAAAAAAATCATTGTCACTCAAAACTTCTATCATAAACATGAATCATGTCTCAACTTTGCTCAATACTCAAACCACAACTATTAACATACTACCTAAAATGCTCCATGAAGGGGAATGAGATGCTAGTTCAATGCTCTGAATAAAACAACGTCCTATTGGACACCTTGATGAGAAAAAATCAACATACTACTCAAAAAGGTTTGTTGAAATGGAGAAACTAAATTAATCCACCCTACTATAGGTATAAGCATCATCACTCATCTGACTAGCTCAAAATACTCCTCAAGGAACAATGGTAATCAAATTGTCTCTGACTTAATGATAATCCACTAAGAAATCAAAATATGAATCTATCAAAGTCTCAAGGAAGATATTCTAAATCAAATCTCAAAATAACGACCAAAATGACAAGGGATCTAATAATGTCATGTGTGGAAACCTGCCCTTATTGAAACCCCAACCGAATCTGATGTGAATTTGATAACCTCAAAATAGGTGAAATATGTCCCAATATAAAGGACCTGAACACTACACTAAGATCCAACTCAACAAAAATCCACTAAGAAATCAAAATGAAGAATTCGGTCAATGTCTTAAGGAAGTTATTCCGACTCTAATCTGAAAGGATAACAAAAATGGTAGAGGATTTGATAATCTCAAGAGGAGTAGCATGTCTATGATGAATCCTTAACTGGATATGATGTGAATCTTGTAACCTTGAAGTAGGGAAATATGCCCTAGTATACAAGGTTTACACACTGCACCAAGAATTGTCTTTAACTCAATGATAATCTACCAATCTATATCAAAAGTTCTTCACAAGTGGAACCAAGAATCATAAAAATTGTCAATAAGTGTGGACCCGCATTTTTCGCTTGCATCCCCACTCAAAGTGGCAAGACTCGCTTATTTAATGAAAAAATGTATTTTATAAATAATAAAAAAACAAAACAAAATGGAATCGCCACTTATTTTATTTATTTTTTAAAAGGAAAAAAAAAACCCTAAAAAAAAATAACTCCTATTTTGGAAAAGCTATCTACGAAAAACTCGAAATTAGGTCTAAGGATCAGGTTACCTATTGGGAAGGTACCTTTGAAGAGGTAACACCCTTTTAAGCCCTAAAGAGGTCTATATTAAGTTAAGAAAAACATGACAATTAATTGATTGATTTTGGATACTAGAAAAGGCTAAGGTGATTTTAAAATTCTACTAACATGCCAAACAAAAAGTCATATCGCAATCATAAAGAGAAGTTAGGATTTATACTTGGACTGCTTCTCAAGCACTGAAGGTTTTCTTTTGATCTTTATCCAAATTGGTTAGTTTTCCTTGTTCCTTCCTTCTCCTCCAAAAAAATCCTTTCTTCTCATTTTTTTGTTTCTGGTTCTATCTCTCTCACAACTCTATCTTTTTTTGTCTTTTTTCAATATCCATTTTTAATCCTTTTTGTTTCATTCTTCTCTCTTACTGCTATGTTTTTTCTTTTCTTTTTTTTCCACCTTAAAAAAAAACTCCTCAAAACCCACTCTATCAAAACCTCAAAACCTACCTAGAAAACCAAAAAAAAAAAAAAAAAAAATCTCTCTCTTAGTTCTCACCTTCTCCATTTTTCTCTTTTCTCTTAAAAACTGAAGGTTTTGCTTTTAAGGTTTCATTCTATCCCTTCATAAACCACAACCTACTCTTTTTTTTTTCATGCATCATTTTTCACCACTAGTTTTTCCAAAACTCAGCTTTTCCATGCAGCCTCTTCGAAAATTCAACTTTCTCTCTTTTATAATTTTCTCCATTCTTTTCTCTTTCCTTATCTTCCAAGTTCTCATAAGTCCTACCTAGTTGATGGCATGCACATGGAGAGGATGGTATGCAACCAAATGACCATGCATGGTCATGCAAAGATGGGACCCCAAAAGAATTTAGTCGATTGGTAAGGCCTAGTTGAGGTGTAGTTCCAACAGATGATCAATGTTGCACTTTCAATTTTCTAGGGTTTTATTTTATTTTATACCTAAATAAATAATTAAATACTAATATATATATATAATCATTTTGGAAAAAAAAAAAGAAATGAAAATAAAATTAAAAAGAAGATAATAATAGCAATAAAAAAAGTAAAAATAAAATAATAATAATAATACTAATAATGATGATGATGATGATGATGGTAATAGAAATAATGATAACAAAAATAATTCTAATGATGATAATAATAAAAATAATAATAACAAGAATATACAATGACTATATACATAAATAAAAAAAAATAGATAAGAAAGTGAATGAATAAATAAATAAATAATTTTTTATAAGTACGCAACACATATTTATAAAGAAAACATGCAAGCTACATAAACCATGCAAGCCATGTTAGCAATGCAAATGACTTAGGGGTGCTAGGGTAAGCCTAAACAAACTAGGTGCACCTAGATGGGCCAAGTATGCCTAATGGGCCTAAATATGCCTAAGAAAACTATCATAAAAGTGTACTTAATATCTAGGATGGCTCAAAGAGGTAAGCTATATGAGTAGAAATGGGCTACCAAGAGCTATCATGGAGTATTGAAAGAATAGTTAATCAGGGTATGTGCTAAGGGAACAAAATGGAGGGTTTACAATAAGCTCAACAATACTCCACTGAGGACTATCTCTATCTCAATAACAATCTACTAGGCTAGTGAAAAAATGATCCATCTCGAAAGTACTCTAATAAGATCCACCACTATCTCAAAATGATCCACTAAAAACTGTCTCTACATCTCAAAACTTAGTAATTACTTGAGATGGTTAACTGTGAGACAAATGAGATGAAGATATGGTGCCAATTTTTAAGGAACATGGTTGAGTTTATATAGGTAACTTGGTTGACTCTACATGTTTATATTTACCTAGCATCAAACAGAATCCATAATTGTAAAAAGCCTTGAGAAAGAAAAAACCCATCTATCTCCTAGTTATATTATTTTTGTTATTTTTATCTTTATTTCATATTAAAGAGTTTGAAGAAAAAAAGTAATTGAGGAATTCGAAGAGGAATGGGATTGTAGAGTTTAAAGAAGAGAATGATTGAAGGCTTTGATAAGGATAAGGTTACTTGGTAACCTAAAAATCTGAAGAGCTTTAACAACATATAAAACCTCCTTGATACCTATCATGGCCACCTCAATGGTACATCCTTTCACTTAGGATAATTTAACCTTGAATCATTATTAGTACACCCGAATTTTGATTCTCTTATTACCTTTCACACCCAAAAGAGTGTTTATAAGCCTTTTTGCTATTGGATCGGGTGCACATATTATGCTATGAACCAAGGCCTTAAAGTTGGAGATAAAATAGGGTCAAAGTTGGCAAAATCATAACAATGTTTATGCTTGTAGAACTAAGAGAAAGAAAATAATTTGCACAAAAAATAGTTATTATCTTATGTTAGGACCATCATCTTCCATACATGCTTTAGGTGCCTGAGATGATTGCCAATCCTTTTGAATATGCTAAATTTATGGACTACAAACCCTTTTAGAGCCTTCTCCTAAAGAATTTCTTCTATAAACAATTAGGCCCTATCACTTATAAAGGCTTCTCTACACAATGGGAGGAATGCCATTCATCTCTTTGTATTCCTAGTGCACTTAGACTCTATGATTTCCTCTTCAAATATTTATCCCTCTCTTATTGCTAATTTTTTTACACAAGTTTCCTTTTTGGTGGTTGTGAAGTAAGTTTTTGCCTAGCCTCTTCCAATTATCCCTTAAATGTCATATTCACCAAATCCTTTAAACGTCTTCCAATATTTAATAAAAGTCTAGTTGTTGAACAATTCAATCTTGTTTGTACCTCATTAATTCATCCTTAGGAACGATTTGAAGGTAATGTCCTAAACACGTTATAATGGTAAAAGTGACATCTAATCACATTTAATGTTGTTTTATCACATTAAATGTTATCATTATTTTCTAAAGGTTGCACAAATCATCATTAATAACTTAGGTTCAATGATGAAATATGTCGTGGCTCAATTCACCACATGCCCCTTGAGTGGCACATGTCATTCCATTTTAGCCCCCCTTCATTTATTAATAGGAATTTTTTATTATTCATTATTCATGTTGTAAAATGAGAAATAAATAAAAGTAGAGAAAAACATATATTACTTATATAATAAGGAGGAAGGAATCAAGGAGGAGAATTGAGAGTTGAGAGAATGAAAGACAAGGAGAATGAGAGACAAAGACAGAGAACAAGACAAAAAGAATAAGAGAAAGAGTGAATTTATTTCTTGCTCGGGATGATTTCCTTTTCACTCCAAAGGGCCTTTTATAGGCTTACAAATGCTTTCATTTAATACTCATCTTTAAGATGAGTAAATGACAGTGTTTATTCCTTTAATAATACATATGGTGGTCATTCACCTCACCATATTTATTAACTATTTACAACACTCCCCTTTGGATGACCATCACATTAAAAGAATATGTCTCATTAAAACCTTGCTAGTAAAAAACTCTATAGGAAAAACCTAGCGAAAGAAAAAAGTACAATATTCTTATACTTCTTTAAGTTGCTCTTGAGCTATTAAGACTGCTTTGTTAAAAACCTTGCCAGTAAAACCCAATGAGATAAAACCTAGATGAAGGAAAAAAATAGTACAATACACTAACATCCTCTACAAGCATACCCCCCTCATGTTGATATCCTTGGGTTGGTACATTCTAATATTGTGTATTAACTTCTTGAATGTTGAGGTTAGCAATGACTTTATGAATAAATCTACTAGATTATCACTTGAACATATTTGTTGAACATCAATTTCACTACTCTTCTAAAGTTCATGTATATAGAGGAATTTTGGTGAAATGTGTTTAGTTATATCTCCTTTAATATAACACCATTTAATCCATGCAATTCATGCAACATTATCCTCAAACAATATTGTCAAGTCACCTTTGATACATGAGAGTCCACATGATTCCCGAATAAGTTGGATCATAGATCTTAATCATATACATTCACGACTTGCTTCATGAATTGCAAGTATTTTTTAATGATTTGATGATGTGGCCACTATTTTTTTTTAAACAGATATTCATGAAATAACAAAACCATTGCAATTAAACACATACTCTATTTGTGACTAACTTTATGTGGATTTGAAAGTTATCATTGTAAGCATTAATTTCGTAAAAGTCCTATAATGTAAGCAAAAAAACAATGAGAACAAAATATTTATTAAAATTAAAAATATTGTGGGGAATACAATCTTAAATATAATATTCTTTACAAAATAATATATTTCCCTTTGATTCCTTTGTTTTGACTACAACTTGAAGAACGATGACAAACTTGTTTCCTTAGACTTGAAGATCAATCGAGAGCCTAAATGGATTTTCCCTGAATAAACTTGTTGAGCATTTTTTAATTTACCAAACTTATAGGAAGATTTGGTGAAGATTTTTCTTTTGTTGTAAGGCATCTTTTCCCATACGAAGTTGCCTCTGGAATTTCTCTTTCGGATTTTCCTTTCTGGATTTTTTTTATTTTTTATTTTTGAATTTCTCCTCTTTGGGTTTTTTCTATCTCTCAATTTTTTATCCCCTCTCTTAAAAAAAGTCACCTCTATTTATAGGTGAAGGCAAGTAATTTGAATTTTGAATTCCCTGATTTTAGTTGCTTAATTCAAGGGATTTAGTTCCTTGATTTTAGCAAATTTTCTTCTCCTAGAGGTTTTACCAACAAGATAATAATAATAATTATAATATTTTTCTTATTATTATTATTATTATTATTATTATTATAGTTGGAGATTAGTTTCCTTTTTCTTAGGAACCCTATCCATAAAAGGATATTTATTTATTTTGAAAACCAAATTAGTGGTAATTTAATCCACTAAAACTTGTATGTCTACAATCCTGCATCTACATATCTAAGTTATTGTAGTGTTGATTCCCTTGAGTAGAATAAACCTATATCAATAGTTTTACAAAGATAACGTAATATACGTTTGATACCATTTCAATGTCTTCGAGTTGGAGTAAAATTGTATCTTGCCAATAAATGGACAAAAAAGGTAATGTTTGGACATGTACAATTGGAAAGATACATAAATTCACTAATAACAATAAGATATGGTACTTCAAAACCAAATAATTCTTCATCTTTTTCACAAGGACAAAATGGGTCATTTTTCACGTCAAGTGATCAGACAACTATTAGAGAACTTAAATGATGTGTTTTATCCATATAAAAACACTTCAAAATTTTCTTAATGTAAATTGATTGATGTACTTAAACTCTATTTGGAAAATGTTCAATCTATAGGCTGAGATAAAATTTTATTTTTCCAAGATCTTTCATCTCAAATTCCTGTTTCATGTAATTTTTCTTTCTTGTGAGCTCTTTAGGAGTCCTAACAAGATTTAAGTCATCAACATGCACTACAATAATTGCAAATTTGATTTATGATTTCTTAATAAAAATGTGTGGACATATAGGGTTATTCACATACCTTTCTTTTAACAAGTATTCGCTTAGGTGATTGTACCATACGTGTCCAGATTGCTTTAATCTATACAATGATCATTGTAACTTGATTGAGTACATGTTGCAAGGCTTTGTACTATTTGCTTCAAGCAATTTAAATCCTTTAGGGACTTTCATGTATATACCATTATCCAAGAATCCATATAAATATGTTGTAATAACATCCATGAGACGCATATTCGGTCTTTCTGAGACTATCAAACTAATTAAGAAATGAAATATGATTGCATCCATGATAGGAGAGTATCTTTCCTCATAGTCAATGTTAGGTCTCTACGAGAAACCTTGTGCTACTAATCACGCTTTATATCTTATGATCTCATTATTCTCATTACACTTTTGTATAAATACCCATTTGTACCTAACAAGCTTTACATCTCCAGGATTTTGGACTATAGGTCCAAAAACTTCTTGTTTTGTTGATAAGTTTAACTCTACCTACATAACTTCTTTCCATTTTGGCCAATCATTTCTATGTCGACATTTTTTAATATTTCATGGTTTGAGATCTTCATTATTTCTTATGATATCAAAGGCCACTTGAAAAAGCAAAAATATTGTTAATAGCAATATTATTTTGATCCCATTTTTCTACCGTGTATACATAACTTACTAAGATATCACAATTTTCAGGTATCTATGCCTCTTTAGTTGCTCCTCGTTCAATATGTGCCTCTTTACTTGTTTAATATGTACCTCTTTAGGGGCTTTTTTCATTATTTATGCCTTTTTTAGGATTATTGATTTATCAATTTTAAACTGATCAATCCATTTTGATGGCTTCTTCTAGAGTGCCAAGTTTTCATTGTGTTCTTCTCTTCAAGAGAGTTACATCCTTTGAGCCAATAGGTCTACCACACTTCAGGCATATCTTAGATTCATTTGTTAGATATTCTACAAGGACATCCATTCGTGCTGGAGTATTTTCAGTTGGGATATGTGACTTTGTTATATTTTTGTTTGTATCAGTGAATGTATCTAGTAATTGGTTTGCAAGATTTTCCAAATGAATGATCCTTTGAACTTCTAGTTTGCATTGATTTATACGAGGATCAAAATGGGACATAGTAGATGTGTTCTAAGAAATTTCTTGATGTTTTTCGGGAATCGACTTTTCTTCCTCTAATGGCTGGAAAACACTCTCATTAAAATGAAAATCCACAAAGTGGGTTTTAAAAACATCGCCTATCAAAGGTTCAAGATATCTTATGATGGATGGAGAACCAAAACTTTCATAAATCCCAAGTTGTCATTGGGGACCCATTTTAGTGCATTATGTAGATGCAATTAGTACATATATTGCATAACCAAATATTCGAAAGTGAGAGATATTTGGTTATTTTCCAAGCACAAGTTGTGAAGGGGAGTATTCATGGTAAGTTGTAGGTCGAATACAGACTAAAGTTGGAGAATGCATAATAGCATGTCCCCAAGGATAAGTAGGTAATTTGGTTTTCATTAGTAATGGTCAAGCTATTAATTGGAGACGTTTGATGAAGGATTTTGCTAAACCATTTTAAGTATAAGTATGAGCAATAGGATGCTTGATATTTATCCCTACATTAGTAATAGTTTGTGAAAGTTTGACAAGTAAATTCATTAGCATTATCAAGACGTGTTGTCTTGATTAGATAATCTAGAAATTGTGCTCATAACCTAATCATTTATACAAGAAGCCTAGCAAAGACAACATTACATGTAAAAAGGATAAAAACATGTGACCACCTAGTAAAGGCATCTATTAAGATCATAAAATAATGAAATGGTTCACATGGTGGATGGATAAGCCCACATATGGCCCCATGTATTCTTTCTAAAGAGATTAGTGACTCGAATATGACTTTAGTAAAAGATGGTATGACTCAATTTACATTGTGACCAAGCATCACATGAGTATGCATTGGGTAAAAGAATCTTTTGGTTCTTTAATGGGTGCCCATGTGAGTCTTCTATTATTCAACACATCATTGAAGACCCTGGATAACATAGTCTATCATGGTAAAGGATAAAAACTTTTGGGTCATTAAACTTCTAGTTCACGACAATATATGATTTAATAGGCTTTATTGTTGTATGATACAACCTAGAGGAGAAAGTCGAGAGTTTTTCCAATATAAGCTTTTAGCTAGATATAAAGAACTAATGTAAAGATATTCTACATTACCTTCATTTATAGTTTCAATATGATATTCATTTCTACGAATATCTTTAAAACTGAGCAAATTTCTTCTAGATTTGCTAAGATATAAAGCATCATTTTTATGAAATCTAGTTCCATTTGGTAGATTATGTTTTCTCTTTTGGAGCCTTCAACTAAGTTTGTAATACCATATATGGTACTTACATTATTTTTTATTAATGTCAATTGAAGGAAGTATTTTTTATTTCAAAGAATTGTGTGTGTGCACTATAAGAAAAAGGGCAATAATGACGTTATCTAGGCATCAAGAAATGTATAAAATGACGTTTCCTGAAAGTGCCATGTTCTTCCTTGTCAAGAAATGGGTAAGGGCAACCATGGCACTCTCAGAAAGCGTCATCTATTAAAGCATCCTCGTTAATATTCATTATCAGTGACGCTTTGGAAAGTGTCATTGTGTTGACACTTTAAAAAGCACCATTGTTAATCTATCTATATTGGCACTTACACAAGTGCCAAGGAATGCCCAAAATATCATCTATTTATTTTGACACTTTTTTACAGTGTCATCTTATGTTGATAATAATATTGAAAATCCTCTCCTTGTTGAAATGATATGTCCTGTTATATATAACTTTTTAAGTGTTTTTTTTTATAAAATACAAAATAGTTACTCACCTATTTAAAATTTAATTCAATATTAATAACTATATCTTCCAAAAGACATTGAATAAATTTCCTAATAATACCATGATAGATTTGTTAATGTATTAAAATATTTACAACAAACATATTTTTCAACTTCAACATAAAAAGTACATATATAACAAAAAGCAAAGTATCTAAATTCCTTATCAAAAGTAATATTACAAGTAAGAAGAAGAACAAGCCAAAAGTATTCTTGGTAATTGCATATCCACTCATGAACTTGAAATCTTGTACATGTATACATTAACAAAAAAAAATGATAGAAGAGAAAAAATTATGTTTAGTCAATTCACATGCAATGAAAATTAAATTTAAATCTATAAATAGTCCATGAAAGAAGTGCAAGTAAGAATAATTTGGTATTTATTGAGATCCTATGTTTCAATGAAAATGAAAAATTGTTTAATTTGATAACAAGTTTTGAAAATGCTAATGGGCATTTTTGTTCATTAATAAATTAAAGAAAATAAGACTTTCAATTATATAAATTCTACAACATGGAATGTAGTATCATATTTTCTTACATATGTCTAACATATGACACTAATTTTCTTATAAATAAATGTATGAAGATATATACCAATAGATATTATTTATAATTAGTTTCAATCATAAATAATCATATATAATAATTTAAGACATTTAATATTGATCATTTGCAGATGCCTAAATTTCTTCTAACTTTTCTTTGTTACCAAGGTTAGTTGACTACTAACATTCCCTAAGGAAAAAATATATGAAAATAAAAAAAGAACATAACCAAGGAAATAACAACCTACAAATCATTGGCTAAATGTCATCATAATAACAACCATTCTAAAAGTTGTCATTATTTTCGATTCCAAATTGTAACCAAAATATAATAATTGACCCTAGACAAAAGAAGCTCTCTACCATCTCTCCGTCGAACAACATCAACCTTTTATACAACAACAACCTCCCTATCAACAATAACAACTCCATATAGCAATAACAATTTCTCCATGCAAAAATAACAACAACATTGATGTGGTGATAATTATATCAATAATAATTTGATTTGTTCAATCCAAACATTATGTGTTTTTTTTTTCCATGCAACAATAACAACTTATCCATACAACAACAACAACTTCGTTATATAACAATAATAGCTTCTCCAAGCAACAATAACAATATTGATTGTTATGATAATTATATCAATAATAATTTGATTTGTTGTGTCCAAATATTATGTGCTTCTTCTCCATGTAACAATAACTTCTTCATGTAACAAGAACAAGAATAACATTAATTATGATGTAACAATTTGATATGTTGTATTCAAATAGTTTGCGTGTTAAAGTATTATCTTCTATTACTATGGAGTAAAAAATTACTTACCATGAGAGGAAAACATGTGAATCATGAAAATGTGGTCTACAACTCCTTGACGAATTGAAATGAGGGCATGTGCATACATAATATGGTAAATCCTAAAAATTTGTCCATTCAAGACTTCATTAATAATGAAAATTAAATCAAGTATTGAAGATGTTAATTTATACCTTCAAGCATGGGTAAGAATTAATTGGGTTGCCAATATAACCCACTCATATCACACTTCATTAAGCTCAACTTCATTATATGATTTTCTTTTTCTTTAAACTAATAATTAATTATAAATACATGATGATTAGTTAAGTTTAAAGAAATACTAAAGTATGGAAACTAATAAAATTTATTAATGGGTGCATACTTTTGTGCATAGGAGGCTTGGATCAACAATGATATCTTTCATGTATCTTATCACATGATAGTTGCACTCCACACTACCTAGTTGTCTTGGGCACTATAGACATAAATATGAATTATGGTACCATAAACACATTAATATTATGATGTTTCATGTCATTATTATCTAAGTAATAAAAAAAACCATATTAAAATTTATGGATTGATCCAAGTGGTTAAAGGATATAACTTACTCCAAATAAGTAACTTACCACTTCTTTTACCCATGTCAGCTCCCTCTTTGATGATTTTTGTTTATCCAGTGGGTGAATATGTAATGCCCTACATGAAAAAAAAAAATTAACATTGTAGACACTATGCACTACATTCAAGTATGGAAATGAAGACACTTACATGTTAACAATTTCATTAAAATCATCACATGGTTGATTTTGCATTGGATCAAGGTAGCATGCAATTAGTGTCCTCGTATCTAATGCCACCAAGACCCAATGGAAACTATAATAGTACTTTAGATATTATTTACTAATGAGCACAAATTCAATTATTTAATAAACAAAATAAACTTCATATTTTCCATAACTTACTCAGGGTTATGGATTAGAATAAAAATGTAGTTAGCACATTTTGCATGCATTAAACGATTTGCAATGAACCTTGACCTATTTTCTTTTGTTGTCTCACCCATTCCAACTTTAGAGAACAAAGTTGGATTGACAAAAACAAATCATTTGGTGAGCCTAGCATCGCTTAGCTTTTTCTGCAGATGACTGTTTAAATTTCACATACCTTGACAAGAAACAAATATTTTTTTTAACTTCTACCAAAAAAAAAAAAAAAAAAGTGGACACATTACCAAGTTAGAAAATTATTTACCATATAAAATATATGATACTGTTAGTTGACACTTCCTTCAATGAAATTATCATATTCATGTCTTCTCAAATACATCATTTAGAACCTCCACAACTTGTATTTTCCTCTCTTTTAGCATGAGACCTATTAATGCATTAAAATTCATGATATCTTGAGGGTTTTCACCTTTGAATTTCAATTCATTTTCTTTTGTTTTTTTGTCTCTATCCTTTCTAAGATCCCATAATAGAAAGTACCATGTTATCAAATTATATATATCTCTTATGAGAAACGACACATGAAAATTACACATCTAAATCGATTTAGTACTCAAAATGACCAAATGGGTCAGCCCTAAAACTTGGTAGCCCACTACAACTCCAACTATTGTAGCCTGATCAGAAATGGGAATAGGAAGCGGTGCATTTGACTCATAGGGAGCATCCACAACAACAAGTAGTTGAGACCACAATCCATTATAATTGTTCTACCACCCACTACATTTTCCTTGGTCTCTACTGCTAACTCACATTTTTGTTCCCATCAAAATTAATTTAAATTAGTAATTTCAATAAAAACAAAAGTTATAATTGAAGTTCAAGGTGCATAAGACTATGTACTCATTAAATAGTATTACACTCAATGTTATTTGAGATTATATATATATTACCTAGTTAGGTTTATATTTAAGACATAAATTACATCTTTTACATGTACCAATTCTAGTGAAATAGAATATTATAAATAGTATTAGTTGTATTCTAATAGAATATAACTAAAATGTAAGTATCCATTTAGCTAAAATATAAGTATTCGTAAGAAATTATTTATGAAAAATGTTTAGGAAGGTGTAGCAATTATGTCATAAAACTAGCTAATGGAAAATGAAAATAACATACCTTCATATGTGGTTCTATTTTCACTAGTACGTTCTCATCAACTTTATGAATTGGTTTGTCCACTAATTCTGGCAAAAGCAACATTGGAACTACTCGCATCAGATTATTGTGTAGCAACTCTTATTTGAGATAGTTTCACTAACACATCAACCTTAAACTTAACTTGTTGTTCTTAAGTGGTTTTTATAATATCCCTTGCAATACGATCTAACACACTATTGAAATATTCTCAAGGTGTATAATGCTTCCCTTTAGCCCGAACACGACTAATGTACTCTGGAGTACCAAGCACCTGAGCAAGTATGTCATTGTTGCCACTATAGCTTATGCCATTCTCCTGAGACTCTTTCATCAACTCATCCTAAACCAAATGAAGTTATGAAGTTATCTTTCAAATAGGTCAAATAAAAAAATGTGTTTAAATATACAGTTTTTTGGTATAAAATGACTACTGACTATCTTTTCCACTATTGGTATGACTACATCATCATAGTTGCAATATTTTCCTTGCATTGCTCTCTTCCAAAGTAAACTCCTATCAATGCTTTTTGTGGAACCAATTTCAATCATCTAATAGAAATGGAAAATTTAAGACAGTTACTAGATGACACATGTAGCAACATTTTTATTTATTTATTTTTGTTAAAAAAGATACAGTTAAGCAATCCCCATAAACTATTTGTTCATTACCTATTCAAATATATAAAATTAAACTACAACAAGAACCTATAAAAAATGACCATTTCTCTTGAAGTCCAACATATTCTTTTCTGCTTAAATGATGATTATATATATGCTTCTTCCTCTTTTGTTTTTGTATTTCCCTATATTCCTACCAATTAAAATAGATGATTAGTATATCTAAATAGGTATAGTATGTTTGAAGTCAATTATATATGTACTTGAAATTTTTCAGACAATTGATTTTTCACAAAAGTATTCCAATCTTCATCATCAATGAAATTGCATTCAACTGGTGGTTTCTTAAGAAGCTCTGGCTCATATTTAAAAGGAATAATATATTTCATAGTCAACAGATTTTTGAAAGATCGAAAACATTTCCCTAATGTAAGCATACAATTCCTTTTGCTTTTCTTGTCTAATGTGAAAGTAGTCTACAAATTAAAAGTAAAGTTATTAGTACATTCTATTTTTTTTTTTTTAAAAAAAAAATAAGAATTATAGAAAATTCATGCATATATAAAAGAAATCCAACTAACTCAATAGAGTCTCACACTTATCATTTAATTGTACAGTGACGTCTCGCCATGTGTTGTATCTAATTGGCACCTGAGTACGAGCCAATACACCTAGGTAACTTGTTATGTGAACAGAAGATTCTCCTACATAGATACCATCAGCATTGTAGTCTATGAGCAATTTTATCCCTCTACTCCGATTCCTTATAATCATATATTTCATTGTTTTCCCTCTGTATTTTATATTTTATTTTTGGTGGGGAGGTTGTTCTTCCTTTGAATCCATGGCTTTCTCTTCCTTTAGGTCCATGCCTATAATACATTAATGAAAAAAGGTAAGTAAACCCATTAATTGCATAATGCAATATTGAAAATTTAATACCATACACACATCTTAGAAAAATGAGCATACTAGAAATAATTAACATGCAAGATAACAACATTAACATATTGTCATTAGAAATTTTTTTAAAATAAAAATAAAGAACTTACCAGAATATCCTCACTAACCCTTTTTTCTTTTAGAACCAGAAATCACAACCTTGGAGTTGAGACAAATTGATATCCTTGTCTTACCCTTTGCAATATAGTGAGACAAATTGGTATAAAAAAATCATGATATTCAATATAAAGAGACAAACTCAATGATTTAATTGGAACAATTACTTTTAAAAATTAACCACAAAACCCACTCATTCACAAGTTTATATAGCCCTAAATTTTAACCACATGACCTAATAATTCTTATGACAATATCAAAACCAACCTCAAAACAAAAACAAAAAAAATGGAATGATACTTATTCTATTGATAATTCATTTTTTTTTTTTAATGCCACTCATGGTTTGGCAGGAAGATATTTTCAAAGTCTTATTTCCTGAAAAATATGTGAATAATAATCATGAAAAAAGGGCATCAATAAATTAATAGAAATTATGAATTTAACAACCTTAGAAAAGAAGTAAACAACGAATTAGTAAAATTCAGAATTTCAATATTAAAAGGTAAACAACTATTTGTAGTTACATAGAAGATTTGTTATCAATCCAAAATCTCTCATAGTCTCCTTGAATGCATATGATATTAGAGTCATACATTGCATCAAATGATTCAACTTGTGGCAAAATAGTAATAAGAGGATGGTGTTCAATAGAATTATCCATGAAGCCATCAGGATCCTCTTTATTAAACAAGTCTTTTTTAGGAGTTGACAAAACAACTGACCATCTTGGATCAATTTAGTCTTGTACATAGAAAACTTGTTTGGCTTAGGATGCTAAAATGAAAGGATCTGATTTATGAGCCATCTTAGTGGAGTCAACTAATGTAAACCCAAACTCATCTACTTTAATGCCACTCTTATTGTCAACCCAATTGTACTTGAAAACTAGAATCCTAAACATGATATAATCAAGCTCTCAAATCTCAGTAATAATCCCATAGAAACATAGTTCACCAAACATAGGATTCTTATCCTTAGGACTTGTAATTTGCATTGTTGTTGCTACAATGCTAACTCCACTATTTTGAGTAACTCGTAATTCATCACAATCTTTTTCATATTATCGTGACACCCATTAATAAGATAGCCATGATACTTAGACACATAATGGGTAGGACCATGTGTTATCCACCTCAAGGTTTCAGATATAGATTCTTTGTCATCAATGGCAACCTCTACCTATTTAAACAAGTCATGGTTATTACAATTTTTTATGACCAGTGCTAAGAATGGTACAATGTTTACAATCAATCCAATACCCTTTTTTGCAACCAATGAGTGAAAGTTCACATGTGCTTTTCTTGTAGCCATTTTTTATTCTTAGAGTGATAAAGATTCTTCAATTGCAACCATTTCATATGCTCTCTATTAAGATATGTATAAGAAAGTAACAATAAGTATCCAAATTTAGTTTAAGTAAACTATACACAAAATCAAAATAGTTTATCCTTACTCGATATAAGGTTGGATGATAGTAGTATTTTCCAAGACATAGTGATGTACTTGCATAAAAAAATTAGAATCAACTTTGGCAATATGACCTCAAGGTAAAGACATCCCAACTTTATGGTCAGTATTCAAAGCACCAGAATCCCAATTGCATCTACATTTGATAAGTACTTTGCACAAAATTTAATAGCTTCCTATGTAATATAGCATTTAACAATGCAACCTTTAGGGTGGTTACGGTTTCGCACATACCCCTTTAATACTTTCATGAACCTTTCAAATGGGTGCATCCATCTAAAATAAACTAGTCCACAAAGTCTCACCTCTCTAACAAGATGGACCATCAAATGAAGCATGATGTCAAAGAAAAAAAAGTGGAAAGTACTTTTAAAGCAAGCATAATGTCACAACTAGCTCACTTTGTAACTTATCCAATGTAGACACATCAACCACCTTCTGACATAGAGAATTGAAAAAAGAACTCAATCTAACAATGGCATGTCGTACATGCTTTGGAAAAAGTGATCGTAATGACACTGGTAGCAATTGTTGCATTAATGTATGATAATCATGGGATTTCAAGCCATAGAGCTTCAACTCTTCCATTGACACAAGATTTCTAAAGTTTAAGTAATACATTTTAGGAACCTTTAAGTCAGCTAAACTTTGGCAAAATACCTTTTTCTCCATTCTAGATAATGTATAACATGCAGATGGGAGGTAAGTTCTATTCAATTCAAACCTTAGTGCCAATTCACATCTTAAGCCCATGTCCATAAGGTATAGACAAGAATTAAGTCCATTTTTAGTTTTCCTTGGGATGTTGAGTAATGTACCAATGATGCTTTCACAAACATTTTTCTCAATGTGCATTACATCCAAATTATGACGAACAAGCAGATATCTCCAATACTCAATTCAAAGAATATGGATTTTTTTCTTCCAACAATTAGTAGAAGTCACATTGGATTTGTCATGTCTAACCTTTTTTTCCCCATGAATTACAAATATCATTCATTTTTAGTAGTATTTGCTCTCCACTCAATGGTTATGGAGACAACCAAAACTCCTTCTCACCATTGAATGCCTTTTTTTGTTTCCTAAAAGGATGATTGCATGGAAGAAAATGTATGTGGCCTATAAATGAGTTCTTTCTCCCATGCTTCAACCTATGTGAATAAGTCTCCTCCCCACTAATTGGACAAGAAAAATATCCCTTGATTGTGTAACCAAACAAGTTTCCATATGCAAAAAAATCATTGATTGTCCATAAGAGAACAACCCTTCATGTAAATACCTCTTTTTGATATGCATCATAAGCTTCCACCACTACCTCCCACAAAGTTTTGAGGTCTTCAATCAGTGGTGCTAAATAGATATCTATGTCATTGCTAGGTTGTCGTGGACCCAATATTAACAAAGATAGCATCATAAATTTCCTCTTCATGGATAACCACGATGGAAGGTTATAAGTGATCATGACAATTGCCTAATAACTATTCCTGCTGCTCAAGGAACTATGGGGATTTATACCATCTATTGAAATGGAAAGTCTAAGGTTGCTAGAATCTGTAGCAAAATCAAGCCATCTATGGTTAATTATCTTTCATGAGAGGGTTTGATGAATGACACATTTTCCCATCAAATTCTTTACCTTATGCATGCCATATGAGATCTTTTGCGATTTTTGAGGATTGAAACATTCTTTTAAATCGTGGGATTGGTGGAAAATACCACATTACTTTAGCAAGAACTCCTTTACTCTTCTTAGTTTCTCTTTTATTCACCTTCCACCTTGAAGCTCCATATATAGGACATGAAGATGCATATTTTAACTCATTCCTATAAAGTATGAAATCATTGGGACATGAATGTATTTTTTTCATATTCCAATCCCAATGCATTCAATGTTTTTTTTTTTTTTTTTTTTTTTTGCTTCATACATAGACAATGGTAACTCATTGTTGAGAGGTAACATATTACCAAGAAATCTTAATAGCTCAAAGAAGTTTTTATTATACCACCCATATCTTACTTTTAGATTGTATAATTTCACTAATCCAGATAACTTTGTGAAGTTTTTGCTACTAGGATACAAAGGTTTTTTAGCATCTTCAAGCAACCTTTCAAATAATTCTAGATTCGCCTTACAATCATCTTGTGCAGCTTCAACCATTTCTACTATATAATCGACATTACCAATCTCAATTCTATCAAAACATGTTGCCCTTATAGTTGGTGGTTCACAACTAGGAGCTGACTTCCCATGCCAATACCAAGTATGGTAAATTTGATTAATTCCATAAAAGAACAAATGTTCTTTAATCTTTGGAGGTGTATTGAATATCAAATTTCCACATTATAGACATGGACATTTGATGAAGTTTTGATTTGTAGAATTTTGAATTGCAAATGCAATAAAATTTTCAACCTCATCCTCATAATCCTTTGATCATCTATCTTTTGACATCCAAGAATGATTCCTTTGTGTGCAATATGTGAACTTAACTCCTATATAGCAAACATAAGCAACGAAGGACAAGTAAGCCTTGCAAACAATACCTTTACAAAGCATTCAAACATTCAGCTTCTCATTTCTAACATGCAAAAAATCTATTTATTTTCCTATTGAAAGACAATTAAGATTCAAATGCAATAAACTTTTTAACTCATCCCAATAAAATTTGATGAACAATATGAAATAGAGACTTCTTATGCATGTTTTATTCATTCTAACATGTCTAACATCCAAAATTAGGTAGTGGTTCCTATCCCATATAGGAATACATAATCCCTATATGCCAATTACCAATGTGCTTAATTCCATTTTAGATAAATTTCAGTAGAATTTCTCTATACACCAAAATGGACTACCAAAATTTCTAAAAATTGAATTAAGAACAAGTAGTTAACTTCATAGATATTATGGTTTCCTACATTGTCCAATCGAACAATTCAAGCATCATTTGCAAAGAAAATATCTTTATCCCATGTTAGACAATTTAAAATTTGTCAACTTGAAACTGGTCTAGATAAAACTATTTTCACCTTTTGACAACTTAAATGTCTTTGTTATGTAATAAGAGAAACTTTTGTTTTACAATGATACTTGAACGGGAAGTCTAAGGTTTCATGCATGCATATTTGATTAAAATTAGAACATAATTACTTATTGAATTATTACAATCTAACAACATAACTCTCATTCTATCATGTCTATTCGCAATATCTAACATTAAAGATGAAGGCATAAGAACCTTTTTTCACAACTTAGAGTAACATCTTCTTGAAAAAAAGGTTCATACTAACTATAATCAATTTTGGTAAAGCCTATCCTGCCACTTCATAAAACAAAAGTATAATAATAATAATACTAATAATAATAATAATAATAATAATAATTTTTAGGTAGTTTTTATATATTTTTATTTTTTTAAAACAATTTATAAAAATACTTAAAGACATTTCAAATCTATTTAAAAATTTGTTAAACATGTTTTTAAATTTAGAAAGTTAGGAAATTATTTTACGCTATAATGATACAGAATATTTTCAATAATACTATGTATCTAAATAACTCTCAATTAATTTAATTGAATAAATAATCATAAAAGAAATTTTTTAAATTTATGATTTTTATTTTTTAATTTCTATTGTTTGAAAAAGAAAATTCTCAATGAAATATGTTCGTCTAGACCGTGTGGTAGGGTTTAGACGAAACAAATAAATAGACATGTGCTTGAAATTCGGCCCTACACATTGCCCCATTGGAAAACAACGATTTCATTCTCCTTACTCTGGACGTTAAGTGGATTCACAAACCAAACAATGGGTTGCCCCTACACTCACACAAATGACCAACTATGTAGGTGAATACCTAATTATACCCATATGAATCAGCGGTCAATCTTACAAATCTAAGGACAAAGTAGTCATTCCATTTCAAACCAAACAAAGTTATGAATACTGTTGGCCACAACCTCTGGTTTTTCCCAAAACTTTGGGCACCAAACCCAAATCCATCTCTTGCCATATAACCAACCCACCTTCACTTTATCTTCTTCATCACAACACAAAACACTTGATTTATAAAGAGATCTTCAATATCTCATTCACTACTTAGAATCTAGTCTTTTTATTATTGATTGTTGTTTGAGTTTTGGAGAAAGAAAATTAAGAAGATGAGTCACATGGGTAAAGCTTGTATAGTGATAGTGAGTGTGGGAGTAGTGGAGGCACTCAAGGACTAAAGGTTCAATAGATGGAACTACACAATGAGGTCTATTCACCAACATGCCAATAACAACCTCAGGTCCTTTTCTCAAACCAAGAAGCTTTCTTCTTCCTCTTTCGCTATGGCTTCTAGCAGAGTAAGAGAGGAAAAGGCCAAGCAACTAGAGGAGTCTCTGAGGACTATCATGTACTTGAGGTACTAGGGATCCAACTAAGGAAGAAGATATATATGAAGGTTTTGATCATCCTCTTAGTGATGAAGACAGTGGATGGGAGATTCATTACATGGAATTTTTGTATGAAGACATATACATGAGGGTGGAATTGTTGTAAATTGTATAGTGTATTGACGATTTCTCTATGAAATACATACATCATATAGTGTTTTTCTTTCTCAATAGTTGTTTTCAATTCTCACAATTATTCTGTCACTTTTTTTTAGGTAATTTTCCAAAAGAAATTCTGAGCATTTTTCATTGAAAATATATTATATATGTAAAAGAAAAATAAAAGAATATGCAAAAAGGATAAATGCGATGCAGGGAAAGCTATTCCATTTTTTCATGTGAATTTTTATATAAGTCCTAAAACTACATTATCATTAAATCTGACCCAACTCCTAGATGCTCTATTCTCCAATGTATTTCTCAAACTCAAAAAATTTTTAAGTACTATGAATTTGGTGTCCAAATACACGCCTCCATACTTGTACAGATATGTGAGTTAAAACAGATTAGATAAATTTTGAAGATCTGAAAAAAAAAAAAAAAAAAAAAAAAAAAAAAAAAAAAAAAAAAAAAAAAAAAAAAAACCTAAATACAAATCCTAACCTAAATCAAACCCAAACAAAATACAGACATGCAAAGCAATCATGATACATACCCTAACTTAAAATGAACCGTTAAAACAAAGCTAAGGAGAGAGTTACCTCTGGCTTTGCTATTTCGAGCTTAGAAAATGTTTGATGTTGTTGCTAACATACTAGCTAGTAGTGGATTTTAGCTTCTATTCAAGGTTAGAAAATGTTGTTAAAGAGTATAGACAAAGAAGAAGATGATTTCATAAACAACAAATCAAAATAGTAAAACACAAAAAAAAAAAAAAAAGTATAAACATGCAAAGCAATCATGATACAAACCCTAACCTAAAATAAACCTTTAAAACAAAGCTAAGGAGAAAATTATCTATGGCTTCGTTATTTCAAGCTTAGAAAATGTTTGATGCTATTACTAACACGTTGATTGGTAGTAGATTTCAACTTCTCTATTTTAGGGTTAGAAAATGTTTCTGAAGATTATAGATAAAGAAGAGGCTTAGGGTGGTGTTTAGTGTTTGCAAGTTTTCGGGTAGTGTGGCAGCTATTAGAATGAAATTTTAGAGGGAATCGTCTGTTTGGCAGAAATATGGGTTTATATATTATTTTAGAGTATAGCACTTTAAAAAAGTGACAAGGAAATTATTTAATGGCTTATTTCATGACACTTAAATAAAACGCCAAGGTCTTTAAGAATTTCTCAAGCAATGACACTTGCAACAAGCGCCATAGAGTAGAAGTGTCATTTCTCCCCTACAAAGGGCCATTACTAACCTGTTATTTAGCAAGTGCCAAGATATGTCATCAGTCATGCTAATTATTGACATTTTTTAACAGGGTTAAGGAATAAAGTGTCATTATATGTCTTTTTTATAGTAGTGGTGGTTGCACAATCTACGAGACACACATCATCCTCATTCATCTTGAGACCAAATAATAAATGGATTTTAGATATAACTAATATTTAAAAAAAAACATAATTTAAATAACAATGTAATAAATGTAATAATGAAATATAAATATAAGACATAATAATATATTATTTGATATATGAAGTAATATCAATTAATGTTAATATGCTCATCATTTATTAAATATTCAATTTTTTCACTAGGACCTCCAAAGAAATCAATGTCATAGTACGTTAAGTCCAATCATCACCATCAATAAAGTTCATTTCAATCTCTTTTCTTTTTGCTTTCATCGATGCTTGGTAAAGATCAACCAAAGGTTTGGGTATACAATAGGTACATGTCCAATGCCCTTTCATACCACATCTATAACAATTATTCTCATGGTTCTTGGGAAGTTCATTTTGTATACACTTCCCATTTTCTTGTTTTACCTAGATATTACTCCAATTTAGTGGTGCAATGAGACTTTCATTTTCTAAGAATTTAAGGAATTACTACCATAAGAACCATGGTATCGAGGATTCCTTCCACGACCATGACCACATCCTCATCCTCTTCCACGTCCACGAGTTTGGGACAATATTGCATTCACTTCAAGGAATGGTTCAGATCTAGTTGGACAAGACTGGTGATTTCTCATCAAAAGCTCATTATTTTGTTTAGCAACGAGAAGGCAAGATATTGTTATTGCAAGAGCACATTCAAGGCATGAAATCTAGTAAAAGTTTTTTCTAACATGTCTTTGTCTGTGATTTTTTTCTCCACATATCTTTAATTGAGAGTTGATTTTGAACAATGTGGAGTTATATTCACTAACAATTTTAAAATTTCGCAACCTCAAGTCCATCCATTCATATCAAGCTTTTGGGAGAATCACAGTTTTTTTATGGTCATATTATTCCTTCAAATCATTTCGTTGAGTAAAAGAATCCTTTACCATAAAATACTCATTTTTTAAAACCTTCATGGAGATGATGGTGAGATTGCACGATCCTACAAGGATGCCCGATTTCCTTCTTTGATCGTAACTCCAAGATTCATTGCACCAAGATGTATTTCAACATCAAGGATCCAAGATAGATAGTTATTTCTCGAAATGTCGAGTACCAAAAATTCGAGTTTTATCGAAGACTTTATATATATGAAAAAATAATATTATTAAAATCAATTACAATAAATTGGTAACAATAGTATAGCTTTTGATTATAATCAAAACCAAATAATTTGCTTATAGCCTCTAACAATATATAACATAATTTAAATGAATAAAATCAATAGTAATATAGATATGTAAAATTTATTCTATACAAACAACTTCAAGTAAACTTCAAGTTTAACATAAAGGAATTACCTTCACAGCAACTTGTGTTGATAATGTGTTGCAAAATGAGAAATAAATGCAACGCAAATAAAAGTAGAGATAAATATATATTACTTATATAATAAGGAAGAAGGAACCAGAGAAGAAAATTGAGAGAGCTGAGAGAATGAAAGACAGGGAGAGAGAGAGAAAAAAAAAGAATAAGATAGAGAGAATGAGGGAATGAGTGAATTTCTTTCTTGGTCAGGATGATTTCTTTTTCATTCCAAATGACCTTTTATAGGCTTACAAAATACTTTCATTTAATACTCATCTTTAAGATGAGTAAATGATAGTGTTTATTCCTTTAATAATACACGTGATGGTCATTCACCTCACCATATTTATTAAGCATTTACAACAGTTCAATCTTTTTTATTTTTAATTGTTTAATCTTATGTAATTACAACATGATATTATTTTCCAATTGGAACATACACTATTCACTACTAGTGGTGGAGTCAAAACTCCATATGGGGGTGTATGGAGGAAGGAAAAGGAGTGGAGGGCAAATATAAAAGTATGGTAATAGCGTAAAGTTTTCAAAAATAATTCATTATACCCTCATTCAAAAAATTAAGTAATAATTTTAGGATAGAAAGAAAAATATACAATATATCCACATTTTCTACTGAAATAACTAAAACATTAGTAAAAAAAAAAAAAAGTTTCCAATTTTATAAAATATTTAAATTTATTTTTGAAAAGAATAATAAATAAATAAAAAACAAGAAATCAGTAAAAGATCACATTAGAAAATTTTCAATAATATTAAAAATTTTGTAGATAAAATATTGAATTCTTTCAAACAATTTAATAGTTTTAGTAATAAGTTTTGGGATTTTTTTTCAAGTGACTAATATAATTTATTTGATTGCAATGAAATTTTCTCTTCAAAACTTATCTATAATATGATAATTAATTATCATTGTAAGTTTATCATTATTTAATTAAATATCAAAATTAAAAATTTAAAATATCTCAACTTTGATGCGAACCCACCATCAAAAAATTATTTAATAAAATATTAAGTAAAAAAAATTTTAATTTTTAATTTATTAGAAAATTTTATAGAAAACAAAAAAAAAAAAATAGATAAGCAAATGAAACGTTTAAAATTTTGAAAGAAAAAAAAAAGATTAGGATAAAATGAAAAAATTAATGATAAGTATGAATATTAAATATCATTATAAAATATTTTAGTTTTTTGTTAATTTTATTTACACTTCATGAAGTTACATTATATATATGTACATGAATTTGGATCATTAAATATTAAATATTAAAGATTGGTACTTTAAATTAAAATTTAGTTGGCTAAGATTATTTTTTTAGTGGGGACATTTTTTCACCTTTCATTTTTTTTATAAAAAAATGTAATAATATAGGTGGTTTTCTATAAATTTTGGAGGGGTTTTTATTTCTTTTTTGGCTTTTTATTTTTAAAACACTAGTTCATCTTGTATTTACCACATGGTTGGTACTGTTGGTCCTGAGCCAACTGGAATCGGATTTGCTCAGCTTTATGGAAGCTAACCAACCTTCCTCTTTTCTTTGTGCTTTCTTAAAGAATCTGCTCGATAGTAGCTAGCTTGGGCTGAACTCCTTTCCTGCATAGAAGGATGCCCAGACTGGTGGTTAGGGCACACCCCTCCGAAACTTAAGTCAGACAAAGATGACTCAAACTACTCAGTGAGAGAAGTCAGTATGTAACTACTTGCGTACCTCGTTTATCCTTTTTGGAAGGTTTTTATAGTACTGAAGAGAGTTTCATTGTAGTGCTGACTAAGCACTTTGACTTTCTCTATAATGATGACTGTTTTGCAGGCGGCTAGGTAATCGTCATAGTTTTGGGTGGCTGCCAAGTGCCACCAGTTGATGTGCCATGATTCTAGACTATGTAGCCACCTGTCCTCTCAACCTATTTAACGGTCTGGGGCTATGTGTAACATTTAACTAACTTGACTTGAGGGCTAGAAAAGGTCTCGTCAATCATTTACATGTTAGGCCTAATGATCACGCATGCTAGTGGGGCTTGAAGGCTTGACTGGATAGTCCTGTCCACTTGGAAAGTTTAATCTCTCCTTGTCGTCTAACCCTGTAGGGGAAAAAGGCCTCTCTATGCCTAGTGTTAGGTGGAACTGGTCGTGGTCCAGCTGAAATAGTCTGGACGGGTTGTAGTCAAGGTATCTAGACTGGAAAAGGGACACATGAAGGGGAGCCCCCCACAATGCTTCCTTAACCTGTTTACCTATGTTCGGGCAGAGGTGGACAGGTTGTGTGTCTCTTCAAATCACCCAGGCGCTTTTTAGGACACGTATCACTTAGGGATTTAAAGATGAATCACATTCACCGAGGCTACCTGTCAGGCGGCTTGTCGCTTTGAGGTGCATTTCCAAGCGGCCTGTCTTTTGGGATCCTTAGGGTTTTGGTCCCCTATAAATAGGGGGTCCTCATATCCCTTAGGTTACTTTTTGAGTATTCTCACTTTGGAGCTTCATTTTTTCTATCTTCTGCATTCTTACCATTGCAACCCTAGTCGCTTCTCGTCTTCCGTTGTTTTTTCTACCATGCTCAGGCTTACCTCGGGCAGAGTTTTCTTTTCTACTAGACATTTTTCTCTAACCTTGGTAAGTTTACTTCCTTTCATTGTTCTCATATTCTGCTTGTTGTTTGTTTTTGGGATTGTAATGGGGTTTGTTGAGTTTTTGGTGCAAAATGGACACCATAGAGTCCATACTCTAGGGTTTTGGTATGTTGGAGAAGATGACTATTTTTTTAAGGAGATGACTAGTAGCATCTTATCGTACTTAGGGCTTTTCATATTTCCCTTTCTATTTCTCTCCTACTGGTACCCTAAGTGGTCCATTCGAGCATTTTGGCCTATAGCCATTGTGATGGCATGATGGAAAGGACCTTTCTTAGTGCTAGAGCTTGCTCTGCAAGTTTGGTTAGGCAGCCTGCTCAAGCTTGGGCTTTAGATCCGCTTAGGTTCTTTGTTGTACAGTTGAGGCACTACCTAACGGCGGATGGGCTAGGTGACTGTTTTTTAACAATCTACGTTGTGTTGCATAGGTTCGCATGCTGCCTAGAGCTCCTCAGTATGTCAGCAAGAGAGAGGTATTGCTTCCACTAGCATAGGCGATAGGGGCCAGAAAGGTGGTCCGAATGGTGCAAGAGTCGGACGGCCTAAGCCAGAATGCTTAGTCGACCTTCTGTCAAAATAGGAGTTTCGAGATCACTTTCATATCCCAAATGGCATCTCCATCCTCCTAGTAGATGGCGAGTCTATGATCTTTGAGAAATTGTCTCACAATGCTACCTATTTTAGCAAGGAGCAGTTCAATGCAGGGCTCCGATTTCCCCTGCCTTCTCTTCTCAAACAGTTCCTCCATTTTACCAAGATCCCCCAGCCTTTCTTCACCCAAATGTTGTCCGGGTATTGATGGGGTGCAGCATCCTGGACATGTTTTACCACTTGAACCTCTCTTTGTTAGAGGTCTTTTTTGTCTATATGATCAAGATGAGCTGAAAAAAGAGGTTCAACTTGTTCGCTCATATCCCCTCCCCCCAGCTAGTGACCAAGCTTCCAAATTCAAATAAGGGCGGAGCGAAGGGGCATGTCCTTATTTCTGGCCCTTTGGTGGTCTATATGAGGGGCCAGACAAAGAATTTCACCCACGATGCTCGCCGCAGATCCCAAGTATGATATGTTCCTACATTATTCGTCCGTCTCTTGTAGTTGTTGGTTGTGAACCTATTATTGATGTTTCTATTTTCGTCATATAGGTAAGGACAGGAGGGGTCGTCTTGTGGAGTGGGTGGAAAAGGCCTCTTTTGATCGTCTCAACAAGCTCTTTGAGATATCTTCATCCGAGCAAAACCACCAGGTTCTTTTGACAGATAATAACATGCAGGCAGTGGTCAGGGAGTCCAAGACATTCATCCTCCCTATACTCTCCTATTTAGCTCCCCGATCCCTGGTACCCGGTGAACATCACGTGCTGAATGACGTCCCTTTTTATGAGGTCTCTTGCGCGGCGAACTCGAAAGCCTGCCAAGACTGTTTATAGTAGAGAAAGAGAAAAAACGTCAAGACAGGACACTAAGGAAAGCTCCGTCCACAATCCGACCGACTTCTAACTTTATCGTTCATCCCCTAGCCAAGAAGAAAGGACCAATCGCTCAACCTGTTTAAAAGGCGTCGACTCCGCCATCTCTTCTTCTGCTTCAGCTTCAGCTTCTTCCCCATCTTCATCCTCTTCTGCCGCTAAACCGAGCTAGACATAGAGGTTGATCTATCAACTGCCAGCACCGAACTGGAGGCAGAGGTTGAACCAGTGGTGCCCCCCATAAATTGCAAAGAAGATGGAGAAAAGGACATGGTTGTGAACCTGAAAGCCAGATTCGAGGAAAGGCATCGCAAACGCCTATTCGAATCCATTACAGTCATCTCATTTTCTTCTAAGAGACCCTTCTCGGAGATTCTCTGCCCAGAGCCTGTATTGGCCATTGCACTGGCGCTAGTGTCTTTGACTGCAGCAACAGGCAGCAACCTCTCAGTTGAGGAAACTGCTTGTCCAACGCTAGAGAGGCCCTCTTCCGATCTGGCACACCTCAACGATGATTCTATTAAGTTTGTGGCTTCCATTCCTTCTCATTTCCTGACGGCTCGCGCCCCCAACCAAGAGGAGATAGTTGAACTAATGAAGCAAATTCCCTGTTTTACAGAGAGGGAGGCTCTTATGCACAATATGGGTGTACTCTTTTTGGCTACCTGGAGGGTCTAGGTGGACTTAGAGAGTAACCCCAGCATTTTCTTCATGACCCGACTTCCATTCGGTACTCCGGACTCTGTTATATCCCGCATCCTGCCCATGCAGGATTGCACAACTACCGAGACGGCAAAAGTGGTAAGCCTCTTTCCCCTTGCATTCATGTTGCCTTAGTCTTTTGACTCCTTAACAACTTTCCTATTACCTTCTCTGGTAGTAGTCGGCATCTGGAATCTAATGCGGCAACGGGCTCTACTCTTCAAATGGTTGGAGGTTATCGAAACTATGAGAGCATATATCGCCCATAACATGGACGATAGTGAAGAGCTCCGTGACAAGCTGAAATAGGTAGAAGGTGAGCTTGTTGCTGATAGAAAAATTGTTGATGAAAGAGCTAGGTTGCTAAGGAATATGGAAAATAGGAGAGAGACGTCCGAAGCTAAGGCCCACCAACTAGCGGAAGAAAAAGAGGCGATGGAGGCTAAGCACACGAAAGTCGAAGAGAAAAACAAACGGCTGAGACAGGAGATGCAAGAGCTCTGGATAGGGTTCGCCGTTCAAAAGAAGGAGCTGGAAGGTGAGTACCAAAAACAGGTAAATGACATGTTCTTCTTCGGCTACCGATGCTCCATGAAGAAACATGGCATCACGTAGGATACCCATAGCTATCCTTCAGATGATGAAGACAAAGTCGTAGGTGGCCCTACCCGAGAAGATGGAGAAGCTGCCAAAATCAGCCCTTCTGGTAGACAGGCATGACCCTAATTTTTTTTTTTTTTTTATGTATTTTTCTTTCTTCTAGTCGGAGATGGCCTAAACGAAAACTGTAAAGAAAATGAATTATTCGTATATATACACACAACTTTGTCTTTCCTTTTCACTTGTCTTAAACTTTACTTTCATGGGTAAGTTTTATTGATAGTACTACTTCAAGTTGGATACATTCCATGGGCGAAGCAGGGGTACGTCGTCCAATGTTTGGAGATGGTACGCTCCTAAGTCCCCAGCCTTAATCACAACATAGGGCCCTTCCCAATTAGCCTGAAACTTTTCGGCTCCCACTTCAATCGTGTTCTCAAAGACTCTTCTAAGGACCAAGGTTCCGGTCCAGAAAATACATGGTCGGGCCTTTTTGTTGTAATGCACAATAGCTCTTTGGTGATAAGAGGCCATCCGGATGGTCGCGTCCCCTCTTACCTCATCTACCTAATCCAACTGCCTTTCAAGCTCTTGGTTGTCATCTTTTTGACTTTGTACAGCCATTTTGGCGGTGGGCATGTCTATCCCAATTGGGATGACAACTTCCATTCCATAGGCAAGGGCGAAAGGGGTGGCTTCTGTTGGTCATCGTGATGTTGTCCGGTACACCCACAAACCTCCGGGCAGCTCGTCTACCCATTTTTCCTTAGCTCCTTCCAGTATTTTCTTTAATGCAGTCAATAGGTCTTGTTTGTTGCCTCTACTTACCCATTGCTCTGAGGGTAGTAGGGCATGGAATATAGGTTCTTAATTTTTAACTTCGAGCAGAATGTTCTAAAGGCGATACTGTCAAACTATGGCCCATTATCTGCTACAATTGCTCATGGGTCCCCAAACCAACATACGGTGTTTTTCTAGACGAACTTAGTGACATCTTTGTCCTTGATACTAGCATAAGCTTCTACCTCTACCCACTTTCTGAAATATCAATTACTACAAGCATAAGCTTCTTTTGGGTTGTTGCCACCAGTATGGGGCCAACTATGTCCATCCTCCATTGTGTGAATGGCCAAGGGATTGTGATTAGGTTAAGAACTTTAGAAGGCATACAGGGGATGTGAGTATACCTCTAACACTGGTCACATCTCTTAACATAATTTTCAACATCTTGCTTCAAGATGGGCCAATAGTACCCTTGCATGTGAGCGTGATGTGCCAAGGTTCGTCTGGCTGGATGATTGCCTCATACCCCTTCGTGGAGTTCAACTAGGACATACTGCACTTCCGGATCACTCAAGCATCTTAGGTACAATCCTCCAAAAGATCACCTATAAAAGTTGTCATTGATTAGGGTGAAACGGGAGGCCTGTATGCGGACTTTGTGCCATGTTTCTTGTCCTCTAGTAGTTCTCCTAATTGGAGGTATTTCACAATGTCGTGCATCCAGCCAGGATCCACCTCAGTAGCACTACACACTGGTTTGGGCGTGATCGAGGGCGTGGATTGGAGATAGATGGGCAACATTATTGCCTCCCTTATAAAGAGAGTAGGAGCTATTCTGGTTAGAGTGTCGACTTTCAAATTCTCTATTCAAGGTATATGCCTAACCGTCCATTCGTCTAGCCTTTTCAAACGGCCGTCTACTAGGGTGAGATAGCGAACCATGCGTTCGTCCTTCACTTCATATTTTTTCTAAATCTGCTCGACAATTAGTTGGGAATCGCTGCATATTTCCAACTTAGTTACAACCAAAGTAAGGGTAAGGTCAAGCTCAACCAAGACAATCTCATACTCTGCTTCATTGTTTGAGGCAAAAAAGCTAAGTCGGATAGCCTACTCTAGTAGTTTTTCGATTGGTGACTATAGGATCAAGCCTACTCCTGAGCTGAAAGCTCTGGAAACTCCATCCACGTGAAGTATCCACTATTCCTCCCTAGGAAACTCATCTAGGTGTGATGGTTTTGGGGGGAGTTCAACTATAAAGTCGGTCATAACTTGTCCCTTTGATGTTAACCTTAGATGGTATTTGATTCTGTATTCGCTTAACTCAATGGTCCATTTCAACATTCGCCCAGACAAATCCGACTTATGTAGGGTGCTTCTGAGCGGTTGATTTGTGAGTACGGTCACTTGGTAAGCCTGAAAATATAGGTGAAGTTTTTAGGTGGTGTTTTTTAGGGCTAAGATTGTCTACTCCATTTTGGAGTATCGAGTTTCCGCATCCACCATTACTTTGTTTACGTAGTAGATGGGCCTTTGCTCTTTGTCTCCTATGTGCCGAAACAGAACGACACTGATCGCATAATCAGATACGGCTAGATACATGTAGAATTGTTCACCAATATGAGGGCTACTCAGAATGGATGGCTTAGTGAGGTAGCACTTGACTTCCTCAAATGCCTACCCGCATTCATCCATCCAGCAGGTCATGCTTACCCCCTTAAGCATGAGGAAGAAAGACCTTAGTTTGTCTATGAAACGGGTTATAAAACGCCCCAATGCAGCTAGACGACCCATGAGACACTACAACTCCTTTTTGCTACTGGGGTAAGTGTTTCAAGGACGACTCTTATCTGATCTGGCTTAACTTCGATCCCTTTTTAGGTTACCATGAATCCTAGAAACTTTCCTGCACTAACATCGAAATCGCACTTAGCCTAATTAAGCTTTATGTTATACTTTCGCATCAAGAGGAATGTTTCTTCTAAGTGTTGGACGTGTTCGTCTCGTGTTATGCTCTTTACGACAATGTCATCAATGTAGACCTCCACCATTCGACCGATCAAGGGCTTGAAGATCTTTGTCATTAATCTCTAATAAGTAGCACTAGCATTCTTAAGTCCAAACAGTATAATTTTGTAGCAGTACAGCCAGCATGGTGTTACAAAAGTTGCATTTTCTTCATCCAGTTGGAACATGGGGATCTGGTGGTACCTAAAGAAAGCGTCTATGAAAGAGAGCATCCTGTGCCCGACGGTGATGTCAACTATTTGATCTATTTGGGGTAAAGGAAAACTATCATTTGGACACGCATCGTTCAGGTTGGTGTAATCAACACAGACTTGCCATTTCCCACTCTTCTTTGGAACGACCACCACATTTGCTAACCAATCTGGATACTCAACTTCCCTGATAAATCCAGATTCCAACAACTTGTCAACCTCAGCCTGGATGATTCTCTACCTATCCAAATGGAAGCATCATACCTTCTGGCGAACGGGATGAGAGAAAAGCATGACGTTGATCCGGTGTAAGGCTATAGATGGATGGATTCCTGGCATATCAAAATAAGTCTAGGTGAAGACGTCTTTGTTATGTTGAAGCACGCTTTCAAGTAGTTCCAATTCATCCAGCACAAAGAGGGAGCTAGCATAAATAACTTGGTTTATGCCGCATGAGAGACGTAAGGGTTAGAGTGGATCAGTTACAGGTGGATCATTCTCCATCGGGTTCAATAATTGTTATTGCTCATCTACATTTGATGGTTCTGGGTGTGGCTCATTGTTGGTCGGGTATCCGGATTCAAGTGCCACTTGATAGCAATGGTGCGCAGCCAATTGACTACCAAGGAGATTGATTTGTCCGTCCTCGGTGAGGTAGCTCACCATATGATGATATGTAGAGGGAATGACCTTCATGCTATGAAGCCCTACGCATCCCATGATGGCGTTGAAAGGGGATAAATCCTCTACCACCGAGAATTGCACATTTGAGGTAACCGGGCCAGCTTGGACGAGTAATACGACATCTCCTAGAGAAGTCGTTGTGGCTCCATTGAATCTAGATAGTATCTGCCTTGAGTTTTATAGGGCAGATGATGGGAGGCCCATCTTCCTATAGGCTGACATTTGTAAGAGGTCAGCTGAGCTACCCAGATCAATTAAAACTCTCTTCACATTGAACCCACTTATTCCCAAGGTTAGGATCAGGGAGTCTTCATGTGGCCGCAATACCCGGTTAGCATTTATTGGAGGAAAGGTAACTATGTTGTCAACAGGGCACATACTTCCATCTGGCAAGTTATGTTGAATGGAGTCGATCCATTCCCTTACAGAGGTCGTGTGGAACAACCTTTGCCTTTTCCGTTTTGAGTTGTATTTTTCGATGTGAAGCCTCTGTGAATATAGTTGATAACAGCTCTAGGAGCTATTGAATTTGTGGGGGCTTGGACGGCCAAATCCTGAGCCATTTTTTTCTGCCCACCAACTATGTGGATGCATTGTTTCAGGTGCCTTGCCCTGATTAGCCTTTCCACTAAGTAGCGGAGACTTCTACAATGTTCAATGGTATAGCCATGATCTTTGTGATAGGCACATTTTCTGCTTCGGTCTCGTTTTATCGGATTCGTCTTGATCAGCTCTGGCCACTTGAAATCAGATAGGTCGTGGATCATCAGGAGGAGTTTTTCATATGAGGTATTGAAGAAGGTCAAGCTAGCTTGACTCGGTTGCTACTGGCCATCCCATCCCTTATTAGTTTACCTCAATTGGATTGAGGGCTTAGAGTTTCTTGCATGGTCATTCTTGGTTGATCGATTAGTGACTATGACCTACTGAGTAGTCATGCAAACGTCATCTTCGAGCATAGAGTATTTATTTGCTCGTCTGAACAGGTCATCCATCGTTACTGGCAGCTTCTTTGCTAGGAACTCAAAAAACGGCGTACCCGAACTGATGTTTTTCTTGAAGATTTGCAAAATGGCATCCATGCTCCAGGAATCCACTCAGAGTACAGCCTGTCCAAACCATTTCATGAAGTCTCTCAAGGATTTGTTTTAGATGCTTATGTTCTACTTGTGGTGAGCTAAACATAG
Organism: Vitis riparia; assembly: GCF_004353265.1. NCBI lineage: Eukaryota > Viridiplantae > Streptophyta > Magnoliopsida > Vitales > Vitaceae > Vitis > Vitis riparia. The sequence continues at coordinate 2,111,327 of NC_048447.1, forward strand.
GTAGTGTCCCACAAAAGCTTCTGATAGATCCCAAAAATTGTTCATGGAGTTGTTCGGGAGACGGTGGAACCACGAGAGAGCCTGGCCATATAGGCTGACTAGAAAGAATTTGCATAACAGTGCATCATTCCCTATGTCTAGGGTCATGAGTTGCCTGTAGTGCATGATATGATCGAATGGATCGCTTGTTCCGTCGTATGTCATGAATTTTGGTACTATGAACCCCCTTGAGGGCTCATAGTTAATGATGTGTGGGCCAAAAGGCATGGAGAGCATGTCATTCAATTGCTGACTAACGAAGCCGGGTGGAGCCCAATCCGCTGGGGTTCTAGCATGCTGCTGTGTTAGTGGATGATAGAGCAATTCTGACATGATTGCTGCAACTGAGGGACCCAAACGAGCCTCTAGAGTTTCTGCTACGTAAGGTTTTATTCCTATGTTGGGTGACTGAGGTCCCAACCGGGCTTGCATTGCATTAGACAAATGTGACCTCTAGTCGTGCCTCCTCCTTGTTGACACCTGAGTAAAGTCGGAGCTTTCGTCCAACAGCACCTGGCGGGTTAGTGAAATCTTCTTCTTTGGTTGTATCTCATGACTGCCAGAGGAGGACTCTACATTCCTGGGAAAAGGTGCCTTGTCACTCCATCTCGAGGTTTTTCACTGGCTTTTAGGTTGTTAGCTGTGAGAGGGGCCCAATACCGACATTTGGGCACGCAACTCATCATTCTCTTCTTTGAGTCTCCTGGTTTCGCAGAGTAAAGACTGCATCTACCACTCACTCTCTCGTTGGCATCTTTCCATGCTTTCACACCAGTCAAAGTAGCTTTTGCAACCCATAGTTGAAGATCAGCTTTTAGAGGGTGTTCACATCCTTACTCGTTCCCACAAACGACGCCAATATTAGTCCTGAGCCAACTAGAGTCGGATTTGCTCAACTTCATGGAAGCTAACCAACCTTTCTCTTTTCTTTGTGCTTTCTCAGAGAATCTGCTCGGTAGTAGTTAGCTTGGGTGAACTCCTTTCTTACATAGAAGGATGTCCAGACTGGTGGTTCGGGTATGCTCTTCCGAAGTTTAAGTCAACAAAAATAGCTCAAACTGCTCAGTGAGAGAAAGTCAGTATGCAACTGCTTACGTACCTCATTTATACTTTTTGGAGGGTTTTTATAGTGTTGAAGAGAGTGTCACTGTAGTGCTGACTAAGCACTTTGACTTTCTTTATAATGATGATTGTTTTGCAAGCAGCTGGGTAATCATCATAGTTTTGGGTGGCTAGCAGGTGCCATCAGCTGATGTGCCATGATTCCAGACTATGCAGCCACCTATCCCCTCAGCCTATTTGACGGTCTGGGGTTATGTGTAGCATTTAATTGGAAGAGGTCCCGCTGGCCGTTTACATATCAGGCGTGAATGATCATGCATGCTAGTGGGTCTTGAAGGCTTGACTGGACGGTCCTGTCCACTTGGGAAGCTCAGTCTCTCCTTGTCATCTGGCCCTATATAGGAAAATGGCCTTCCTATGCCCGGTGCCAGGTGGAACTAGTCGTGGTCTAGCTGAAATGGTCTGGACGGGTTGCAATCGAGGTATCCAGACTAGAAAAGGGACACGTGGAGGGGAACCCTCCCACAGGTACCATAGGTGAAAAGGTGTGCTGACAATCACATAAGTGATCGCCTTTGGCAATTTGTATAATGAGTAAAAGGATGCACAATGAATCTGAATAACTTGGATAGCTTGCTTAGACTACTATATTTTATATGTCAATTTTTAAGTAAATTAACTTGGGTTAGACCCACCAATAGGGCCAAGATTTATTTATTTGACATGTCTATCATATGGATAAGAATAAAATAAAAATAAAGATGATACAAATAGTGATAAAAGTAAAGTGATAGTTGAAATTTCAGAGCAACAAACTATACTTATTTTTATTTTAAAAAATAATAATAATAATTTGCCATGCAATAGAAACAGTCATCTCCTCCCCCACGAGAAAAGTGAAAGCGGGAGAGCTTCGAATGATAAAGAAATCACATTCATTTGCTTGATAGTCAACAAAGAGCGGGAAGGGGTGTCTCCTCTGTATAAGTGACAGGTGACAACCATTGCTTGCATGTATAGGTAGCCAGCAAACAGTATCGACAAGTGTATACAATTGATGATTTTAAAACATGAAGAAAATGCCAAAATCTAAGTCATTAGATTATTTGAATCTATACATAAAAAATTTGATGATTTTAAAATGCAAAGAAAATGCCAAAATATGAGTCGTAGGATTCTTTGAATATATATACAAAAAAATATTGATTATTTTAAAATATGGAGAAAATGTCAAAATCTCAATCATTTGATTATGTGACTATGCATACAAAAATTACAAATATGAAAACTCTTATTAAAAGAAAGAAAGAAAGAAAGAAAACAGTAAAGAACCTACAAAAGATTCATTAAACCTTGAAAACCCAGATGGAAAAATCTATCCAATATCCTTCAACCTAAAACCTCTTGAGAGTGTGTTTCACTATATTTCTATTAAATATTTTTAAAATAATCACTTATAAAGTATTTATCCATAAAATATTATAAGTGATTTTAAAAAAATTTTAAAGTGTTTTTTAAAATTTATTGAACACTCATTTCTTTTCAAAAACATCTTTTAAATTAAAAGTACTTCTTAAAATTACTGTCAAATGAGTTTTATATAACGAAAAGAAAAAATCGTCGTTACAAGATATTTATCACTTTACTTTTTTTGTTATGTTTATTATTTTATTTGTTTTTTAAAAAAAAATTCTTCAAAATAAAATTAACCATATAATTTTGTAATTATATAAGCATTTAATAAAAATAAGCTTGCTAATATTTTTTAAAATATAAATTTTAAATAAAGGATTAATTTGATAACAAAAATTATATATATAAAATTCAATGACTTTAATAATTTAAACAAATTGGTAACAAAAAAAATTATCAAATAAATATTTTTAAAGAGATTTTTATAAAAAAAAAAAAATGAAAATCACATCCATGATCTTAATTTTTCTAATTCTATGAGAATTTTGCTTTTTAATTTTCGAGAACCAAATGCAAATCAAAGTCAAATGCTATTCAAGGGCGGCTATTTATATATATATATTAAGACAAGGGCGGCTATCTACCTAACACATCAACAACCAGATCACGTGACATCTTCTTTTGTGCAGCATCGTCCTCTCCTGCTATTCAAAGTGTGTATCAGTTGAATTTGAATTCAATGAAGCATCTCTCATCAAATTCAATGAAATGGGAATTTCATTTACATTTCATATTAATCCCATGATTTTCATTCAATCCCTCCACGCAATAGTAATGTTACTTTTTAAAAAATATATAGTATATAAAAATTCTTATTTTTTCTGTATTTTGTATTTCATTTTATTTTAGTTTATTACAAAATAAGGTTTTTATTTATTATTTAGATTCATAAGAAGTAGGTAATTTAATTTATTTCATTGCTTGGAAAAATATGAGGTTTTTCTTCACTCATGGTGAATATTTTTATTCCTGAAAAGAAATCTTAAATTTTATACATAAAGCTTCAGGTATTCATCCATTCGCTTGTAATTGACCTCCAGATAGAGCGTTGCAGCTTCTTCTCCCTCTTCTCCGATCTCAAAGTTTGTTAAGCAACCCTCGTAGTAAATGTGATAGAAATGTCCTACCCCAACTTTGAAGGCAAAGTCCTTACCTACACTGTAGGGACCCATCCCTGATGACACGTGGCACGCGTCCCCTGACGATACGTGGCACGTAATCCTATCCGGAGTATCCACATCCGGATTTCCCCAAAAGTACACGTGGCGCGCTTTCCTATCCGGACCCCTGAAATAAAGAGCACACGGGACTCACAAAACATCCTATCCGGACCACCGCCATTACTCATCCGGCGACCTTTCATATTCTACCCGGATATGTTCATCCGGATCACTGGCCAAGCCAAGCATGCCTCACTACGTCATTCTGACATCCTGTCACAAATCATATTCCAATATCTGCAGAGTGAAAAGACAGAAGTGACAGCAAGTCACTTCCCACGATCTCTGACAGCCGTTCGTAGGATGAGGATGTCCCTGCCACCACCTAGTGGCATCATGGTAAACCAAAAAGCCTTCCATCATTTATGGAGGAGAGAGAATTTCCAAAGAACTATATATACAAACCTTCGTGCAAAGAAGAAGGTAAGCCTTTCAATACCTAGTAAAAGGCCAATTGTGACAATTGCTTTTATCTCTCTTTCCATGGCTGACAAAACCATCAGAGGGTGTGTCCGGAGGCCTTTTGCAGGAGCAGCTGAATCAGGAATCACAGTTGAGATCATACGTCCATCCATTTGGCAACTACGTGGATCGTTGGGAATACGAGGCCTCAACATACACCACACCATATATGGAAAGAATAAATCAATAAATGAATGCAATGTAAAGTTGGAAGTCAATATTTCTCATTAATTATTACCTTCCATAGAGGCTAGAAAGTCTTCTTTAGAGATGCTAAACTTGTCTAGTTTCTTCCCCGTGAGCTTTTCCCATGTCTCAACTATTTGCCTCTGGGAGAGAATGTTTTCCGGCGGCCTAATGTAAACTGTCTTGTTCAATGTACGAGGATCATCAATTGTTTTGATTGTGTATGTTGCAATATCATATTCATCCACGAAAACCGCTGTGTAATACCCCGTAAAACATGCACATATATATATACTCCATCATAATGCAAATAGTTAATTTGTATCACAAAATTTTATAATTAATTGTATGTACCTTTGACATTGCCATCTCCATAGAGACAAACCTTTTCCTTTGGAGGGCTGAGGACAATCATCTGATTGAGGTTCGGAACAAAGTAGCCTGCAAAGCAGTTGGCAAACACGTAAGTGTGAGGGATGTTGGCTTCTTCTATGGCCTTCCTCACAATCATCTTCTCATCAAATGTTACTCTTCCTGGTTCAAGTGCATCTCTCATTCTTGCTGGGTCCATTCCAAACTCTGAAGGCAAGAATCGCTGCCAAAATTTTGTACACAATTATTATCAATCTTAGATTGTTGATGTTGATAGAATAAATACAGGCAGGCCCGTCAAAAGGGTGAGGAAATTACTAGGAGTGGTTGCCTTCAGAAAAAATTCATTTACAAAAAACATTAAAAGTACCAAAAAAAAAAACAAACCAATTCATTTATGAGGGATATGATCTTCGGAGAGCCATGAAAGAAAAGAAAAATACAGATTCAAATTCATATATGATCTTCAAAGGAATATTTTTTATACTTTTGCAGTGCTTCCATTAACCTGAATTTAATTGAAATCAAATAAACTATTTACTATGCTTTCTAATCTGATAAAAAGGATTATTATACCTTTGTACTACAGATATGGTTGATGCACTCATCAAAATACTATATGCAAAAAGGAACTACATGACTTAAAACAATATGTATATATATACCTTAATGTTTCCAGCTTCTTTGATGGCCTCAACAAGTTTGAGCTGCAACAAAATGTTGTGAGACCTGAAATGAACCCCAGACATGGTGCAGATCACCACATCTACTTTCTTCACTGCTTCCACCAGACTCTTATGATCTGCAAAGGAGCCCTCCACAAGGGTAGCCCCTTTAGCCTTGAAGGACAGCAGCATCTGCAGTTTCTCGATGTCCAGACCGATTTCGGGGCGTTGAAGGACGAAGGTGGGATGGCCTTGGGCTAAGCTTGCCTTCAACATCCTCCTTCCGATGTAGCCTGTTCCACCCACTACAAGAACCTTGCTCTTTTCCATCTTCTCTTCTCTACTCATATTCTAACTTCCACTCTCACAACTCACAACCAAGGGTATGTATATATGGAAGATTTAGCAATGGGATGGAGCTTGCTTCAATGGTTTTTCTTTTCTGTAGGGGCCCATCCCTGATGACACGTGGAACACGTCCCCTAACGACACGTGGCACGTGTTCCTACCCGGAATATCCACATCCGGATTTCCCCAAGAGTACACGTGGCGCGCTTTCCTATCCGGACCACCGCCATCACTCATCCGGCGACCTTTCATATCCCACCCGGATATGTTCATCCCGGACCACCGCCATCACTCATCCGACGACCTTTCATATCCCACCCGGATATGTTCATCCCGGACCACCGCCATCACTCATCCGGCGGCCTTTCATATTCCACCCGGATATGATCATCCGGATCACTGGCCAAACTAAGCGTGCCTCACTACGTCATTCTGACATCCTGTCACAAATCATATTCCGATACCTGCAGAGCGAAAAGACAGAAGTGACAGCTAGTCACTTCCCACGATCTCTGACAGCCGTTCGTAGGATGAGGATGTCCCTGCCACCACCTAGTGGCAATCATGGTAAACCAGAAAGCCTTCCATCATTTATGGAGGAGAGAGAGTTTCTAAATGGTATATATATGAACCTTCGCACAAAGAAGAAGGTAAGCTTCTCAATACCTAGAAAAAGGCCAACTGTGCCATCAGCTTTTATCTCTCTTTCCATGGCTGATAAAATCATCGGAGGGTGTGTCCGGACGCCTTTTGCAGGAACAGCTGAATCAGGAATTTGTGTTCGTTGAGATCGTATGTTTATCCATTTGGCAACTACGTGGATTGTTGAGAATACGAGGCCTCAACATTTTCTACTTGGGTTTGAACATAGACCCCCGCCATCGATCAAGGCCAAGATTTATTTATTTGACCGTATCTATCATAAGAATAAGAATAAGATTAAAATAAAGCTGACAGAAAAGGGTCATAAAAGTGAAGTGATAAGCTAGAAATTTCAGAATAACAGACTATATTTATTTTTATTTTTATATTCATTAAATATGATAATAATAATTTGCCATGCCATAGAGACTGCCATCTCCTCCCCCATTCTGTGTTCTGATAAGAAAAGTGAAAACATGAGAGAGATTCGATTGTGAGAAAGAAATCACATCGACATCTGAGCCTAGAGGGGTGTACCTTCTGTGGAGGTGACAATTATTACTTGTTATTGAACTCTTGCCTTGCATGGTAGGCTGGTAGCTAGCGAAGAGCATAGCACCCGCAAATGTATTTGTATAGTTACATGATTGACCCTAAAAAAAATTGAATATGATTTTAAAATATGAAAAAAATGTCAAATTCTGATATATATATATATATATATATATATATATATATATATATATATATATATATATATATATATATATATATATATATTGATGATTTTAAAAATAAGAAAATGCCAAAACAGGAGTCATTGGATTCTCTGAATAAATGTTAAAAAATATTGATTATTTTAAAATATGAAGAAGATACCAAAATCTTAATGATTATATTTTGTGAATATATATATATATATGATAGAGAGAGTTCATATGAGAGCTTCTTTTTGAGATTCTATCTTGGTATATTTTGGGTGAGAGTATGAGTTGCCCATTCGTTTTTTGTGAGAGAGACGAGCGACATTTTCTTTAGTATCTCTAGATCTTTACTCTATCCATCATTCTATCTATTTTGGATGTGACTACTTTCCATGCTTTGATGTGGGTTGACCATCACTCATTTTTCTATCTCCTCGCCTTCTACTATCTTTATTTTTTATTTTATTCCTCCGTTTCACCCTACTTCATCTTATCTCATTCTTTTCTCATTCTACTTGATGTTTGACATAGGTTTGGTACACACACATCATACTTGTTTATTCGATGTGTCCATTCATTTATCATCACTTTTCGTGTGGGGACCCCTAGGTCCAGGACTCATGACGTTTTCTATGCATTGCATTTCATGCACGAGGGGTATGGGGATTATATCATTGGGATCTTTGAGCCTAGTTTCCTTTAATTTCTTTCACCCTATTACCTTAGCCTACGTTACGTCCCGTGTCTGAAGACCACCCTGAGGCCATTACTTCACATTGTGTTTGACAGCTCACACATGGGCAATACTCATGCTTGGTCGGAGATTATTTCTCAGAGCATGGAGGATGGGGGGTTGAGATGATGATTTACACTGGGACATACCCCCCTTTATCGGTGATGGATTTTCAGAGGTGACGTTATCTACACTAGGGCATACCCCGCTCATCGATGACGATTTCTTAGTGGCATGGCGCTTTGCACTGAGGCATAGTCAGTTTGTTTCTTCATTTGGTTTATGATGGATTAGGAGTTGTGGGATGACCCTACACTGGGGCATAGCCCTTTCAGAGAGCGTTTTTATTGGAGATACAGTCACTTTACTCAATATTCTGCATTGAGACACATTCTACTCATTGATGGTTGATTTTTGAGATGACGTTTTATTTGAGGCGTAGCCCTCTCATTGGTGATGGACTTTGATTTTTCATTGGAGCATAGTCACCCTATCAGATCCTGTACACTGGGGCATGTCCATCTTTTGGAGGGAGATCAGATTGGTTCTTGACATTGGAGCATCTGACGAGTGATATGGAGATCATTGGATTATTTCATGTTGTCCTCATTGCATACTGGGGCATAGCCGCCTAGTTGGATGTTTTGACATCGAGATTTGACTTCTTGTTTGTGATTACTGCTTTTCGATGGATTATGGATTATCGATCGACCATGTTCCTATCACTTTTCGTGTCAGTTCGAGTCGGGGTCGCACCTATATCGATCGTCCATTTCCTTGTCATGTTAGTACAGTTTCTGGGGTCACACCTATATCAATCGATCATCATCTTATCAGTTTGAGTTTGAGTTTTTGAGTCGGGACCGCACCTATATCGATCGATCATTGTCTTGTCAGTTAGAGTTTGGGGCCGCACCTATATCAATCGGCCATCTCCTTGTCATGTCAGTTTGTGTTTCTGGGACCGCACCTATATCGATCTGTCATTGTCTTCTCAGTTAGAGTTCGGGGCCGCACTTATATCGATCGGCCATGTTCCTATCACTTTTCATGTCAGTTCGAGTCGGGGCCGCACCTATTTCGATCGACCATCTCCTTGTCATGTTAGTTCAGTTTCTGGGACCGCACCTATATCAATCGGTCATCATCTTATCAGTTCAGTTTGAGTCGGGGCCGCACCTATATCGATCGGCCATCTCCTTGTCATGTTAGTTCAGTTAGAGTTTGGGGTTGCACCTATATCAATTTGAGTTTGAGTTTGAGTTTTCGAGTCGGGACCGCACCTATATCAATCGGTCATTTTCCATGTCAGTTTGTGTTTTCGGGACCGCACCTATATCTATCGGTCATCATCTTGTCAGTTTGGGTTTTTTATTTTCGGGACCGCACCTATATCGATCGGTCATTCATTGTGTTAGTCTGAGTCGGGGCCGCACCTATATCAATTAGCCATGTTCCTATCACTTTTCATATTCACTTTGTTTCGGGATCGCACCTATATCGATCGGTCATTCATCTTATCAGTTCAGTTCGACGTCCAGGGTCTTTGTTCAGTATGACATTCAGAGTCACATCTTCAGTTTTGGCATTCAGAGCCATTGTGCATACTCATCCAGGCATTTTTGGGTCACCATGTATCATCCATTTTGGGCATTTAGAGTCACTTTCCTCACCTGGCTACTCTGGTGCTTATTGCTTGATTTGTCATTGCTCTTCTAGACTTCCCCTTCCACTGCAGATGACATAGTTCTTTGAGTTCGTGACGCATATTTCGGTCATATTGTTGGGCACCCTACACTTGGCATCCTCATATAGTCCACATAGGGCAGTCTCCTTTAGACGCGTTTTGTCCGTACTCTAGGGTGGTTCGACCGTTACTCATCTTTGACATCGATCTTCAAATCACTTTTGGAGAAGTTTTAGAGGGACCCCGGATCCTTAGTGTGGCTTCAAAGGCATTTTAGGACATCATTTTGTTTTAGGATTAGAGCCTTTGTTCATTTGTTGGTCTGAGTGAGTTCGTGTTTCACTAGTGTCCCATTGGGGGTCTCTTCTGTTCTTCGGTAGAGTTCACTTCATTCCACTCACTATTCACACTTTCTTTTCATTTTGGTGTTCATATTCCTTATACTCGTGAACTCTACCGAAGAGGGGCATATTTGTAGACCCCCGTTTGGGATTCATTATACCTCATTTTTCCTACAGCTCATCTTTGCAGGTGGAAGGCTCTCAAGGTGCCACATGCTGTCTCTTGATTGACTGGTAAGGAATCACAATAGTGCTTTTGAAGAAGCAACCAAAAGGAGACACCTAGCAAGGAACCTGCAGGAGCGTATTCTTTCTGTTATGGAAAGGGCCAGTTGCCAGAGGTGGAGGACCTATTTTCTTCAAGCTAGCTACATGAAACACGTGCCGGAGCAGCTAACCGTGGCTATGACGTTAGTTGGGATGGTGACCAGCTGGGTAAGGAATAGGAGAGCAGTTGGAAAAGAAAAAGGACACCAAGAAAGAAAGGAAGGGGGAAGACAGAATGAGAAAAATGGGGAAAACATTTTTTGGGAGGAGGCTCTGAAAAAAGCTCTTTTTGGTCTTCGTGACGCAGAGTTGGGTTTTAGTTTTTTATTTAAAAATAAATATTAAAAATTTAAATTTTAAATTAAAATTATGATTTAATTTAAATTTCTAATTTGAAACTAATTTTATGATTTTCAAATAAAATTTTAATTTTAAAATAATACAAAAATTATTTTTTTATAATTATTTTAAATTTTAATAATTTATAAATTATATATTTATGACGTCATCGGTTCAAATACTGATCCGACCAATGAACCGTGAATCAGTAACTTTTCTGGTTCAATGATCAGTCTGGTTCTAAAAACATTAATTAATTCTAAAAGTGAGCTCAAGTGGGCTCAAGTGGGCTCAAGTAGGCTCATTGAGTTATAATACTTAAAAAAATTTATTTTATATGATGTCACTTCCTGAAAAATGAAACTATAAATATAAAACTAACATCATCTAACTACCTCAATTGAAGATTTTTTATATAATGTGTCACCTTTATTAATTATAAACCCTATAATGCCATTATTTTAAAAGTGACACCATAAATTATTTTTATAGTAGTGTCACCTTGGATGAGGTTCATTATTATATTGATAAGGATCAAGTATGGTAAGCCTCATAGTCCATGCTTAATCTATGTATAAGCCAGATATGAGATCTCAATTTGGCACCTAGCTAGTTGGCTAGTATATAGGGAACTTGAGCTAGACACTTGATGCAACCAAACTAAGATCTCTATGGTGTCAACAATATGACATAGTGCTTGTAGAGTTGTATTGTAGCATATACTTCATAATAAATGTGCTTAGAAATCAAATGCAAAGGTAATTAAGTAAATAGATTCTTGTTTTCTCATTACATGAGTTTTTCTCTCCCCCTTCTTCCCTCTTTTTGTTTCTTCACTGAGGTTTTTTGGATTGCGAATGTAGTGTGTATGCCCTTATAATCTTCACCCATGTAGGACCTATTTTTAATAAATCGTGAGGATATCATTAGAGGACTAAGATGAAGGTATGTCTAGATTTAGGTTTTGCATTCTGTTAGCATTTGTTTTGTTTTTTTTTTTTTTTTTTTTTTTTAATGATACTATATATTATTATTATTGTTATTGTTGTTGTGGTTGTTAATGCAAAAGTTTTTTTTTTTTTTTTTTTTTTTTTGTAGAGAAAGTAAAAAGAAAGAAAAAATAATTATTTATTCTATGCAATTGATTTTATGCTTGGGATCATATTTTAAAAATGATTTTAATAAAAATAAGGTTATGTAGACCCCCGTTTGGGATTCATTATACCTCATTTTTCCTACAGCTCATCTTTGCAGGTGGAAGGCTCTCAAGGTGCCACATGCTGTCTCCTGATTGACTGGTAAGGAATCACAATAGTGCTTTTGAAGAAGCAACCAAAAGGAGACACCTGACAAGGAACTTGCAGGAGCGTATTCTTTCTGTTATGGAGAGGGCCAGTTGCCAGAGGTGGGGGACCTATTTTCTTCAAGCTAGCTACATGAAACACGTGCCGGAGCAGCTGACCGTGGCCATGGCATTAGTTGGGATGGTGACCAGCTGGGTAAGGAATAGGAGAACAGTTGAGAAAGAAAAAGGACACCAAGAAAGAAAGGAAGGGGGAAGACAGAATGAGAAAAAGGGGGAAAACATTTTTTGGGAGGAGGCTCTGAAAAAAGCTCTTTTTGGTATTCGTGACGCAGAGCTAGGTTTTAGTGAGTGAGGGGAGGAGAGCATTCGAGTTTTCCTGGTGTTTGGCTAGAGATATTTGAAAAGGAGGGGAGACACCAAGAAAAGAAAGGAATGGAGAAAAAAAAAAAGAGGAGATGAGAGTTCGGAGAGTAGCCTTTGGAAAAGGGGTCCTGATCTAGGCATCTTCCAAAAGGGTCATAAAAACAGGGCTCGAAGTCAGGCAAGCTTCCATCTGCAAGGAAGCTTTTCAGGTATGGACCCTGTTCATTATCTTCTCTATTTTGTTTTTGGATATCGATAAGATTCTATTTTGGTGTTTGGATGCGAGCATCAGAGATTTTATTATGTTCTTATGGAATCTGAGTTCGTTTGCCTCCATGTTGTGCTTGATTTCTAACCTGGCTTTCAACTTGTTTACACCGACTATTTTAAACTACTCTCCTCTGTTTCTTGATTGTTTGCGGGTTATCCTCGATGTCTGGAGTATACTTACTCATTCTCTCTATTTTGGAAAATTTTGAGAGAAGATTCATCACATGCTTTTGATTTGTGGGGTTGTGCCTGCATTTCTTTTTATTTATTTATTTATTTATCATTCCATCTGGGGAAGAATTCTGTCCGGCCGGCACTTCCACCTTCTCCGGATGTCTCACATCCGAAATTCTGCCCGCCGACGTCCCACCTTCTCCGGATGTCTCACATCCAGAATTTTGTCCGCTGACATCCCACCTTCTCCGAATGTCTCACATTTAGAACTCTGTCTGCCGACGTCCCACCTTCTCCGAATGTCTCACATCCGGAATTCTGTCCAGCCGAAAATTCAGATTCCCCAGGTAGCTCGGCTCGTTAGACACTCGCGATTCGCCGGATCCATTTCCGCCCGCAATCTTCCGCTCCTCTTGATTTTAATAGGCATGAATGTTTTCTTTCATAATTCCAGAATAATGGAATCTGTGATATTAATTCATGCAAAATAAATGGGTTTTGGTGGGAGCCCGACATATGTGACTTTATAATTGATTGATTTAGTTGCCATGCGTGATTGTTTCTATTCTGCCCTATGACATGCTTGAAATTATTCTTTAATTGTGCACTAACCTCACTTTTTGATAGCGCATTGTGGCTCGTCACCCAAGTACATATCTATTCCCATTCTGGTATTTCTATATGAATGTTTTGATTTTCATATGTGCATGATAGTTCTGGGTACTCACTGTTTTACTCGTCCATTGCCATGATTGCTTCATTTTATTAGTAGAGACCCGACTTTAGGGACTTAAAGGGGTGCTATGGTCTTTACCGTACCTTCCCGATAAGTAACCTGACCCCCGAACCCGATCCGGTTTTTCGCAGACCGTCTTTTCCAAAATATGGAGTCACACTTAGGGTTTTTCTTTCTTATTTTGTTTACCCTTTAAAAATAAAACAAAAATAAGTGGCGACTCCGAGTCATTTTTCTTAATTAATTAAAATCAATTTTTCAAATAAAAATCGAGCTCGCCATCGAGTGGGAAACGCATGAGCAAAAATGCGGGGTCTACAAAATGGCGACTCCACTGGGGACACTTTTAGAGGGTCAAGCTTAAACTTAGGATGAAGCAAATGTGGTGTTTGATGAGTCGGTCAGTGGATACCTGTCTCTTGATTGTACATTGAGAGTTCCCAATACTATTGGATGCATGCTTGGGTGTTTATTTTTACTTGGGGCATTGACGTGTTGATTATGATGATTGTTTATCTTGATTGAGGATTCCGATTGTGGCAATTTTTCCCGTGCTTCATTGCTATATTTGTTTGGGGCATTGATATGTTGATTATGTTGATTGATCATCTTACCTCGCTTAGAATAGTGACTCTGATTTTGCCATGTTTTGTTCTGATCACCTCACATGCATAGACTCACCATTGTATATCATTTGATTTGACATGATTGTTTCTCTCGGTTATATATTATCTTGACTATCATGGAGCATGCAATCATTGCCAGATATTCTTCTCGATTAGTTTATGTGTAGATTTGGATGATATATACTTGTGTTGCATGACTGTCTGTTGCATGACTCCTCTCATCCTGATGTGACTGCATGAGTTGCGTGTCTATGTGGGATACACACTTATCCCCTTATTTCCAAGTCCCTACTCTTGGTCGACATTGTTTTCCTTGGTCTCGTATTTGATACGAGACTTGTTGCTTTGTTTGCTCTTCGACCGAGCTAGTGATTAGAAATAGGGTCTAGCGATGGGCTATATCTATGTTTGGGAGCATTCTAGAGGTGGTCGACATATTGATGCTGATTAGAGTCCGAACTTCGAAGACTTATATAGCCCAGAGCTAGATTTCAGGATATTTGTGTGGCCAGTGTGTCTTCTTTTAGTTTCATAAGATTTTCGGATGCACCCACACCACTCACTATGCACTTTAGTCGATTACTGAGTGCTGAGAGTTGTGAGAGCTTTCACCATAGGAAACCCCCTGGGATGTCGAGGCAGTGCATGTGTGGAGGTGATGACCACCTTGCATGGAAGCACCCCGTCTCTTTGGAGGCGTGCAGAGGGTTGCGTATCGCCGGAGGGTACGATCGCTTCTGCTATGGATCTTTTAAAGTCTACCCATTTCCTCTTAGAGCCACATTGACCTCGTAGGTTGAGCCGTAGGTCCTTCGATTAGGACTCCCTTCCTCACACGTGGGTGCATCTGAGGGCTTTCAAAGCCTCTGAGGTCATAGTTTGGATTCGACACTCCCTCTTTTTAGTCTCCATTTGAGAGTGCTCAGAGATCGGTTTGAGTTTGAGTATCCGTCGGATCACCTTTATTGTGTCACCTTGGATTACGTTTTTCACTCGATGGGCTTGTCATGTTTTTCCTTAGGGCTTTCGTTTTTCTTTCTTAGCTCGACACATCCTTTCACTTTATTGACACTTACTTGATACTTCGGGATATGTTCATCGATCATGATCATCTTGTTTTAGCATTGTACACCTATCACGAGCCCGATACCTCATTCTTTGTTTGATCCTTGATTCAATTTTCGACTCGATGCTCATATTTTCATTACGGAAAGGTGAAAGGCACGTTTTCATGTTCACACTTTTTTCGAGAGAGTCGCCTTGATCAACTTATTATTTTTCTCTTATGGAGCTCGAGTTGAAGGTTGATTCAAGGATATGTGGTTACAGATGGAGTATGGATCTCGTGATAGCGTGTTTTTCACACCTCTCTTTATCTCGGATTATTGATGGGAATTCTCTGGTCACATTTGTACCCATCTCACAGTGGACACCTTTATGACTCTAGAGTTCTCGTCATACATCCAGATTTTGGATTGCCATCACAGGACCGTATTTCATATGATGTATTGTGCTTTTGATTTGAGACATATTTTCACTTATGCATCATGATCACTTTGGCCTGACCTATCATGGAGGATATTGAGCCTTTTGACTTAGGATCAGGAGATCGACCTAGGGATTTCGAGACTATGACCCATTTCACCTTCCGTTCAGAGCAGTACCATATCCATATCCATATCCATACCCTGACTCTATGGACTTGACGACCTACCCATTTTGAGCCTGACATGACACCACCACTTGGTACCATTACACGACTTTACTACCCTTGTTCGCCTTATCATGCTATAGTACTATTGCCTTTCCTTGATCTGACTAGGTAGAGTTCGAGATGGTTAGACCCGAGGTGAGCTTTACACGATGATAGATGGATCATGATGAGAGAGTGGTTTGACTGTTTGACGATATTGTTGAGATAGAGGGGTTATCATGGAGCATCCAGATTTGACTCATTGCACATGACTTCAGAGAGTCGGGATGATTAGACATGGTGATTTTATGAGATGATGGTGAGTAGTTTGTGATGATAGAGTGAGTTGATTTTCAGAGTACATTGATGGTTGTCATAGAGCATCAGTGGGAGTTTTCGCACGATTTCAGAGGAGTCGCCATGACTATGTTGGATGGATGCCAGTCTTTAGTATTGGCCATGTGAGATCTCGAAAGCACGATGTTCGAGGTTTTGGTCAAAGGATGGGTGGCCATCATTTCATGAGCCTATTTACTTTATCACCCTCACATATAGAGTTACCCGTTGCTAGCCCTTTGAGCCTCACACGAGCACATAGCCTTTTCTTTCATCACCTCATTTACCTATTACACCGTGTTAGGGACCCTGTAGTGCTTGCATGCTATGTTTGGATACGTTATGAGTTCCGGACCTGACATACATATTCGAGCCTCATTCTTCACTCTTCATTGTGATATTTTCCACTTGGACATCATTTCATCACTATTTTCCAATATCACATATCACCTCTTGTGATATTCGTTCTCTGTCTTTTCTTTCATCATTGCTTACTCGACATTATCCGTATTTCACCTTGAGTGGTGGTTTCTCACACGTCATTGCATGGAGGATTGTCACGTTCTTTCCCCCATTCACCTTATGGGCAGTGGTCCAGAGATCTTATTTTTGAGAGGTTGTCTTGTTAGTGAGGATTCATGTTACATCAGTACATGGGGAGAGTTTATTCATTTAGCTATGTATTTCATGGGATATCATTTACTATTGATCAGAGTACGCGCAAAAAAAAAAATGATGATAACGCATTATTCATCATATCATTCTTCATTGGGCATGTGTATGGACGTGCCAGGTTGCTTCATTGAGTTCATATGATAGAGAGAGTTCGTATGAGAGCTTCTTTCTGAGATTCTATTTTGGTATATTTTGGGTGAGAGTATGAGTCGCCCATTCGATTTTTATGAGAGAGACGAGCGACATTTTCTTTAGTATCTCTGGATCTTTACTTTATCCATCATTCTATCCATTTTGGATGTGACTACTTTCCATGCTTTGATGTGGGCCGACCATCACTCATTTTTCTATCTCTTCGCCTTCTACTATCTTTATTTTTTATTTTATTCCTCCGTTTCACCCTACTTCATCTTTTCTCATTCTGCTTGATGTTTGACTTAGGTTTGGTACACACACATCATACTTGTTTATTCGATGTGTCCATTCATTTATCATCACTTTTCGTGTGGGGACCCCTAGGTCCAGGACTCATGACTATTCTATTCATTGCATTTCATGCACGAGGGGTATGGGGATTATATCATTGGGATCTTTGAGCCTAGTTTCCTTTCATTTCTTTCACCCTATTACCTTAGCCTACGTTATGTCCCGTGTCTGAAGACCACCCTGAGGCCATTACTTCACATTGTGTTTGACAGCTCACACATGGTCAATACTCGTGCTTGGTCGGAGATTATTTCTCGGAGCATGGAGGATGGGGGGTTGAGATGATGATTTACACTGGGACATACCCCCCTTTATCGGTGATGGATTTTCAGAGGTGACGTTATCTACACTAGGGCATACCTCGCTCATCGATGACGATTTCTTAGTGGGATGGCGCTTTGCACTGAGGCATAGTCAATTTGTTTCTTCATTTGGTTTATGATGGATTAGGAGTTGTGGGATGACCCTACACTGGGGCATAGCCCTTTCAGAGAGCGTTTTTATTGGAGATACAATCACTTTACTCAATATTCTACATTGGGACACATTCTAGTCATTGATGGTTGATTTTTGAGATGACGTTTTATTTGAGGCGTAGCCCTCTCATTGGTGATGGACTTTGATTTTTCATTGGAGCATAGTCACCCTATCAGATCCTGTATACTGGGGCATGTCCATCTTTTGGAGGTAGATCAGATTGGTTCTTGACATTGGAGCATTTGACGAGTGATATGGAGATCATTGGATTATTTCATGTTGTCTTCATTGCATACTGGGGCATAGCCGCCTAGTTGGATGTTTTGACATCGAGATTTGACTTCTTGTTTGTGATTACTGCTTTTCAATGGATTATGGAGCTATTGATACCTCGGGTTTAGTCTTCTCGGCATACTTGGACAATCTCAGATATATACCTTTCATCTCGTACTCAGACATTTCACCCTGGATACTTTCATGCCTTCTATCATACCAGAGCCTGATTATCACCTTATTTTATCCTACACATCCCACCGTGACACACGACCTCACCTCTATCTCGATTAGGAGGAGACGTAGATCAGTCCTCGATCACCTTGGTTGTGTTTTCATACATCTTTTGGACTTTAGGCTCAACATCTTCCATGATAGCAGGGCCTGACAGATTGCCGATCTATTAGTGATGATGTCTTCATTTTGATAGTTGGCATGTTGACTGTTGATTTGTTTTCCCTTTGCATTTTGAGCACTGATCATTATTATTGTTATTCACCAGTTAGTTTTGTTTTGTCAACATGGTGTCATGATACATGGTCCTGTTTGGCATTACCTATCTGAGGTTGGACATTTTCATTACATGATGGATGAGCATATTTCAGAGTACAGTAGTTTTGAGACATTGTATATCTCAGTCTGTTCATTGTCACATACTGGGGCATACCATCCTTCCCTGGATCACTAGACCTTCCATAGGTTTCATTCACTTTTCGATCTAGTTGTTAACCCCTGCGAGTTGCATACTGGGGCATACCCTCCTTTCCTAAGATTATCGGACCTTTCACAGGCTTCATTATCTTTTGACCTAGTTGTCGATCCTCATGAGTTGTCATACTGAGGCATATCCCCTCCGACCGAGTTTGTTTGCATCATTATCTGAGTCATCCTTTGGTTTTGGGTCACTTGATCAGGTCATTCATCTTATCAGTTTGAGTTTAAGTCGGACCCGCACCTATATCGATCGGCCATCTCCTTGTCAGTGTCAGTTCAGTTTCTAGGACCGCACCTATATCAATCGGTCATCATCTTATCAGTTTGAGCTTGAGTCGGGGCCGCACCTATATCGATCGACCATCTCCTTGTCTTGTCAGTTTAGTTTCTGGGACCGCACCTATATCGATCGGTCATTGTCTTGTCAGTTAGAGTTCGGGGCCGCACCTATATTGATCGACCATCTCCTTGTCATATCAGTTTGTGTTTCTGGGACCGCACCTATATCGATCGATCATTCATCGTGTTAGTTTGAGTCGGGGTCACACCTATATCGATTGGCCATCTCCTTGTCATGTCAGTTCAGTTTCTGGGACCGCACCTATCGATCGGTCATTGTCTTGTCAGTTAGAGTTCGGGGTCGCACCTATATCGATCGACCATCTCCTTGTCATGTCAGTTTGTGTTTCTGGGACCACACCTATATCAATCGGTCATTGTCTTGTCAGTTAGAGTTCGGGGCCGCACCTATATCGATCGGCCATGTTCCTATCACTTTTTCGTGTCAGTTCGAGTCGGGGCCGCACCTATATCGATCATCCATCTCCTTGTCATGTTAGTTCAGTTTCTGGGGTCACACCTATATCGATCGATCCATCTTACCAGTTTGAGTTTGAGTTTTCGAGTCAGGACCGCACCTATATCGATCAGTCATTGTCTTGTCAGTTAGAGTTCGGGGCCGCACCTATATCGATCGGCCATCTCCTTGTCATGTCAGTTTGTGTTTCTGGGACCGCACCTATATCGATCGGTCATTGTCTTGTCAGTTAGAGTTCGGGGCCGCACTTATATCGATCGGCCATGTTCCTATCACTTTTTGTGTCAGTTCGAGTCGGGGCCGCACCTATATCGATCGGCCATCTCCTTGTCATGTTAGTTCAGTTTCTGGGACCGCACCTATATCAATCGGTCATCATCTTATCAGTTCAGTTTGAGTCGAGGCCGCACCTATATCGATCGGTCATTTTCTGTGTCAGTTTGAGTCGGGACCGCACCTATATCAATCGGTCATCATCTTATCAGTTCAGTTTGAGTCGGGGCCGCACCTATATCGATCGGCCACCTCCTTGTCATGTTAGTTCAGTTAGAGTTTGGGGCTGCACCTATATGGATCGATCATCATCTTATCAGTTTGAGTTTGAGTTTTTGAGTCAGGACCGCACCTATATCAATCGGTCATTTTCCATGTCAATTTGTGTTTTCGGGACCGCACCTATATCGATCGGTCATCATCTTGTCAGTTTGGGTTTTTTATTTTCGGGACTGCACCTATATCGATCAGTCATTCATCGTATCAGTCTGAGTCGGGGCCGCACCTATATCAATTGGCCATGTTCCTATCACTTTTCATGTTCACTTTGTTTCGGGACCGCACCCATATCGATCGGTCATTCATCTTATTAGTTCAGTTCGACGTACAGGGTCTTTGTTCAGTATGACATTCAGAGTCACATCTTCAGTTTTGGCATTTAGAGCCATTGTGCATACTCATCCAGGCATTTTTGGGTCATCATGTATCATCCATTTTGGGCATTTAGAGTCACTTTCCTCACCTGGCTACTCTGGTGCTTATTGCTTGATTTGTCATTGCTCTTCTAGACTTCCCCTTCCACTGCACATGACATAGTTCTTTGAGTTCGTGACGCATATTTCGGTCATATTGTTGGGCACCCTACACTTGGCATCCTCATATAGTCCACATAGGGCAGTCTCCTTTAGACGCGTTTTGTCCGTACTCTAGGGTGGTTCGACCGTTACTCATCTTTGACATCGATCTTCAAATCACTTTTGGAGAAGTCTTAGAGGGACCCCGAATCCTTAGTGTGGCTTCAAAGGCATTTTGGGACATCATTTTGTTTTAGGATTAGAGCCTTTGTTCATTTGTTGGCCTGAGTGAGTTCGTGTTTCACTAGTGTCCCATTGGGGGTCTCCTCTATTCTTCGGTAGAGTTCACTTCATTCCACTCACTATTCACACTTTCTTTTCATTCCGGTGTTCATATTCCTTACACTCATGAACTCTACCGAAGAGGGGCATATTTGTAGACCCCCGTTTGGGATTCATTATACCTCATTTTTCCTACAGGTCATCTTTGCAGGTGGAAGGCTCTCAAAGTGTCACATGCTGTCTCCTGATTGACTGGTAAGGAATCACAATAGTGCTTTTGAAGAAGCAACCAAAAGGAGACACGTGACAAGGAACCTGCAGGAGCGTATTCTTTCTATTATGGAGAGGGCCAGTTGCCAGAGGTGGGAGACCTATTTTCTTCAAGCTAGCTACATGAAACACGTGCCGGAGCAGCTGACCGTGGCCATGGTGTTAGTTGGGATGGTGACCAGCTGGGTAAGGAATAGGAGAGCAGTTGGGAAAGAAAAAGGACACCAAGAAAGAAATGAAGGGGGAAGACAGAATGAGAAAAAAGGGAAAAACATTTTTTAAGAGGAGGCTCTGAAAAAAGCTCTTTTTGGTCTTCGTAACGCAGAGCTGGGTTTTAGTGAGTGAGGGGAGGAGAGCATTCGAGTTTTCCTGGTGTTTGGCTGGAGATATTTGAAAAGGAGGGGATACACCAAGAAAAGAAAGGAATGGAGAAAAAAAAAAAAAAAGAATAGAGGAGAGTTCGGAGAGTTCGGAGAGTAGCCTTTGGAAAAGGGGTCCTGATCTAGGCATCTTCCAAAAGGGTCATAAAAACAGGGCTCGAAGTCAGGCAAGCTTCCATCTGCAAGGAAGCTTTTCAGGTATGGACCCTGTTCATTATCTTCTCTATTTTGTTTTTGGATATCAATAAGATTCTATTTTGGTGTTTGGATGCGAGCATCGAAGATTTTATTATGTTCTTATGGAATCTGAGTTCGTTTGCCTCCATGTTGTGCTTGATTTCTAACTTGGCTTTCAACTTGTTTACACCGACTATATTAAACTGCTCTCCTCTGTTTCTTGATTGTTTGCGGGTTATCCTCGATGCCTGGAGTATACTTACTCATTCTCTCTGTTCTGGAAAATTTTGAGAAAAGATTCATCACATGCTTTTGATTTGTGGGGTCGTGCCTGCATTTCTTTTTATTTATTTATTTATTTATCATTCCATCCGGGAAAGAATTCTGTCCAACCGGCACTCCCACCTTCTCCGGATGTCTCACATCCGGAATTCTGTCCGCCGACGTCCCACCTTCTCCAGATTTCTCACATCCGGAACTTTGTCCGCCGACGTCCCACCTTCTCCAGATGTCTCATATCCGGAATTGTGTCCGCCGACGTCCCACCTTCTCCGGATGTCTCACATCCGGAATTCTGTCCAGCTGAAAATTCAGATTCCCCGGGCAGCTCGACTCGTTAGACACTCGCGATTCGCCGGATCCATTTCCGCCCGCAATCTTCCGCTCCTCTTGATTTTAATAGGCATGAATGTTTTCTTTTATAATTCCGGAATAATGGAATATGTGATATTAATTCATGCAAAATAAATGGGTTTTGGTAAGAGCCCGATATATGTGACTTTATAATTGATTGATTTAGTTGCCATGCGCGATTGTTTCTATTCTGTCCTATGACATGCTTGAAATTATTCTTTAATTGTGCACTAACCTCACTTTTTGATAGCGCATTGTGGCTCGTCACCCAAGTACGTATATATTCTCATTCTAGTATTTCTATATGCATGTTTTGATTTTCATATGTGTATGATAGTTCTAGGTACTCACTGTTTTACTCGTCCATTGTCATGATTGCTTCATTTTATTAGTAGAGACCCAACTTTAGGGACTTAAAGGGGTGTTACGGTCTTTACCGTACCTTCCCGATAAGTAACCTGACCCCCGAACCCGATCCGGTTTTTCGCAGACCGTCTTTTCCAAAATAAGGAGTCACACTTATGGTTTTTCTTTCTTATTTTGTTTACCCTTTAAAAATAAAACAAAAATAAGTGGCAACTCGGAGTCATTTTTCTTAATCAATTAAAATCAAATTTTCAAATAAAAATCGAGCTCGCCATCGAGTGGGAAACGCATGAACGAAAATGCGGGGTCCACAGGTTAATTTTGGCGTTTTTAAAATAGTAGGATAATAGGGTCTTTTAATTTTGTCAAAATATAAATTAATCTTCCAATGCAATTTTCAACTTTGAAGAAGCTCTCGCAAATGGGCCTTTAGGTCTCTACAAGTTCTATCTACTAAGTTTGGCAAAAGTGGAGGCAATAAGAGGACTAGAAAGTGGGTGAATGTCAATTCAAATTAAATTTTGTTGCAGGCGTTGGGCCCATATGAATACACTGATCGTAGAAAATAGAGACACGATCCTTTCGGTTTGACTGTGAGTGCATTGAGTAAGTGGTAAGAGGTTAGACATAAGTCACTTTTCTTTCTGGAAGATTCAAATGGAATTTTAATTTTGAGATTCTTGGAATTAGGTCATTTTGTATTTAGTACAGTCTCTGAGAATGAAAAGTGTAGAAACGTTAAGAATTTTTTTTTAATTTTTTTATAAAAATTAATTATTTAATAGAATTTTAATAATCATTTTAAAAACCTAAAAAAAAAACCCTTAAAAGTATTTTTAAATGCTTCTTCTAACATTTCTTTTTGTCCAGTATCACATTAGTAAAAAAGATTTCAAAATACTTCATTCTCGATTTAAATATTAATTGACATCTAAATATGAAAAAATAATATAAGATGAAAATGAGACCTATTTTAGTAAATGGCTTTTGATTAGGTAGCATTTTTAATATGGGTTTAGTAAGTAATTGTTGAAGACCACTCTCCCATTTACGTACAGGCGTTAATCTCCAATGCATTCGCAGGTTCATGTTTTTCCTACACATTGAATGACAAGTCTATCGTCATCTCCCATGAACATTAGGGTTTTGCATGCACCTTCTTTACGACTTTTACATTTTAGTTAATTAAAAGTTGAACAAAAAGTTGAAATCATATATAAAGATGCAACAATTTCCGTCAAGTGTTTTATTATCAAACCTTAAAGCCCAAGCAACTGGTTGGAAAGAAACCCATCTTGTTGAGGCCTCATATTCCCAATGATCCACGTAGTTGCCAAATGGATGGACGTACGATCTCAACTAATATGAATTCCTGATTCAGCTGTTCTTGCAAAAGGCGCCCGGACAGGGTGTCCGGACACACCCTCCGATGGTTTTGTCAGCCATGAAAAGAGAGATAAGAGAAGATGGCACAGTTGGCCTTTTACTAGGTATTGAAAGGCTTACCTTCTCCTTTGCGCGAAGGTTTGTATATATAGTATTTGGAAATTCTCTCTCCTCCATAAATGATGGAAGGCTTTTTGGTTTACCATGATGCCACTAGGTGGTGGCAGGGACATCCTCATCCTATGAACGACTGTCAGAGATCGTGAGAAGTGACTTGCTGTCACTTCTGTCTTTTCACTCTGTAGGCACTGGGATATGATTTGTGATAGGCTGTCAGAATGACGTGGTGAGGCATGCTTGGCTTGGCTAGTGATCTGGATGAACATATCCGGGTAGAATATGAAAGGTCGCCGGATGAGTAATGGCGGTGGTCCGGATAGGATGTTTTGCGATTTTCGGGTAGAATATGAAAGGTCACCGGATGAGTAATGGTGGTGGTCCGGATAGAATGTTTTGCGAGTCCCGTGTGCTTCTTTATTTCAGGGGTCCGGATAGGAAAGCGTGCCACATGTACTTTTGGGGAAATCCGGATGTGGATACTTCGGATAGGGTCACATGCCATGTATCGTCAGGGGACGCGTGCCACGTGTCATCAGGGATGGGTCCCTACAATGCCCCCCTTTTTAACTTGTCGATTTTGCTTTTAGCAAAAATGGGCGGGTTAAAAAAGAATGATTGCCTTTTGAAACCGAAGTTTTGCTTTTTGCGCTCATTGGACCACGTGGCGAGCGGGGACGAAGAGACAGGAGAGCATTTATGGCGAGCCGCCGTCTCTGGGTATTCCCTAGGCAATGTGTCGGTTTAATGATAGCTTTTGCTAAACGTTTGGAATACCGAGGGGCTGTCTCTTATAAATAGCAGCCTGTGGCCTCCCTTTGCTTTTTCTTACTGCATTTTCTCTGTTATTGCTTCTTCTGCCTTCTGTGTGTCTTCATTTGTGAGTGTTCCGGCAGCATTCAGGTCGTGACGGTGACTGCATTTGCGATTTTCGACCCTGCTTTCCAGTTTACACTTGGTACGCATCTCTATCCTGGTTTCTCTCCTTCTTGTATCCTCTTTTCTTGGTTTGCTTTTGATTTGCTTGGGGAAGCTGTTTGGGCGACTGACTGTTGATGTTAGCTTCTAGGGCTTCTTTTTGCGTTTTGGTTGTATTCGGATTTTCTATTGCCCCCCTGCGCTTTTTGGTGGGGTATTGAATCTCCTGTGGGGTAGGTTTTGGGGTTTTGTGGGGTCGATTCTGTTTATTTGACTTGTTGGATTCTTTCCATGCAGATTCTGCTTCATCTTTAGGCTAAAAAATGTCTGCTACCAAGGAAGTTACTTCACCTCGCCCGTCTGGTGATGCTTGGGCTGAGAAATCTGTGGAAAAATTGAACGTGAAGGAATTTTGCGATCGGTTTTGTATTCCCAATGGTGTGTCTGTGGAACTTTTTGATGGAGAGGGCGTGTTGCCTGAGAAACCGGAAGATAACGCAATCTTTTTACCAAGGAGCAGTTCAATGCTGGACTCCGGTTCCCGCTCCCGTCTCTGGTCAAGGAATTTCTGGATTTCACCCAGATTCCTCCAGTGTATGCACATCCCAACATGATTCGGGTGCTGATGGGGTGCAGCATCCTGAGTATGTTGTTTAATTTGTACCTCTCACTACTGGAGGTTCTCTTCGTTTATTCGATCAAGAAGGTGAAGAGTAATATCTTTAGCTTCGTCGCCAGCCTTCCATCTCTGCAACTGGTGACCAACCTACCGGACTCGAATAAAAAGGCCGCCAAGGGACAGGTGCTGGTCAAGGGCGTATGGGCAGGCTTGGCGGAGCATCCGGAGGAGGAATCACTTTCCAATGCCACCTTGGAGGGGAGTCTTTTTTATGATGCCACTTTCAACTCTGCTAGCCCTTTTAGCTACGCGGAGATGGAAGAGAAGCTAAAACAGATTCCTTCCGGCTCTGAGGTTGGAGTGCCTTCAGCCAAGATGTTCGAGACAGTAGAGATGGTATAATTTGTGTCTTGATTTCTTTGTCGTGTTGATACGTTTGCCACATGGTTTGTAACTTGGTCTTTCTTTGTTTTGAGTATTTTTCTACAGCTGGTGAGTGGCCTTCGCGGCATGGCTCAACAACGTGATCTTCTTTCTGAGCTGCTAGAGACTGCTGATTACACAAAATCCTTCGTGTCTCAGCGAAAGAGCGATGAAGAGAAGTTGCGTTTGAGACTGGAGCAGGCTGAAGCCAGTTCATCTACTGCTCGAGAGGAGAACGAGGTTCTTCGAGAGGAACTTGCTGAGGCAAAGAGCCGGGAGGATTTTATGGAAGCCCGCCTTTTTGAGACGGAGGATGAGATGGCTCTTTTGAGGAGGGAGGTAAGGCAACTCCGGACAGAGGTGTCCATTGAGAAGAGGCAAAGAGAAGGGTTGCAGTTGCGTTTATCAGCGCAAAAAGAAGAACTGGAGGGTGAGTTTGCTGCGGAAAGGGAGGAACTTGAAGCGAAGTACCAGAAGCAAGTTGATGAAATGTACTTCTTTGGCTATCGCTGCTGTATGAAGAAGCATGGAATCAAACGGGATGTCCCTTCAATTCCTCCGGGTGAAGAGGAGAAGCTGCGCCGCAAACCTGCTCAATGAGGCTCCTTTCTTTTTGTAAAAGAATTTTTACTGCTATCTTCTCTTTGTACTTTGTAGTCCGGAGACGTTTTGTATGTGATTCTTTTAAGTATCAATAAAATATACTTCTTCACTTTGTCTCATCCTTTATTGGTAATACTGCTTTAGATTAGATACATTCCATGGTCGCTGCAACGGGGTTCCATCTAGTTTTTGTAGATGATAGGCTCCACTTTCACTTGCTTTAGACACCATGTAGGGGCCTTCCCAGTTGGCTTGGAATTTTCCTGCTCCTATGTCAGCAGTGTTTTCAAAAACTTTTCTAAGGACCAGCGTACCATTTTTGAAGCTTCTGGGCCTTACTTTGCGATTGTAGTGGGCTGATGCCCTCTGTTGATAATCTGCCATCTGGATGGCTGCAGTTTCTCTTACTTCGTCCGCCCAGTCTAAGTTTCTTCCTAACTCTGTATCTGCATCAGTCTCCCCTTCTACCTCGGTCCGGACAGTGGGCAAGCCTATTTCAGTAGGAATGATTGCGTCCATACCTTATGCGAGGGCGAAGGGAGTGTTTCCTGTTGGACGTCCGGGTGTGGTTCGATAAGCCCACAGGACACCGGGTAGCTCCTCCACCCATTTTCCTTTGGCTTGCTCGAGTCTTTTCTTTAAGGCAGTGATTAGCGTTTTGTTTGTGGCCTCCGCTTGACCATTGCTTTGGGGATATCGTGGCGTAGAGTATGAGTTCCGGATGTTTAGTTCTGAACAAAAATTCCGGAATGCGATACTATCGAACTGCGGGCCATTGTCTGCTATGATGGTCTGGGGGATTCCAAAGCGGCAGATGATGTTTTTCCATACAAACCTGGTGACATCTTTATCTTTGATGCTGGCATAGGCTTCAGCTTCTACCCACTTAGTGAAGTAATCTGTGGCTACAAGCAGGAATTTTTTCTGGGCAGGTGCGGCTGGTAGAGGTCCTACTATGTCCATGCCCCATTGTGCGAAGGGCCAGGGTCCTGAGATTGTTTTCAGTTCGCCTGACGGCATGTGTGGAATGGGGGCATGTCTTTGACATTTGTTGCATTTTTTAACATATGCTGCCGCATCCTTTTTCATCGTGGGCCAGTAATAACCTTGTGAATGGGCCCTGTGCGCCAGAGACCGACCTCCAGCATGATTTCCACATACTCCCTCGTGCAATTCGGCTAATACGTACAACAGCTCTGAATGATTTAGACATCTGAGGTAGGGACCTGTAAAGGATCGCTTGTACAGATGCTCCCCTATTAGGGTGAAGCGGGCGGCTTGCACCCGGATCTTGTGTGCTTGCTTAGTGTCTTCGGGCAGGGTGCCTGTCCGGAGGTACTCAATGATGGCTTTCATCCAGCCTTTGTCGTCTATTTTGCTTTCCTCAATGGTATGGCAAGTGGAGGTTTCAATGATGGAAGACTTGGCTTGCACATATATAGACAATAGTATAGCTTCTTTGATGGGAAGAGAAGCGGCTATGCCTGCTAGGGTGTCGGCGCGCGAGTTTTCAGTCCACCTGATTTTCTCAATCGTCCATTCGGCGAATCGCTGCAGGGTGTCCCTTACTTTGTTTAAGTATTGCGCCATGCGTGCATCCTTGGCTTCATATTCTTTCTGAACGTGTCTTACCACAAGTTGGGAATCGCTATAAATTCGGAGTTTTGAGACGGACAGAGCTAGCGCAAGGTCCAATCCAGCTAAGATGGCTTCATATTCTGCTTCATTGTTAGAGACGGGGAATCCCAGCCGGATGGCTTGCTCCAAATATTCTCCGGTTGGGGATTGCAACAGGAGTCCTACCCCGGATCCGGACGACCAGGAGGCCCCATCAACCCGCAAAGTCCACCATTGCTTTTCGGTTGGCTCTTCGTGTTGGATGGGCCTTCGGGAGTATTCCAGCACGAAGTCAGCCATGACTTGGCCTTTTATGGACAATCTGGGTTGGAACTCGATTCCAAATTCACTCAGTTCTATGGCCCATTGAAGCATTCTCCCGGTTAGATCCGGCTTGTGTAAGATATTACGAAGGGGTTGGTCAGTTAACACGACCACCGGGTGTGCTTGGAAATAGGGGCGGAGCTTCTGGGCGGCACTTCGAAGAGCTAAGGCTGTTAATTCCATCTTTGAATATCTTGTTTCTACATCTGCTAACGCTCTGCTGATGTAGTAGATGGGCTTCTGTTCCTTGGGTGATGGGCAGCGGAATAAGACAGCGCTAACTGCCCACTCTGAGACGGCCAGGTACATATACAATTTTTCTCTGGGGATGGGGCTGCTTAGGATGGGTGGTTGCATGAGGCGCTGCTTGATTTTTTCAAAAGCGTTTTGACAGCTGTTTGTCCATCCGCTTGGTCCTGCTTTGCGGATTGCCAGGAAGAAGGGTTGTAGCTCATCGGTGAAACGGGCTAGAAAACGCCCTAGGGCGACGAGCTTGCCTGTGAGGCGCTGTAATTCCTTCTTGTTCCTGGGGGGTGGTGTTTCTATGACTGCCTTGACTTGATCTGGGCTGACCTCTATCCCCCTTTGACTGACCATAAAGCCCAGGAATTTTCCAGCACTTACGCCAAAGGCGCATTTAGAAGGATTTAGCTTCATGTCAAACTTCCTTAGGAAGTAAAAAACTTCTTGTAAGTGGAGAACGTGCTCTTCTCGGGTTTTGCTTTTGACCACGATATCGTCGATATATACCTCTACTGTACGGCCGATTAGTGGTTTGAACATCTTTGTCATCAGTCTTTGATAAGTAGCGCCAGCATTTTTGAGGCCAAATGGCATAACTTTGTAACAATAAAGTCCGTGTGGCGTTATGAAAGCTGTCTTCTCTTGATCATCCGGGGCCATGGGGATTTGGTGGTATCCGAAGAAAGCGTCCAGGAAGGAGAGCATCCCTTGCCCGGCAGTGGAATCCACAATTTGATCTATTCGTGGCAAGGGGAAACTGTCTTTCGGACATGCTTTATTGAGGTTGGTGTAGTCCACGCAAACCCGCCATTTGCCTTCTTTTTTAGGTACCACTACTACATTTGCCAACCAGTCCGGGTAATCCACTTCTTTGATGAATCCGGCTTCCAGTAGCTTGTCGATCTCATTCCGGATGATTTCTTGTCTGTCCGGGTGGAAACGTCTAACCCTCTGCCGGATGGGTTTTGCTGTTGGTAACACGTTGAGCTTATGAGAGACTATTGATGGATGAATCCCCTTCATATCAGAATGCGCCCATGCGAAAATGTCATGGTTTTGTCGGAGGGCGTTTTGGATGTTCTGGGTTTCCTCAGGTGTTAAGAGGGAACTGATATGAGTAAGGTGAGCATCCTCTTCCGAGATTTGGATTGTTTGCAAGGGATCTGCTACCGGGGGATCTCTGTCTGCCAGGCACAGTGACTGCTATTGGTCGAGTGCGTGTGTGGACTCAGGGAGAGGTTCATTCTCTTGACTGGTCTCTGATTCTCTTGCTATCTGGTAGCATTGGCGAGCAGCTAGCTGACTGCCGTATAGGTTGATTTGCCCATCCTCAGTAAGAAAGCTTACCATCTGATGATACGTGGAGGGGATGGCTTTCATGCAATGCAGCCATGTGCGCCCCAAGATAATATTGAAGGGTGACAAATCTTGCACCACCGAAAATAGGACGTTGAGAGTGACTGGGCCAACTTGAACTGGTAGTACAATATCTCCTAAGGAAATAGTTGATGCCCCGTTGAATCCGGACAGGATTCTCCCAGGGTTTTCGAGACTGACTAAATTATGTCCCATGTGGCTTACGACTGATGCTTGTATCAGGTCAGCTGAACTGCCTGGGTCAACTAAGATGCGTCTTACATCGAATTTGTCTATCCCTAAGGATAGAATGAGGGCGTCGCGGTGCGGACGTAATATCCTTGTGGGGTCTACTGGTGGAAAAGTGATTGTTCCGTCTATGGGGTGAGGGCTTCCTCCGGTTATCCCAGGTCGGATGGAGTTGACGCGCTCACGCACCATTGCCTCTCGCAATAATTTTAGCCTCTTTCGTTTGGAATTAATCTCTTCATCCGACGGACCTCCATTGATGTAGTTTATAACGGCTTTGGGGGTGGCTGGAACCGTGGGGGCTCCAAAGTCGCGGTTCCGGGAGGCGTCTCTATCTCTGGCATCTGAGCGGAGGTATTGCCTTAAATGTCCCGCCTTTATAAGCTTTTCCACCAAATACTGGAGGCTTCTGCACGTCTCCGTAGTATGGCCATGCTCCTTGTGGTAAGCGCATTTTTTGCTGTGATCTCTCCTGGATGGGTCCGATTCGAGGGGTCTGGGCCACCTGAAATCGGACATGCTTTGGATCATAGGGAGTAGCTTCTCATAAGTTATAGAGAGTGGTGTGAGGGGTGGCATTTCCGGGCGGCCTGGCCCTTCTTGCCTCTGATCGGATGGCCTTGGCCTGTCTGGAAGTTTAACGCTTCCTTCTATACTCCCTTTGGATGGCTGCGCGGCAACCAATACTTGTTGGGTGGCTGCCCGTACGTCATCCTCAAGCATGGAATATTTGTTCGCACGTCGAAACAAATCGTCCATCGTCACGGGAGGTTTCTTAGCTAGTGATTCAAAAAATGGAGTGCCTGGACAGATGCTTCGCTTGAAGATCTGTAGGACAGCGTCCATGCTGCAAGCTTCCACTTGTAGGACGGCTTGGCCAAATCGTTTCACGAATTCCCTCAAGGATTCATTATCCTTCATTTTTATATTTTGCAAGGTGCTGATGTTCTGTTTATGCCAAGCGGAGCACAGGTATTGTCCTACGAAGGCTTCTGAAAGGTCTCTGAAGTTGTCCACCGAGTTAGGAGGTAGGCGATGAAACCATGAGAGGGTCTGGCCTTGTAGACTGGCAGGGAATACCTTGCACAGCAGCGGGTCGTTGCCTATATCGAGGGTCATGAGCTGCCGATAATGCATGATATGGTCGAAGGGGTCACTGCACCCATCGTACGTGGAGAACTTTGGTACGAGGAACCCCCTTGGGGGCTCGTAATGAATGATATGAGAGCAGAAAGGCGTGGAGAGCATGTCATCCAGCCTTTTGCTAATGGAGCCGATGGGTGGCTCATTCGGGGGATTTTTCCCAATGGATCGTACTGCTTGGTGCGGTGGAACGTTCTGCACCATGGGGGTGACCAAGGGGTCACGGTGCGAGAGAACGTTTTGTGGTATGGGGGTGACCGTAGGGTCATGGTACACTCCCCTTGTGGTGTTTGCTGGTGGCTTGGGCCTGCCAGGCTGCTGGGGTCCTAGTCTCGCGCGCATAGCGCCCGATAACTGGGATCTTCTGTCACGCCGTCTCTTTGACGAGAAATGGGTGGAATCTGAGCTTTCTTCACGGGGAGCTCGAGGCATGGGTGTGTGTGGCTCCTGCGGCCTAGTGTTATGTGCTTCAGGGATCACTTCCGCTGTTCCGGGGTAGATCGACTCCAGATGAGGCCTTGAGTTGGCTACTTGGCCTCTAGAGTGTTGACGACGGGATGGCCCCGTCGATGATGCCTGGATTCGCAATATTGCATTTTCCTCTCTTAACCTTGCCGTCTCCTGGAGGAGAGTTTGCAGTTGTCGCTCGCTTGCTAACTGCCTTCTTTCGATGGCTTGGCGCCATTCAGAATTGTCTTCTTCTCCTCTACCAGATGAGCGACTTTGGGAAGGCATGGCCATCTTTGCTAGTTACTGAATCAGCAAAAAAAGTGTTCCCACAGACGGCGCCAATGTTGAGGCCTCGTATTCCTAATGATCCACGTAGTTGCCAAATGGATGGACGTACGATCTCAACTGATATGAATTCCTGATTCAGCTATTCCTGCAAAAGGCGCCCGGACAGGGTCCGGACACACCCTCCGATGGTTTTGTCAGCCATGAAAAGAGAGATAAGAGAAGATGGCACAGTTGGCCTTTTACTAGGTATTGAAAGGCTTACCTTCTCCTTTGCGCGAAGGTTTGTATATATAGTATTTGGAAATTCTCTCTCCTCCATAAATGATGGAAGGCTTTTTGGTTTACCATGATGCCACTAGGTGGTGGCAGGGACATCCTCATCCTATGAACGGCTGTCAGAGATTGTGAGAAGTGACTTGCTGTCACTTCTGTCTTTTCACTCTGTAGGCACTGGGATATGATTTGTGATAGGATGTCAGAATGACGTGGTGAGGCATGCTTGGCTTGGCTAGTGATCTGGATGAACATATCCGGGTAGAATATGAAAGGTCGCCGGATGAGTAATGGAGGTGGTCCGGATAGGATGTTTTGCGATTTCCGGGTAGAATATGAAAGGTTGCCGGATGAGTAATGGCGGTGGTCCGGATAGGATGTTTTGCGAGTCCCGTGTGCTTCTTTATTTCAGGGGTCCGGATAGGAAAGCGCGCCACGTGTACTTTTGGGGAAATCCGGATGTGGATACTTCGGATAGGGTCACGTGCCATGTATCGTCAGGGGACGCGTGCCACGTGTCATCAGGGATGGGTCCCTACACATCTTATTTAGGAACTAATGACCAAAGGATCTACATTGCACTACTCAGCCTCCATGTCAGGCCATTTTGTGTTTTTTTTTTTTTTTTTTAAGGTTTTTTCTTGAAAAAAACCTTAATGTTATCGTGAAAATTCCTTTTTTTTTTTTTTTTTTTTTTAAGATGTGAGTAAAGAAGTCAATTTATAAGAGCCATTAATTTTTTGTTAAGAAGACCTTGATGATAGAAAAAGATGTTTTTTCTATATTTCTTTTTGTTTCATGATTCCTTATCCTATGTTTGTTCCTAAAAAGTATAAAAATAAAATAAAATATGAGAAAGTAATGAAAAAATACGTCATGGAGAAGAGAGAGAAAAAAATGTTAAGATTGTGTTTGGTTTTTAAAAAATAATAAAAAAAAATGTTAAAAAATTATGTTCATATATTTGGATAATACAAAAAATATACTGAAAAAATGAAAAGAAAAAAAAAACCTAAGTAGGAGGAAAAAGGTCAAAAAAATTACAATTTTTTAATTTAATGTTTCATTGAAAAGTTACTTTTCTTAAACAATTAAACATTCCTCATTTTTTTTTTTTTTTTTGAAAATGAGAAAAAAAAAAAAAAAAATCTTAACAGTTTTTCCTTTTTTTTTTTTCCTTAAGATTTCCCATAAACCGAGCATAGAATAAGGAAGAAAATAGTGAAATTGCCAAAAGATTTTCTTCTTTATTTTTCTTTAAAAAAATGGAAAAAGTGTATTTTAAAAAAAAAAATCAATTTTCTTTTTATGGACAACCAAATAAGAGAATAATTTTCTAATTTTCGCGTAACTTTTTATTTATTTATTTTTCTCTCATTGTAATAAGTCACACCCAACTGTATAAATATTGTTCACTCAAGGCCCAAAAGGATCCTCAGAACTTTAAAAGGTATCTACAAGATTAAGAGGAACTCATATTTATATAATATCAAGAAATTTCTCCCTTGGCCAATGTAGAACATTACAAACACCTCTCATACAAATGCAATATCCTTATTGTGTCTCATAGAATTCTAGGGTTAAACAAACAAACACCCCCCATAAGACCAAATAAACCCCCACACTAAGGTCGATGATCGACTTTGATACTATTTGTTGCCTACACCCAACCATATAAATATTGTTCACTCTAAACCCAAAAGGGTTCTTACGGCTTTAAAACGTATCTACATGATTAAGAAGAGTTCATACTTATATAGCATCAGAAACTTTTTTTTTTTTTTTTTCTTATCCAATGTGGGATATTACACTCATACTTTTTAGAAACAAAACATATTTTAAAAGTTTTTTTTTCCACAATTTTTCTTAAAAACAAGGTAAGGAAAGTTTTGGATAAAATTGATTTATTAATAATTTAATTTTCTTTTTCTCAAGATTGTTTATAAACCAACTTTCCTTTTTTTTCTATTTTATTTATCTCTAATTCCACAAATCAAACATAATTTTATGAATATCTTTAGTCTAACCAAACTTAGAGCTCATTTTAGAATAATTTCGATATATTATAAATGTTTCTAATGCTTTGACATATTTTCTTAAAAAAAATGAGGTACAAGGACCTACATCCAACCGTATAGATATTATCCATTCTAATCTCAAATAGGGTTCTCACAACTTTAAAACTCATAAATACGGTTAAAAGGAGTTCATACTTATATAACGTCAGGAACTTTATCTCTCTATCCAATGTGGGATATCACAAACATCCCTTCTCCCCCACCTCTTCATGTAAACATAATGTCCTTATTGTGTCTTATGACATTACGATGTCAAATAGATATACACCTTTCATAGGACCAAACAAACCCTTCACTGAGGTTGAGAATCAACTCTAATACAATTTATAACAACTCAAACCCAACTGTGTTTTGGCCCCAAAGGGGTCCTCGTGAGGAGTTCATACTTATATGACTTCAAAAAATTTCTCCCCTATCCGATGTGGGACATCATAAATACCCCCAAATAGACACAACGTCCTCGTTATGTGCCACAAGATTGTCAAATAAATAGACCCTCCTCATAGGACCAAATAAACCCACACATTAGAGTGGGGAATTAGCTCTGATACCATTTGTAACGATCTATATTTAATCGTATAGATATTGTTCGCTTTTGGCCCAAAGGGTCCTCACATCTATAAAACTCATCTATATGGTTAAAAAGAGTTCATACTTATATAGCATTAGAAACTTTCCCCCATATCCAATATAAGACATCACAAACACCCTTCATGCAAACATAACATACTCGTTGTGTTCCATAGTATTATGGGGTTAAACAAACAAATACCCCTCATGGGGCAAAACAAACCCCCACACTAGGGTCAAGAATTGACTCTAATACCATTTGTAACAACTCACACCCAACCCAACCATGTAGATATTGTCCACTTTAAATTTAAAGGAGTTCTTACGACTTTAAAACACGTCTACAAGGTTAAAAGGAGGTCGTACTTATATAGAGTTAAAAACTTCTCCACTATCTGATGTAAAATATCACATGAGGTATTTGATAAAATTTAAAACTCAATTTTAAAAATCTAGAAAATGACTTAGTAAATACTTCTTTTAAAAATCACTTCTTTTTTTTTTTCTTTTTTTTATGGAGTATACCACCAAAAACATAATCAAAAGTGCTTTTTAATTTATATCCAAACAGTAAATAATTCTCTATAAAAAATTTTTTGATAAAAATGTTAAAAATAAATGTGTTTTTATTATCATCAGTCCTAAGGAGGCCTTAACCAAACAATAATTTTCTTAAACTACTAGCTAACCCAAAAGTTTAATTTAGCTTAAAGGGAATAGGTCAATATTGTCCTCCCATGCTCTAGTTTCAATAAATATGTGAATAACTAGGATACCTGGAGTTTTGAATTCAGCTAATGTACCTATGCCAGGACAGGATATGACGGGATTTTTCTTTTTCTTTTTTTCCTTTTTTTAGTATTCTTTAAAAAAAATATTATTAAAATACAATTGTTTAAAAAATAAATAAATAAATGACACTTTTCATCAATTCTTTTATTTTTGCACTAAACTCCTATTTTTAAAAGCCAAATCCATTTTTTATTTTGAACTCGTTTATGGAAAACCCAAGTTCACTTTTTGTATTGAATTTGTCTTATATTGAATTCGTCTTTTCAAATATAAGTTTCCTTTTTATGGTAAAACTTTTTTATACTAAATTCATATTTTCAAAAAACAAGTTCACTTTTACACTTAAATCGCCTTTTTAAAAGACAAATTTTACTTGAAATTGAAATTGAAAAATGCTATAATTTTAAAATTATTTTTTATGTTACAGTTTTTTAAAAAACTCAGTACTCATTCAGAAAACTTGGATACGACAAGGGTCCATGTATGAGGATACTTTTCAATAATCAAGCTTCAAATATTCATTGTTTTAAGTTTTATTTCTTTTCTAAAAAAAAGGGTAAAAAAGAAAAGAAAGATAATTTTAGGCCCAATTTAGGAACTATTTTTAAATTTTATGTTCTTAAAAAAAACAAAAAAAAAAAAACAAAAAAACATATTTAACAATTAAAAAATAAAAAATAGTTTTATCTTCTTAAAAATAAAAAATTATGTATCTTTAGAGACTATTATTAATTGTTTTCACTTATTCTTTATGAATTATTTTAAAAAGTAATTATACAAATATAGAAAAAGATTAAAAATAAAATATTATATGTAAATTATTTTTAAAATACATTTAAAACAAGTTAAGAACATTTTTTATTTTAAAATAAATTTTTGTTCTACAAAACGTTATAAAATGTTTTTTTTTTTTTAATTATTATCAAAAACAGTTTTTTAAAACTGTTTTCAAAAACAATATTTCCCAAACAGGACCTTATTTTTTACAAGGATATGTTTTTTTTTTTTTTTTTTTTTCTTTTTGTGCTTCTAATAGACTTTCAATTAATTTTTTTTCCCCTTTGTTATGTGATGCAAATACCATTCAAGATCATTTTTTAGTTAAAGTCCCCCGCATCCTAAAAGTTGAGATATTAAAGATTTGATGCCTAGACACGCAGTCACACACTTGTACCTAAATGGATATACACATATAGGTAGAACACAAGACCAAGCTCATTAGGATAATTGAAAAATTCAACTTATATCAGGTCCTATCTCCACCAAAATCATGATAAAGGATGCTTTAGGTTTTAATGGTGATTTCTTTTTCAACCTTTTGAACCTCCATAATGGTGATTCAAAAGAGTAAAAACCCTAGACAAGAATCCATTAATATAAAATAACACAATGCAAGCTCTGAACCAAGTTAAAAAAAATAAAAAAAAATAAAAAAATTGAAACCATATAGTAAGAATGAGAAAGTTAAGCAAATCAATTACACTTGGCATGGTTACTATTAAATGTCTTAACAAATCATATCTTTCTCAATTCAGAGATCTGCCTGTAAAATGCAAGCTTGTGAGATCTCAGCACCAGTGGCAAAGGAGCGAATTCAACTAGATACCTTAATAGAATCCCTGTAAAGAAAACTAAAAGGTTAGTAAATGAAAAATAAGAAGAGTTGTTTTCAACAATTCAGTCACAATGATGGTAATAGATAACACAAAGAAACAAGAAGAAAATTGGTAATAAAGTTGGTAAGGATTCAATTAATTGGAGAGGTAGCTTTGTATAACAAGCAAGCATGTAGACTGAATGATGCAAATGTTGTGCCAAATGTACAAGGGCAGAGGGGTTGTGAAAAGCTTTTTAGCAACAAGCAGGTACCAACTATAAGCATGGTAAATCTTGTTGACCCATTACCTAAAAGCTTAAACTTTTTGGTCACACTGGTAATTAGTATGTTCAGAACGCTGATTAACTAGAGGTCTTGAGTTAACCAATGGATTGTGTAAGCTTTTGGTCCTACTAGTTAACAGCTTAACCTTTCAGGTAAAATTGATAACCTAACATGGTATCAAACTTCTTGTTAACCAATAGGTTGTGAAAGGTTTTCAACAAAAAGAAGGTAAAAACAATTAGCCTAGTATATATTATTGGTCGGCTATCTAACAACTTAAGCTTTTGGGTCAAATTGATAACCTAACATGATATCAAGCCCTTGGTCAATGAGGATTCATCACCACTTGGCCACGGTGGATGCGATGGCAAACAATTGGTGTGGCATTATACTTGTTTAGATTGTTGATTGAATATATGCATGACCAAGTAGGTGGTTTCATGCATCAATGGAGATAGAAGTAAGTGATGGCATGGCAAGAGGCATCTGGACCTAAGAGCAGATAGCCAAGTGACTCTGCAACATAGGAGCATGGACGCACACAAAGGTGCAACATGGCACAGGCAACAAGTGGGGTTTTTGCATCTTTCACAGGCAAAACATGGATTTTCTTAGCAAAAACAATTTACCTAGCTCGGTTTTACGAGGCATGATTTTGCAAGTGCAAGCTGCTTAGGATTTTCTTTTATTTAATAAAAATCCATTATGACAGCATAAGACAAGTTGATGTTTCTTCCTCCTAGAGTGGAAATGCCTCATAATGCTTGTTATGAGGAGTGGAGGGTGTATGTCAAAGCAACGGCATGGGCACTTCTGAAGGCATGGCAAGAGTTTGTCAAAACATGTATGAAGACCCTCAAAAGAGTAATGTAAGGTGTAGGGAAGCCTTACCAGCACAAGCACCATGACCATAATGCCATGGGTT
The DNA here is from genome assembly GCF_004353265.1 of Vitis riparia. Lineage (NCBI taxonomy): Eukaryota > Viridiplantae > Streptophyta > Magnoliopsida > Vitales > Vitaceae > Vitis > Vitis riparia. The sequence goes on from NC_048447.1 coordinate 2,150,244, forward strand.
GTGACACCCAAACTCTTTCAACTTCAACTAACACACTCATGTGGGCACAACATGATAAGGGTGTGAGTATGAGATTCTTGTCAAATACTCCTGTTTTGCTTTTACTATCGACTATTTTGATTTTCTCTTTTAAATAGAGATAAAAGAGTGTTAGCCTAGTATATATAGTGAGACCCATATCTTAATAGCTTGATTTTTTGGGTTAATTTGTAGCTTAATATAGAATTAGAATTGTAGTTAACTAGAAGTCTCTATAATCTATAACTGCTAATTTGTCCCTCCACATGCAGGTATGAGACTGCATGTGAAAGAGTGTGAGCCTAGTAAACATTATGGGCTCATATTCTAATAACTTAAGCATTTTAAGTAGCTTAACAATGAGAAAAGAAAGATTTTTTTTTTTTTTTAATTCAATTCAAGGACATGTTATTTTCTGCTTCTAATTTATTTCTATTTATTTTTATTATGTCATATCCAAGTACCATTCAAGATTATTTTTCAGCTGAATTCCTGAATCCTAAATTTAAAATGTGGAGGATTAGACACCTAGAAATACACCCACGCACGGCACCCATACCTGAACCCAGTAACATAAGCCATAAGCTACAAAAACTATAGCCATATGTCACAAACTGCTCAAAATGACCCTCACTTGAGCTTGTAAAGGAGATCAGGAAGCTTCTAGAACCATGTGGAGTCATACAGATCTCTACTAGTGGAGGAGTATAGAAGATTCTAGAGAAGTCTGGAGGCATCTGCACATCTCAACACAGAGGGAATATAAGGGAAAGGTGTGGAGTATTCTATAGAGTTCCAAAGATCCCTTGTACATATCATCTACATAACTTTTGTATAGGTCATTCTCGAGAATTCTAGAGTAGAGGGGAACCTTTGATGGTGCTATAAGGTTCCATAGGTTTCTATAAATAGAGGATGACCTCATTTGACCAAGGCACCAAGCACTTGAGAGCATTCTTAGTCTTGTAAAACATTCTTGTGTAATACAAGTCTCATTCTTCCAAACTCTCTAAGTGTTGCTTTCTTTGTTATTCCTAGCGTCAGAGTCATGTGCATTGCTTAGCACAGAAAGCTAAGTTCGGGGACAGGCTGACTTAATACCATCAAGTGGCTTGAGTTGTCTAAGTGTCACACATGAGCTGAAACAATAAGTTTGTGACACAGCTGCAATGCCATGATTGAGACAAATAAGGCCATAGGCTGGGTATTATTCAAGTAAGAAAGACACAATGGTTGGCGAGGCAAAACAACTGGGAAACATGCAAAGGTAGTGACCAATGCAAGGTCTTGGCATGGGCTACAGATCACACATACAAGTGCAAAGTGAATGGTCAGAAAGCTCTATTGGCATGGAAGGTAGTAGGCTGTTGGTACTGTTAAGGTTTTGTGGTTAAATAACTGTTACAAACTGTCAAGGGGTGTTTGGCCTGTTTGCTTTGTTTACAACATAAAGAAATTTTATGCGTCTTGAATTTCAAAGAATTCCAAGGTCAATTTCCTTGTATTCTACGAGTAAAAATATCAACTTGGGCAAAGTTGACCCAATATATTGAAATTTTGCATCTCACCCTAAAGGATTTATTGGTAGGAAAGTGGGGCATTCCTAGGACCACAAAAGAAAAAAAAAGGTGCAGAAAATTTTAACCTTAGGAGGACAATTGATATCAAAGCAAACTGATGAATCAGTTTCTCTATGGTGGGTGGCATTACTATTAAGGCATTTAGGGAACAAGTTGAACATGTTGAGGAATTTATGAGAAATTCTCCCACTAAAAGGGAGTGTAGAACAACCAAGGCAAACAGACTAGGGACAACCTCCTTTGAGGTTATAGACAGGCACAATAACTTAGGAAAATAAATATGTGGTGAGGTTTAAACAATGTTCTGATACAATGTTCAACATTCAATTTTGCCAAAAGTTTAAGCTATCAGGATTTGAGCCTACAATGTTCTGATATCATGCTCCCTGATCCGATGGAATAGATTGCTGACTAGGCTGACAAAATCCACGTGAAAAGCATGCTACTGCAACAGTGATAAACAAGAACTTCAAAGCCATAGAAGATGAATTATCTGTTGTGAAGAAGGCAAGTTGGGTGGGTTATTAGGCAATCCAAACAGCCCAACTGAGCAAAGGTCTCTGAACAAACAGGTGATAGTCCCTGGAATGAAAAGCTTCAAGTGAGCATGCATCGCAAAGAAATAGGAAACTTTCCTATAGGACATGGAACAGAATTTCAAGGCTGCTCATGCCAAAGAGAGGGAAAATGTAACCGGAGTTGCTAGTGATTCTAAAGAGGGTTTGGACCATTGCAATTGCTCAATGCCAACAATTTTGGGTAAGGGACTCAGAAACAGTTGCTGCATGTTTAGGCCATGGTCAATGGGAAAGTTGTGCAGGCCATCATGGATATAGGGGCTCTATACACATTTTTCTTGAAGCATGCGAGGCAACAAAGCTCAGTCTGGAGTTGGTACAATGCAGTAGAAAAGCAAAACATCAACACCGAGAAGGGGTTCATTAGGGGAAGGGTTCACAGTGTTGTTTTCAAGTTGGAGTTTGGAAAAGTCTTGCTGCAATTTTCCTCATCAACTTTGACATAACATTGGGGCATGAAAGGTTCATGCAAGCAAAGATGGCAGTGCTGCCACACTTGGGCCATACTGATCATGGATGAACAGCTAAAGTGTTAATGACATGGAAAGAAGAAGCAGAAGCAGTTTCAGTCCTTTCATTACTTTCATTTAAAAAACTTTCATTTTTTTGTTATACAAATACTTTGATGGAAGAAAAACAGTTTGGTCACTACTTTGCATTACAACTCATCCAGAGTCAACGAGTTTTCTTTTTGAGTTAGCATCTGCAGAAAACAACTCAGACCATGGGGTATATGCTGCTCAGTTTGTGGGTGAACAGGGGGTAGAGATAGCTTAAGAAAAGCTGTTTATTACAACATAAGGGATAAAAACTCTAAAAAGGCTCAATAGGAACTCAAAGATTCAGAATAAAACCCACCAATTAGAGATGTTAAGTCCTTATTGCTCACAGTAGTACTTGATATTTGGAAACAAACCATTATATCATAAATAAAGATTGACTTAAATCTTTTAAAATGGTCCCCAGAGATCAGAGCTTTGACACCAAGTCTGGAACAGTGAATTGGGCTTGTGGAAGACAAAAGAAGAGTAAGAAGAGGAAATGTGTCCCCTAATAATCAATGAAGAAGGAACAACATTCGCCCATAGTGCTTGAGATTTAACTATGTATGATATATATTGACAGAAAAAATTAAATGATGCAATGGAAACAACTTATTTATGTAGAAAATGCCAGCAATCTAAATGGAAATACAAGGTCTGCAAACCTGATATTTAGACAGCATACCTTCATGAACCGTCCATTTCCATCTATCAACTGAAAGTTCTAATCCCAAGGCAAAGGCTACTTGGAGATAATTCTGTATGCTGGTCTCTCAGATAAATTTTCTCCTACAGCAACAGATTTAATTTCACAGATCTGAATATCACCACTCAAACAACAGCATGTAAGACAATTTAGCAGTGCTGAATGCTTAGGGCAATGACACAAAGTCCAGCCACATCATCCAGGACCACTGATGGAGAGCTAGAACTTCCTCTAGTGGGACTGTGTATGCATATATGCATAATACATGGACATACACTTGCACATACATATGCAAAATCAAGTCAATCTGAATTACCAAATTTCAGAATCTAAGTCCAACGAGATGCCACTTCATGCGAAAATGCTATAGATTAGGACTGTATTCATTCAGCTCAGCCCTCACACCCCTGCATTGGTAGGTCTAGCACAGGGTAATGGCCTTTTCTTATAAACTAGAAAACCTTTCAAACTTCTCCAAATCTCATTGAACTTTTTACTTGTCATGCTCAAAATTTTATGCTCCAAATGAACAATAATAAAATAATCATCATCATCATCATCATAATAATAATAATAATAATAATAATAATAATCTTGTTCTTGAAGTAGAAAGTGTTCCATCTATATAATAATCTTGTTCCTGAAGTAGAAAGTGTTCCATCTGTTCCTGAATAGTTTCTTTCAAAAGGGTTTCTTAATCTTGTTCCTGAAGTAGAAAGCATTCCATTTGTTCCTTAATAGTTTCTTTCAAAAGGGTTTGAGCTTCCTCCATGAATGTCTTGGTAGAAGATATGATTTCTTGGAACCGAGGTTTATTCGTTTTTAAGTCATTACGTAACTCAACAAGAAATTTCCTTACCTGTCCAATTTCTAATGAATCAAGATAACCATTTGTTCTAATATAAATAGTCATTATCTATTCTTCCACCGTAAGAGGGGATGATTGGGATTGTTTGAGCAATTCACATAATTGTTGACCTCTTACCAATTGACTATGAGTAGCTTTATCAAGATCAGAAGCGAATTGTGCAAAGGCTTCTAATTCTGCGAATTGCGCCAGTTCCAATTTTGATTTTCCAGCTACTTGTTTCATGGCTTTAATTTGAGCCGCAGATCCTACTCTAGAGACAAAAATACTGACATTAATGGCAGGCCTGATTCCTCAAAATAGTCACTAATTATTTTTGCATAGTACTTATTTTCAGCCCATTTGAAGGCAAAAAAAAAAAAAAATCAATCTCCAATCAATTTTCACGAGTATTAGTGATTGTGAATCTATTAAAAAGACAAGGTGAAAGTTTGAAAGACACTCAGTTGATTAGAAAAATATTTCAATCTTTAGATTCAAACTCGAAATAGTTACTAATTATTTTTGCATAGTCCTTATTTTCAACCCGTTTGAAGAAAAAAAAAATCTTTGGGTTCAAGTTTAAAAAAGAATCAATCTCCAATCAATTTTCAAGAGTATTAGTTATTGTTAATCTATTAAAAAGAAATGGTGAAAGTTTGAATGACACTCGTGTGATTAAAGCATATTTTGGTCTTTAGATTCAAAGTTTGATTTGGTCATTGAAGAGACTAAAGATTTAGATTCTATAACTATCAATCAACTTATGGGGATCACTGAAGCCATAAAGAGAGATTAAAAATAAATAACCAAGAAAATTATATAAGTTCTTAAAAAAAAGTTACTTTAAAAGAGAATGAAGAAAATTTTGGTAATGAAAAATAATCATAGACTTGGTCATGGACATGCCCATGGCTAAGGAAATAGAGGAAGAGATATTTTTAGTTCATCAAACAAGAAGGAATAAGTCAAAATTCATGTTCCTCAAAAGAATATGAGAGAAGTTGCAACCCAAGGCAAAATGAGAGGAGATGATATGATAAGTTTCAAATTCAATGTTACAATTATTGTCAAAAGTATGATCATTGTGCTTATGAATGTAGAAGTGCTACTAACAATAGGGAAAGGAAGAACTATGTTGAAAAGAAGGATCAAGAAAAACCGGTTTTATTGTTGGCATATAAAAGAGAAAGTGAGGAGAAAAATGCATATTATCTTGACACTAGAGCAAGCAACTATAAGTGTGAATTTGAAAATATGCTTGTGGAGCTTGATGAATCGAAGTGTGGCCATGTTACTTTTGAAGATATATCCGAAATACAAGTAGAAGGCCTTTAAGGTAAAATTTTGATTTTTTTTTTTTTAAATGGAAGACATCAATTTATTTCAAATGTCTACTATATGCTTAACATGAAAATCAATATATTAAGCATTAATTCATAGAAAAGGACTATGATATTCACATGAAAAATCAAAGTCCCTCAATAAGAGATCAATATACCGATTTGATTGCTAATGTACTTATGATAAGAAATAGAATACATTCGTTGAACATTCAAACCAAAGTTGTAAAATGCCTAAAATATTATGTTAATGATTTCTCTTGGATTTTACACTTAAGTATTTGAGATCTTAAATGGTGAAAAGATTGCCCTCTATAAATCACTAGAATTAATTATGTGTAGGACATTTACTTTGAAAACGTGCTTGAAAAGTTTGCCAAAGAAAGCAACTACAACAACAAAAAAGCCTCTAAGACTCATTCATACCAATGTATGCAACCAATACATCCAAACTATTTTGATAAGAATAAATATATTTTACTCTTTCTTAATGATTTAAGTGAAAAAACTTAGGTGTATTTTTTTAAGAAAAAATCTAAAGTACTTAATGTTTTTAAGAAATTTAAAGTGCTTGTTGAAAATAAAAGTGACTACAATATAAGGCAACGAGATCGGATAGAGGAAGTGAACTCACATCAAAAGAATTTGAAGAATATTATGAAAATTATGAGATTCATTGACTCTTAACGGTTCCATATTCTCCACAATGAAATAAAGTAATTGAAAAGAAAAATAGAACCATTCTTGACAAGGCCCAAAGTCTGTTGAAAAATAAGAAAATGCCTAAAGAGTTTTGGGTTGAAGGGGTTGATTGTGCGATCTATTCGTCAAACTATTCTCTTAATTGAAGTGCATAGAATAAGATACCACAACAATCTTGGAATAGAAGACAATCAGGTATTTCACATTTAAGAGTGTTTAGAAACATTGCATATGCTCATGTACTAAATAAAAAACGATCAAAGTTAGATGACAAGAATGGAAAACATATTTTCATAGGATATGACTTGAGCTCTAAAGGCTAAAAGTTATATAATCTAATCAATGGAAATATCATCATTAACAGAAATATCAAGTTTAATGGAGTGGAGTATAGGATTAGAGTGCTCAAGAATGCAACTATGATACTCAGCTTTATGAAGAAGAAGAGCAAACAAGTGAAGCCTTACATCAGATCATTACTCTACCTTCATCACTACCTCCATCAACTCATGGAGTTCCAGCATTATCATCTTAATTGTATAATTCAAGTTAGGACACCATGTTTTAGGAGTCTACAAGAGCTTCATGAGGAGACATAAAATCAAAATGATCTACTTTATTTTTTCATTTTGCAAATTTTGAGACAAATAGGTTTTGAATAAATAATGCAAGACAAAAAATGGAAAGGTATTATGAATGAGTAAATAAAAGTAATAAGGAAGAGTGACATAAGAGAATTATGATATCTTCTAAAGGGAAAAAGATGATTGGAGTAAGATAGGTGTACAAGACAAAGAAAAATGCAAAAGGAGAAGTAGAGAGATACAAAGCAAGATTGGTAGCTATAGGCTATAAGGAACAACAAGTCATTGACAATGATGAGGTATTTGCTCTTGTTTTAGAAACTATAGATTAATTATCTCTTTAGCAGCTCAAAATAATTGGAGAATTTTTCAAATGGATGTGAAATCTGGTTTTTAGAATGGACATCTTGAAGAAGTGTATGTGGAACAACCCATTAGGTATGTGGCAAAAGGGCATGAGAATAAGGTTCTAAAATATGAATTAAAACAAACACTAAGAGCATGGAATAGTACAATTGAGAAATATTTTCAAGACAATCTTTACTCAATGCCCTCATGAACTCTACATAAAGGTGAATTGAAAAACGATATATTACTTGTTTGTTTGTGTGTGGATGATTTGATCTTCACTGGAAATAATCCAATAATATCTTATGAGTTCTTAGAAGTAATGACTTGAGAAATTTGAGATTACTTACATTGGTCTCTGTGAGTGTTTAGCTAGGTTGACAATTTCAAACAAAAATTCTGAAGTGTCTCCTCACTTGGATTTTCTAAATCCTTCCTTGGACTACTTAATGAAGATCAAGATGTTGAAAATGCTTAGAGGCCAAGTATATAGTCGAGGGTGTAGGTGAATGTAAATCAACTGAGTTTTAAAATTGCTATTTTTTTTATTGAACTACCTTTTTTTTTTAAAGAGTTAAGGAGGCCAGGTAGTAGGATTTTGACTAAGTGTTTTTGTGCCATGTTCTAGGATCAATCCAAATCTAAGTAAGATTGATCTATCTTTTGTTGGATCTTTTTTTAATCGTCTGATCGAGGGTTCCCTTTCATATTTATCCTAAGTGTTTCTAGTTTAGGACAGAGAATACCAACATCCGTTTTTCACTCCCATTA